>NC_045443.1:99561545-99934968 GCF_002776525.5 Piliocolobus tephrosceles
ATGAGTTCAATTATTTTAATTTTTAGCTCAAAATTAAAATAATGAGTTCAATTATTTTAATTTTAAAATGAGAGCAGGTAAACTTTGTCTTTTTGTGCTTGGCTTATTTCATTTAACATAGGGACCACCAGTTCCACCAATGTTATTGCAAATGACAGGATCTCATTTTCTTTTAATGAGAGTATAAGTGCCCCATTTTCTTTATCTATTCACCTATTAATGGACACTGAAGTTGCTTCCAAATCTTGGCTATTGTGAATAGTGCTACAACGAACATGAGAGTGCAGATACCTCTTTGATATACTGATTTCCTTTCTTTTTGGTATATATTATACCTAGCAATGGGATTACTGGATCACATGATACCTCTATTTTTCTTTTTTCAGGAACTTTCGTATTGTTCTCCATAGTGGTTGTACTAATTTACATTCCCACCAACAGTGTATGAGGGTTTTTTTTTTCTCCACATCCTCACCAGCATTTGTTATTGCCTGTCTTTTGGATAAAAGCCATTTTAATTGGGATGAGATGATTTCTCATTGTAGTTTTGATTTGCATTTCTCTGATCATCAATGATGTTGAGCACCTTTTCACACACCTGTTTGCCATTTGTTTGTCTTCTTCTGAGAAATATCTACTCAGGTCATTTGTCCATTTTAAAATCAGATTATTAAATGTTTTCCTATACAGTTGCTTGAGCTCGTTGTATATTCTGGTTATTAATCCCTTGTCAGATGGTAGGTTGCAAATATTTTTTCTCATTCTTTCTATTGTGTGAGTTGTCTCTTCACTTTGTTGATTGTTTCCTTTGCTGTGCAAAAGCTTTTTTGTTTGTTTGTTTGTTTTTTATTTTTTGAGACAGGGTCTCACTCTGTCGCCCAGGCTGGGGTACAAAAGCTTTTTAACTTGATGTTATCACATTTGTCCATTTTTACTTTGGTTGCCTATGCTCGTAGGGTATTATTCGAGAAATCTTTGCCCAGTCCAATGTCCTGGAGTTTCCCCAATGTTTTCTTATAGTTGTTTTCATAGTTTCAGGTATCAGTTTCTAAGTCTTTAATGTATTTGTATTTGATTTTTGTATGTGGTGAGAGATAACGATTTAGTTTCTTTTCTTTCCTTTTCTTTTCTTTATTTTTTGACGTTTTTATCCAGTTTCCCCAGTACCACTTATTGAAGAGATTATCCTTCCCTAATGTGTGTTCTTGGCACTTTTGTCAAAAGTAAATTCACTGTAGATTTGTGGATTTATTTCTGGGTTCTCTATTGTGTCTCATTGATTTTCATGTTTCTTTTTATGCCAGTACCATGCCATTTCTGTTACTACAGGTAACTCTGTAGTATAATTTAAAATCAGGTAATGGTGATTCCTCCAGTTTTGTTCTTTTTGCTTAGAATAGCTTTGGATATTCTGAGTCTTTTGTGGTTCCATATAAATTTTAGGATTTTTTTTTTCTATTTTTGTGTAGAATGTCATTGGTATTTTGACAGGAATTGATCACATTAAATCTGTAGATTGGTTTGGATAATACAGACATTTTAACAATATTGATTCTTCCAATCCATGAACATGGAATATCGTTCCATTTCTTGTGTGTGTTTTTTTCAATTTCTTGCATCAATTATAGTTTTCATTGTAAAGATTTTTCACTTCTTTGGCTAAGTTAATACCCAGATATTTTATTTTATTTTAGCTATTGCAAATGGGATTACTTTCTCAAATTCTTTTTTCAGATTGTTCATTGTTGGCAGATAGAAATGCTACTCTTTTTTGGATGTTGATTTTGTATCCTGAAACATCACTGTATTTGTTTATCAGTTCTAACAGACTTTTGGTAGAGTCTTTAGGTTTTTCTAAATATAAGATCATACTATCTGCAAACATTAATAATTTTACTTCTTCCTTTCAAATTTGGATGCCCTTTCTTTCTTTTCTTTCTTTTTTCTAATTGCTTCTGCTAGGACTTCTAGTACTATGTTGAATAACTGGTAAAAGTGGGCATCCTTGTCTTGTTCCAGATCTTAAAGGAAAGGCTTTCAAGTTTGCCCCATTCAGTATGATACTAGCTGTGGGTTTGTTGCTTATGTCTTTTATCATGTTGAGATATGTTCTTTCTATTTCTTTGAGAGTTTTTATCATGAAGAGATGTTGAATTTTATCAAATGCTTTTTCAGCATCAATTGAAATAATCATATGGTTTTGTTCTTGTATCCCTGGGATATATTACAATTGGTCATGATTACTGATATTTTTGATATATTGTTGAATTTGATTTGCCAGTATTTTGTTGAGGATTTTGCATTAATATTCATTAGTGATATTGGCCTATATTTTTCTTTTTTTGATATGTCTTTGTCTGATTTTGGTATCAGAGTGATACTGGCCTCATAGAAGGAGTTTGGAAGTATTCCCTACTCTATTTTTCAGAATAGTTTTAAGTAGGATTGGTATTCTTTCTTTACATGTTTGGCAGAAATCAACAGTGAAACCATCAAGTCTTGAGCTTTTCTTTGCTGGGAGACTTTTTATTATGGCTTTGATCTTATTACTTGTTATTGGTCTCTTCAGGTTTTGGATTTCTTCATGATTCAATCTTGGTAGGTTGCATGTGTCCAGGAACTTATCCATGTCTTCTAGGTGTTCTAATTTATTGACATATAGTTGCTCATAGTAGCCACTACTGATCCTTTGAATTTCTGTGGTATCAGTTGTAATGTCTCCTTTTTCATCTCTGATTTTATTTGTTTGGATCTTCTTTCTTTTTTTTTTAATAGTTTGGCTAAAGTCTTGTCAATTTTGTTTATCCTTTCAAAAAACCCATTTTTGTTTCATTGATCTTTTGTATTGTTTTCTTCATTTCAAATATATTTCTGTTCTTATCTTTATTATTTCTTTTCTTCTACTAATTTTGGGTTTGGTTTACTTTTGTCTAGTTTAGTTATGTTTAAGATGCATCATTAAGTTGTTTATTTAAAGTTTTTCTTCTTTTTTGATGTAAGCACTTATAGCTATGAACTTCCCACTTAGTACTGCTTTCAGTGTATCCTATAGGTTTTGCTATACTGTATTTCCATTATCAGTTGTTTAAAGAAGTTTTTGATTTCCTTTTTAATTTCTTCATTGATTCATTGGTCATTCAGGATTATATTGTTTAATTTCCATGTGTTTGTATAGTTTCCAAAATTCCTCTTGATGTTGATTTCTAGTTTTATTCCATTGTGGTCAGAGAAGATGCTTGATATTATTTCAATTTTATGAATGTTTTAAGACTTGTTTTGTGGTAACATATGGCCTATCCTTGAGACTGATTCGTGTGCTGAAGAAAGCAATGTATATTCTGCAGTAGTTGGATGGAATGTTCTGTAGATATCTATTAGATCCACTTGGTTTATGTTGTAAATGAAGTCTAATGTTTCTTTGTTGATTTTCTGTCTCAAAGATCTGTCCAGTGCTAAAAGTGGGATGTTGAAATCTCCAGCTATTATTGTATTGGGATTTGTCTCTTTCTTTAGCTGTAGTAATATTTGCTTTATGTATCTGGGTGCTCCAGTACTGAGTGCATATATATTTAAAATTGTTATATCCTTCTACTGAATTGACCCCTTTACCTTATACAGTGACTTTTTTTTTTTTTTGTCTCTTCTTATAGTTTTTGTCTTGAAATCTATTTTGTCTGATACAAGTGTAACGACTCTGGCTCTTTTTTTGGTTTGCATTGGCATGGAATATCGTTTTCCATCACTTAATTTTCAGTCTTTATATGTCTTTACAGGTGAAGTGTGTTTTCTATAGGCAACGGATCATTGGGTTTTGTTTTTTTAATCCATTCGGTCACTCTCTGTCTTTTGATTAGAGAGTTAGTCCATTTACATTGAATGTTATTATTGATAAGTAGGGACTTACTCTTGCCATTTTGTGATTTGTTTTCGAGTTGTTTTGTGGTCTTGTCTTTTTTCCTGTCTTCCTTTTAGTAAAGTGATTTTCTCTGGTGGTATTATTTAATTTCTTGCTTTTTACTTTTTGTGTATCTGTTCTATGTTTTTTGATTTGAGATTACCATGAGGCTTAAAATACTATCTTATAACCCATCATTTTAAGCTGATAACATTGTATGTTATTTGCTTCTTTTCTCTTGCTGCTTTTAGGAGCCTTTCCTTATCCTTGACCTTTGGGAGTTTGATTATTAAATGCCTTGAGGTAGTTTTATTTGGTTTCAATCTGCTTGGTGTTGATAAAAGAAAAATTTCAGCTGAATTAAATTTAAAGGAGTTTAATTGAGCAATAAATGATTCACAAATCAGGCAGCCTTCCCAGCCAGAGTTGGCTTGGAGATTCCAGAACAGCCACATGATGGATGAAAAAGGAAAGTGATGTACAGAAACCGTAAGTGAGGCACAGAAACAGCTGGATTGGTTACAGCTTGGCGTTTCCCTTATTTGAACACGGTTCAAACAGTTGGTTACATTTGTTTGGCCAAAAATCAGTGATTGGCACAAGTGTAGGCTACAGTCTGATTACACCTCCACTGATAGTTCATGATGTACAGAAAAGCCTTTAGGCCCAATTTTAAAAATGTTGGGTCTAAAGGAGGTAGCTTCAGGCTACACTTACTTTAACAAGCATTCTATAACCTTCTTTCACTTGGATATTAATATCTTTCTCAAGGTTTGGGAAGATCTCTTTGAATAAACTTTCTATCCCCATCTCTTTCTCTACCTCCTCTTTAGAGCCAATAACTCTTAGATTTGCCCTTCTGAGGCTACTTTCTAGATCTTGTAGGCATGCTTCATTCTTTTTTCTTTTGTCTTGACTGTGTATTTTCAAATAGGCTGTCTTGAAGCTCACTAATTCTTCTGTTTGATCAATTCTGCTATTAAAAGATTCTGATGCATTCTTCAGTATGTCAACTGCATTTTTCAACTGCAGAATTTCTGCTTGATTCTTTTTAATTATTTCAATCTCTTTATTAAATTTATCTGATAGAATTCTGAATTCTTTCTCTGTTCTCTTGGATTTGTTTGAGTTTCCTCAAAACACTTACTTGAATTATCTGTCTGAAAGGTCACATATCTCTGCTTCTCCAGGATTGGTTCCTGGTGGCTCGTTTGGTTCATTTGGTAAGGTCATGTTTCCCTCGATGGTCTTGATGCTTGTGGATGTTTGTCTGTGTCTGGGCATTAAAGAGTTAGGTATTTATTATAGTCTTCACAGTCTGGGCTTGTGTACCCATCCTTCTTGGGTACAGCTATTTTCAGGTATTTGAAAGGACTTGGGAATTTTTTTTTTTTTTTTATCTAAGCCTTATCTGCATTAGGGGATTCTTCTAGCCCAGTAATGCTGTGGTTCTTGCAGACTCATGAAGAGACCAATTAGTGGTCTTGGATACGATCTGGAAGAATTATCTGGATTACCAGACAGATATTCTTGTTCTCTTCTTCTACTTTCTCCCAAACAGAGTCTCTCTTTCTCTCTCTCTGTTGTAAGGTTCTTGGACCTGGGCATAGGGCAATAAAAGCACCCCTGTGGGCACCACCACTGGCATTGTGCTTGGTCAGGCCTGAAGCCAGCACATCACTGAGACTTGCCCAAGGCCTGCTGTAACCGTTACCTGGCTATCACCTTTGCTCAAGGCCCTGGGGCTCTATAATCAGCAGGTGGTGGAGCCAGTCAGGTTTGTGTCCTTCCCTTCAGGGTAGCAAGCTCCCCCTGTCCCTGGGCAGGTCCAGAGGTACTGTCTGAGAGCCAGGGACTGGAGTCCAAAACCTTAGAAGTGTACTTGGTGTTCTATTGTACTGCAGCTGAACTGGCATTCAAACGACAAGACAGAGTCCTTCCCATTTTCCCCTCCCATTTCTACCAGCAGAGGAGCCTCACTCCATGACCACCACCAGCATAGGCCCACAGGGTACACTGCCAGGCTACCACTGATGTTCCCTTAAGACCCAAGGGTTCTTCAGTCAGCTTGTGGTAAATGCAGCCTGGCCTGGAACGCACCCTTCAGAACGGTGAGGACCCGCTGGCCCACAGCAGGTCCAGAAATGCCATCCAAGAGCCAAGTCTTAGAAGTGGGGACCTCAAAAACCTGCTTGATGCTCTACACCCATATGGCTGAGCTGATATTTAAGGGCAAAACAAGTCTCCTTTACTTCTCCCTCCACTTTTCTCAAGCAGGAGGAGTCTATCCCCGTAAGTACAACAGATGGGAATGTACTGAGTCTCACCTGAAGCCATCGTTCTGAGTCTCACCCAAGGCTCATGGCTCACTACCTGGTTACCTCACTCTGCTGGTTATTCAGGACCCAAAGACTCTTTAGTCAGCAGTTGATGGGCCCTGGAAGGTCCATCCTTTCTCCTCTTCCCACTTTATATCTTATGTTTTCCTTCATGATTTCATGCATGTCCATGGTTTATTCTGTTCATTTTAGGCTGATACTTCCAAATATATATGCCAGGTTGAGATTTTTCTCCTAAGTTCCAGAATTGCTCTATCTACTGGACAGCTTCACTGGGATATCCACAAGTGCTCCAAAGGAAACAAGTCTCAAGTGGAATTTTTCTTTCCCTTCAATCTGTTCACCTCTGAGCTCTTTAATCTAGTGAATGGGACCCACTCACCATAGCCTTAAGTCTTGGCATTATCCTTGATTTTTCTCTCCTTCAAACCCCACATGCCATTGACCACCGAATCTTGTTTATTTGCTTTTAAGCATTTCTCAAATGGGTCTCCTTTCTACCCCTACAGCCAATGACTTAATTCAGACTTTATCATTTCTTTTGGACTTACTAGTCTTATCTCCCTGCTTCTGACCTTGGTTTCTTTCAATTAGTCCCATACAGCAAAAAAATGACCTTCCCGAAATATTAGGTTGGTGCAAAAGTAATTGGGATTTTTTTTTTTTTTTTGCCATTTTTCAGGCAAAAATCACAATTACTTTTGCACCACCAACCTAATACAATCCAATTATTATTGTTTCCAAACAATTTAAAAAATAACAGTTCTCTGTAGGCTTCCAGATAAAACTTATGTTCGCCACGATGGCCCAGAGTGCCCTAACCTGCCACCTTCATCTCTTACCACATACTGAATTACTCAGTTCCCTGGATGCCCCATGCTATCTCATATATCCCAGTATTTCCACATGCTGTTCCTTCTGCTGGGTCTTGCTTCCTCCTACTAATACCTCTTCATGGCATTCTTTAAGACTCAGGTCAGACACTTCTACATCTGTAGCTTCCCTGACATTCCCCTTTTCCAAGCAGAGATTGGGCACCCCTCCTGGTATATGTAGAAAATAGTCCATGTATATTATTTGTGAAGCACTGACTTTGATTTTTAAAAAGTATCTGTTCATGGCTTTTCCATCACTAGATTGTGAGTCCCTCCCTGCCCTCTGTTCTGTCTATCCTCTGCCCTGGCTTAACATTTCTTCAAGTACTTATCGCCATCTGGCATACTAGGTTTGTCTCTATCCCTCAAAAAGAATATGAGATACATGAAGGTGGAGATGTTTTACCTGTTATGTTCACTGCAATATCCTTGATAGCTAGACTACAACAGTGTGTGGCACATAGTAAGCACTCAGCTGTCATTTGTGATGTAAACAAATAAATCTTCCCCCTGAGCACTTACAGCAGTATCTAACACATAATATGGGTTGTTACACTCTACTGCAACCTTGTTTACTCATCTGTCCCTGCTATAAGAGTGTAACTCCTCAAGGTGACTGTATTTTGTTTACTTTAGTATCTCCAGTGCTTAGCATTTTTTTTTTTTTTTGGCATATACTATAGTGCATAAATAAATCTCTTCAATACTGCAAATTCATCAGGGCAGGTGTGAGGTCCCCCAACACCTGGAATACTGCCTTCCACATAAAAGATATCTGATGAATGTGTGTTTATGGCAAGCTGAGCATAAGCCACAAAAGAAATGCTTTATAAAATTGAAGCATAATACCAGGGTGTGTGAATAGCATTATACATATACAGAATCAGTTTTTGAAACCCAACCTTGGGGGTCTTATGATTTCAGGTTAGGAATTAGATGCTTACACTGTTAAAAAAATAAAATTTATGGGAGGAGCGTAATAAATTGGGATTATTTCATAAATTATTTTCTTTATCTGAATAATACAAAGATTTACTAATTTATTAGAGGTAACAAAATGGTGATATTTTATTTTGATTATTTTTTCTAAGCTGGAATGTTTCTAAAAAAACACATTTTCACTCACTATTTGAACATTTTGTATAGAAAATATAAGATTCTTTTTTTATTTGTTTCAAAGTAATGAGTTAGTTCACTTCCATTCTTCAAAGAAGAATAGTACGTTTTATTTTTAACTTTTTGTACTTTTGTGACCTAATGGATTTAAACATATTTAAAGTGTTTTCAAGTCATTGCAGTTATTATCTTAATTGATCCTCAAATTATCTTATTTGGCCAGTGGAAATCGATGTAAACCAGTGCTTGGATAGGTTGGCTTTTTTTTTTTCTTTTTTTTTTGAGGCAGGGTCTCCCTCTGTCATGGAGGCTGGAGTGCAGTGGCCTGATCTTGGCTCACTGCAACCTCTGCCTCCCAAGTTCCGATGATTCTCATCTTCAGCCTCCCAAGTAGCCTTCCAAGCATTCTCTTGCTTCAGCCTCCCAAGTAGCTGGGATTACAGGCATGCACCACCACGCCTGGCTAATTTTCGTATTTTTTTGAGACGGAGTTTCACTCTTGTTGCCCAGGCTCGAGTGCAATGGCGTGATCTTGGCTTACCATAATCTCCACCTCCCCGGTTCAAGTGATTCTCCTGCCTCAGCCCCCCGAGTAGCTGGGATTACAGGCACCCTCCACCACGCCCGGCCTATTTTGTATTTTTAGTAGAGACAGGGTTTCTCCATGTTGGTCAGGCTGGTCTCAAACTCCTTACGTCAGGTGATCCACATGCCTCGGCCTCCCAAAGTGCTGGGATTGCAGGCATGAGCCACTGCGCCTGACTAATTTTTGTATTTTTAGTAGAGATGGGGTTTCACCATGTTGTCCTAACTGGTCTCGAACTCCTGACCACAACTGATCCACCCACTTTGGCCTCCCAAATTGCTAGGATTACATGCATGAGCCACCAAACCCGGCCAAGCCTGGCTTCATTATAATAGCTTTCACGCTTGCTGATATGACAACATCTTGTCCAGGTTCATATTGTATATTTTCTATCCTGGGCTTAGAATCAACTATTTTTCCCAGGAGACTTGATTCCTCATATGAGAAAGGATAAAAAGTCAAAAGTCAGAACCTAAGGATGCTCATTGATATTAAATTGATCATGATATTTAGGTATTTCAGCACAAAGGGCAACAGTTCTTTCTTTTTTAAACTTTTAAAAAGTTTATATGGAGACACAGTCTCACCATGTTGTCCAGGCTGGTCTTGAATTCCTGGCAGGGTACAAGTGATACTACATATTGGCTTCATAAAGTACTGGGATTACAGGCGTGAGCCACTATACCCGGCCAGGGCAACAGTTCTTCCTGTCATGTTTCTCCAGTTATTTTGGTGACCTGCTGCTCATTCTCTATTGGATTCCTGAGAAAAATATTATGGGAAAAATATTCTATAATCAAGTTCTTGTATGCTCTTATAAGTATTTTATTGTGGTAAAATACACATAAAATAAAAGTTAACATCTTAATTTCTTTGTTGTTGTTGTTGTTGTTGTTGTTGTTTTGGTTTGGTTTTTTGGGATGAGGTCCACTATATTGCCCAGGCTGGTGTCAAACTCCTGAGCTCAAGTGGTCCTCCTGCTTCCGCCTCCCAACTAGCTAGGATTACAGGTGCACACCACCATACCTAGATCATTAATCATTATTAAGTATGCTGCTCAGTGGCATTAGGTACATTCACATTGTTGTGCAACCATCACCACCATCTATCTCTAGAATTTTTTCATCTTCTTTAACTGAAATGCTGTACCCATTAAAACTCTAACGCCCTACTCCTCTCTTTCCTCAGTCCCTGGCAACCACCATTCTTTCTGTCTGCATGGATTTGGCTACTCTAGGTACCCCAGACAAGTCGAGTAATAAAACACTTGTCTTTCACTGGGCACGGTGGCTCATGTCTGTAATCCCAGCACTTTGGGAGGCCGAGGTGGGTGGATCACTTGAGGTCAAGAGTTCGAGATTAGTCTAACCAACATGGTGCCACTGCATCTCTACTAAAAATACAAAGAATTAGCCAGGCATGGTGGTGCAAACCTGTGATTCCAGCTACTCGGGAGGCTGAGGCGTGAGAATCACTTGAACCCAGGAGGTGGAGGCTGCAGTAACTGAGATTGCGCCACTGCACTTCAGCCTAAGCAATAGAGCAAGACTCTGTGTCAAAAAAAAAAAAAGTCCTTTTTGTGTCTGGTTCCAGACTTTATTTTTCATAACGTCTCAGGGTTCACTCATGTTTTAGCATATATGAGAAAGCCTTCCTTTTGAAGACTGAACAATATTCCAATGTGTGTATACACCAGATTTTGTTTATCCATTCATCCATCGATGGGCATTTAGGATGGCTCCAACTTAGAGCTATTGTGAATATTGCTGCTATGAACATGGGTAGACAAATATTTGTTTATACCTTTGCTTTCACTCCATTTGAGTATATACCCAGAAGTGAAATTGCTGGATCATAGAGTAATTCTACGTTTATTTTTTGAGGCACTGATCTACTGCTTTCCACAGTGGCTGCACAATTTTACATTCCCATCTACAATGCACAAAGGTTCTAATTTATCTGCATCCTTGCCAACTCTTGCTGTCTTTTGTTTTATTTATTTATTTATTTATTTATTTATTTATTTATTTATTTATTTATTTTTTGAGACGGAGTCTCTCTCTGTCGCCCAGGCTGGACTGCAGTGGCCAGATCTCAGCTCACTGCAAGCTCCGCCTCCCGGGTTTACGCCATTCTCCTGCCTCAGCCTCTCGAGTAGCTGGGACTACAAGCGCCAGCCACCTCGCCCGGCTAGTTTTTTGTATTTTTTAGTAGAGACGGCGTTTCACCGGGTTAGCCAGGATGGTCTCGATCTCCTGATCTTGTGATCCGCCCGTCTCGGCCTCCCAAAGTGCTGGGATTACAGGCTTGAGCCACGGCGCCCGGCCTTATTTTTTGATAATAGTCATCCTGATGGGTGAGTGGTGGTATCTCATTGTGATTTTGATGTGCATTTTTGTAATGGTTAATCTTTTCATGTGTTTCTTGGCCATTTGTATATATATACATATTTAATTTTTTTTTTTTTGAGAAATGACTATCCAAGTGCTTTGTCCATTTTTAAATTGGGTTGTTTATTTGTTTATTTTTGCTTAGCTGGAGTATTAACACTTTGTATGTTTATATTTGAAGTTCAATTTGGTTGGATATGAAATATTTAGCTCATATTTTTTTTCATTGGCGTGTCTTAAATATGTTACTCCATTATCTTTCAGCATAAACTTACTACCAAAAGTTTGATGATGATCTAATGTTATTTCAATTAGAAATGACTTGGTGTTTTTGCCTGTATGCCTGAAAGATTTTTTTTTTTCTTATTGCCTGATAGGTTTAATAAAATATATCTTGATGTTAGCTGTTCTGGGTCTACTTTCCCAGATATACACTGTGCCTTCTCAGTATGTAATCATTTTTGTTTTAGAAAAGTTTTATTGAATTGTACCTTTAACATTTTGTTACATTGTATGGCTTTCTTTTTCTTCTTCATGAACTCCTATTACATGTATGTAGAATCTTCTTTGATATATACATATATATAATAAATATATATCTAAAGTTTGTGTATATATAAACTTTATCTCAAATTCTCCACATTATTGCCAAGAGTTGGTATGTTCAGTCATTTAAATTTTAGCCATTCCAATAGGTATAAATTAACATCTCATTATAGTTTTAATCTGCATTTTCCTAATGACTAATAATGTTGAGCATCTTTTCATATGTTTATTTGTCATATGTATATTTTCTTTGGTAAAGTATCCGTTTAAATCTTCTGTCCTTTTGTTTGAGACAGAGTCTTACTCTATCACCTAGGCCAGAGTGCAGTGGCACAAGCTTGGCTTACTGTAGCCCAAACCTCCTGGGTTCAAGTGATCTTGCCACTTCAGCCTCCTGAGTAGCAGGGACCACAGGTGCATGCCACCATGCCCAGCTAATTTTTGTACTTTTGGTAGAGATGGGAGCTGGTCTCAAACTCCTGGGCTCAAGCGATCCATTCACATTGGCCTCCTAAAGTGCCTGCATTACAGGTGTAACCCACCACACCTGGCCTTTTGCCCATTTTTTAAATGGTGTCTTCCAAAGAGAAGTTTTTAATTTTTGTGTTCCAATTTATCAACTTAGTTTTTATGGATCACATTTCTGGTCAAGATCAATATATAAAAATATGTCTAAACTTACCTATTAGTTCTAGTAGCTTTTTAATAGATTACAATAGATTTTAGATATAGATAACAATGTCATCTATGAGTAAAGATAGTTTTATTTCCTCCCCACTATCTGTATGCTGTTTATTTCTCTTCTTGCTCATTATACTGGCTAGAATCTCCAACATAGTGTCGAATAGAAATAGTAGGAGCAGACATTGTTGTCTTGTTCCTGATCTTAGGGGAAAAGCATTTGGCCTTTCACTCTTAAGTATGATGTTAAGTCTAGGATTTTTGAAGATACCCTTTATCAGGTTGAGGAAGTTCACTTCTGTTTTCAGTTTGTTGTGAATTAAAAAAAAAAATCAGCAGTGGTTGTTGGATTTTGTCAGATGTATTTTCTGTGCCTATTGAGACTGCCATATGGTCTTACTTTTTTGTTAGTTTGTTAACATAACAAATTACATTGATTGATTTTTCAAGTGCCAATCCATTCTTGCATTGCTGGGATAAGCCCCACCTGGACATGATGTATTATTTTAAAAAAATTATAAGTTATCTTTTAGTACAGTTGTAAATTTACAGAATAATTGAGCAGGGTAGTACATGTAGTTTCATAAATCCACCTCAGGCTATTCCTCCCCAGTTTCTCCCACTATTAAAATCTTGCTTCCATGGTACATTTGTTATAAATAATGAACAACTGATACATTATTATGAATTAGTCCATAGTTTACATTAAGAGTCATTGTTTGTGTTTTACAGTTGTACCAGTTTTGACAAATGTATAATGGGTTGTGTCCATAATTATAATTTCATACCAGATAGTTTCACTTTCCTAAGAATCCTCTATACTTCACCTATTCATTCCTCTTTTCCTTCCTTTCACATCCACTGATCTTTCACTGCTTCTATAGTTTTGTCTTTTCCAAAATGTCGTATAGTTGGAATCCTAAAATGTGTAACTATTTCAGACTGGCTTCTTTCAGTTAGCAATATTCATTTAAGGTTTTTCTGTGTCTACTGCTTGATAACTCATTTCTTCTTATTGCTGAACAATATTCCATTGTGTAAATCTATCAGAGTTTGTTTATCCATTTACCTATTAAAAGACATCTTGGACTGGGTGCCATGGCTCACGCCTATAATCCCATCACTTTGGGAGGCCAAGGCGGGTGGATCACCTGAGCTCAGGAGTTCGAGACCATCCTGGGCAACATAGTGAAACCCTGTCTCTACTAAAATACAAAAAATTAGCCGGGCATGGTGGCACATGCCTATAGTCCCAACTACTCAGGAGGCTGAGGCACAAGAATCGCTTGAGCCTGGGAGGTGGAGGCTGCAGTGAGCCGAGATCATACCACTGCACTCCAGCTTGGGCTACAGAGTGAGACTCTGTCTCAAAATAAATAAATAAAAAACAAAATAAAATGAAAGACATTTTGGTTATCCCTAGCTTTGGCAAAACTATAGGCAAATAAAGTTCATAAAACTTATAACCAATGCTGCCGTAAACATTCATGTGCAGGTTCTTATGAAGACATAAGTTCTGGTCAAATACCTAGGAGTGTGATTGCAATGTGGCAAAATTATGTTTAGCTTTGTAAAAAACTGCCAAAATATTTTTTCCAGTGGTTGTGCTATTTTTCATTTCTACTACAGTGATTGAGGGTTCCTATTTCTCTGCACACTCATCACCATTTGGTGTTGTCAGTGCTTTGGATTTTAACCTTCTAGTAGATATGTAATGGTATCTCGTTGTTTTACTTTATAATTCCCTAATGCTATATGAAAATAAGCCTGTTTTCAGATGTTTGCTGATCTCTATATATCTTCTATAATATTGGTTTGATTTACTAAAATGTTTTAAAGAATATTTATCCCTGTTTTCATGAAGAATATTCGTTTGTAATTTTATTTTATTTTTATTTATTTATTTTTTTTCAGTTTTTATTTATTTATTTATTTTTATTATACTTTAAGTTCTAGGGTACATATGCATAACGTGCAGGTTTGTTACATATGTATATCTGTGCCATGTTGGTGTGCTGCACCCATCAACTCGTCAGCACCCATCAATTCATCATTTATATCAGGTATAACTCCCCAATGCAATCCCTCCCCTCTCCCCCCTCCCCATGATGGGCCCCAGTGTGTGATGTTCCCCTTCCCGAGTCCAAGTGAACTCATTGTTCAGTTCCCACCTATGAGAGAGAACATGCGGTGTTTGGTTTTCTCTTCTTGTGATAGTTTGCTAAGAATGATGGTTTCCAGCTGCATCCATGTCCCTACAAAGGACGCAAACTCATCCTTTTTTATGGCTGCATAGTATTCCATGGTGTATATGTGCCACATTTTCTTAATCCAATCTGTCACTGATGGACATTTGGGTTGATTCCAAGTCTTTGCTATTGTGAATAGTGCCACAATAAACATACGTGTGCATGTGTCTTTGTAGTAGAATAATTTATAATCCTTTGGGTATATACCCAGTAGTGGGATGGCTGGGTCATATGGTACATCTAGTTCTAGATCCTTGAGGAATCGCCATACTGTTTTCCATAATGGTTGAACTAGTTTACAATCCCACCAACAGTGTAAAAGTGTTCCTATTTCTCCACATCCTCTCCAACACCTGTTGTTTCCTGACTTTTAAATGATTGCCATTCTAACTGGTGTGAGATGGTATCTCATTGTGGTTTTGATTTGCATTTCTCTGATGGCCAGTGGTGATGAGCATTTTTTCATGTGTCTGTTGGTTGTATGAATGTCTTCTTTTGAGAAATGTCTGTTCATATCCTTTCCCCACTTTTGGATGGGGTTGTTTGTTTTTTTCTTGTATATTTGTTTGAGTTCTTTGTAGATTCTGGAAATTAGCCCTTTGTCAGATGAGTAGATTGCAAAAATTTTCTCCCATTCTGTAGGTTGCCTGTTCACTCTGATGGTAGTTTCTTTTGCTGTGCAGAAGCTCTTTAGTTTAATTAGATCCCATTTGTCAATTTTGGCTTTTGCTGCCGTTGCTTTTGGTGTTTTAGACATGAAGTCCTTGCCCATGCCTATGTCCTGAATGGTACTACCTAGGTTTTCTTCTAAGGTTTTTTGGTATTAGGTCTAACATTTAAGTCTCTAATCCATCTTGAATTAATCTTCGTATAAGGAGTAAGGAAAGGATCCAGTTTCAGCTTTCTACTTATGGCTAGCCAATTTTCCCAGCACCATTTATTAAATAGGGAATCCTTTCCCCATTTCTTGTTTTTGTCAGGTTTGTCAAAGATCAGATGGCTGTAGATGTGTGGTATTATTTCTGAGGCCTCTGTTCTGTTCCATTGGTCTATATCTCTGTTTTGGTACCAGTACCATGCTGTTTTGGTTACTGTAGCCTTGTAGGATAGTTTGAAGTCAGGTAGCGTGATGCCTCCAGCTTTGTCCTTTTGACTTAGGATTGTCTTGGCAATGCGGGGTCTTTTTTGGTTCCATATGAACTTTAAAGCAGTTTTTTCCAATTCTGTGAAGAAACTCATTGGTAGCTTGATGGGGATGGCATTGAATCTATAAATAACCTTGGGCAGTATGGCCATTTTCACGATATTGATTCTTCCTATCCATGAGCATGGTATGTTCTTCCATTTGTTTGTGTCCTCTTTTATTTCACTGAGCAGTGGTTTGTAGTTCTCCTTGAAGAGGTCCTTTACATCCCTTGTAAGTTGGATTCCTAGGTATTTTATTCTCTCTGAAGCAATTGTGAATGGAAGTTCATTCCTGATTTGGCTCTCTGTTTGTCTGTTACTGGTGTATAAGAATGCTTGTGATTTTTGCACATTAAGTTTGTATCCTGAGACTTTGCTGAAGTTGCTTATCAGCTTAAGGAGATTTTGGGCTGAGACAATGGGGTTTTCTAAATATACAATCATGTCATCTGCAAACAGGGACAATTTGACTTCTTCTTTTCCTAACTGAATACCCTTGATTTCTTTCTCTTGCCTGATTGCCCTAGCCAGAACTTCCAACACTATGTTGAATAGGAGTGGTGAGAGAGGGCATCCCTGTCTTGTGCCAGTTTTCAAAGGGAACTTTTCCAGTTTTTGCCCATTCAGTATGATATTAGCTGTGGGTTTGTCATAAATAGCTCTTATTATTTTGAGGTACGTTCCATCAATACCGAATTTATTGAGCATTTTTAGCATGAAGTGCTGTTGAATTTTGTCAAAAGCCTTTTCTGCATCTATTGAGATAATCATGTGGTTCTTGTCTTTGGTTCTGTTTATATGCTGGATTACGTTTATTGATTTACGAATGTTGAACCAGCCTTGCATCCCAGGGATGAAGCCCACTTGATCATGGTGGATAAGCTTTTTGATGTGCTGCTGAATCCGTTTTGCCACTATTTTATTGAGGATTTTTGCATCGATGTTCATCAGAGATATTGGTCTAAAATTCTCTTTTTTTGTTGTGTCTCTGCCAGGCTTTGGTATCAGGATGATGTTGGCCTCATAAAATGAGTTAGGGAGGATTCCCTCTTTTTCTATTAATTGGAATAGTTTCAGAAGGAATGGTCCCAGCGCCTCCTTGTACCCCTGGTAGAATTCAGCTGTGAATCCATCTGGTCCTGGACTTTTTTTGGTTGGTAGGCTATTAATTATTGCCTCAATTTCAGAGCCTGCTATTGTTCTATTCAGGGATTCAACTTCTTCTTGGTTTAGTCTTGGGAGAGTGTATGTGTCCAGGAAATTATCCATTTCTTCTAGATTTTCTAGTCTATTTGTGTAGAGGTGTTTATAGTATTCTCTGATGGTAGTTTGTATTTCTGCGGGGTCGGTGGTGATATCCCCTTTATCATTTTTTATTGCATCTATTTGATTCCTCTCTCTTTTCTTCTTTATTAGTCTTGCTAGCGGTCTGTCAATTTTGTTGATCTTTTCAAAAAACCAACTCCTGGATTCACTGATTTTTTGGAGGGTTTTTTGTGTCTCTATCTCCTTCAGTTCTGCTCTGATCTTAGTTATTTCTTGCCTTCTGCTAGCTTTTGAATGTGTTTGCTCTTGCCTCTCTAGTTCTTTTAATTGTGATGTTAGAGTGTCAATTTTAGATCTTTCCTGCTTTCTCTTGTGGGCATTTAGTGCTATAAATTTCCCTCTACACACTGCTTTAAATGTGTCCCAGAGATTCTGGTATGTTGTATCTTTGTTCTCATTGGTTTCAAAGAACATCTTTATTTCTGCTTTCATTTCGTTATGTACCCAGTAGTCATTCAGGAGCAGGTTGTTCAGTTTCCATGTAGTTGAGCGGTTTTGATGGAGTTTCTTAGTCCTGAGTTGTAGTTTGATTGCACTGTGGTCTGAGAGACAGTTTGATATAATTTCTATTCTTTTACATTTGCTGAGGAGTGCTTTACTTCCAATTATGTGGTCAATTTTGGAATAAGTGCGATGTGGTGCTGAGAAGAATGTATATTCTGTTGACTTGGGGTGGAGAGTTCTATAGATGTCTATTAGGTCCGCTTGGTGCAGAGATGAGTTCAATTCCTGGATATCCTTGTTAACTTTCTGTCTCGTTGATCTGTCTAATGTTGACAGTGGAGTGTTGAAGTCTCCCATTATTATTGTATGGGAGTCTAAGTCTCTTTGTAAGTCTCTAAGGACTTGCTTTATGAATCTGGGTGCTCCTGTATTGGGTGCATATATATTTAGGATAGTTAGCTCTTCCTGTTGAATTGATCCCTTTACCATTATGTAATGGCCTTCTTTGTCTCTTTTGATCTTTGATGGTTTAAAGTCTGTTTTATCAGAGACTAGGATTGCAACCCCTGCTTTTTTTTGTTCTCCATTTGCTTGGTAGATCTTCCTCCATCCCTTTATTTTGAGCCTATGTATGTCTCTGCATGTGAGATGGGTCTCCTGAATACAGCAGACTGATGGGTCTTGACTCTTTATCCAGTTTGCCAGTCTGTGTCTTTTAACTGGAGCATTTAGTCCATTTACATTTAAGGTCAATATTGTTATGTGTGAACTTGATCCTGCCATTATGATATTAACTGGTTATTTTGCTCATTAGTTGATGCAGTTTCTTCCTAGGCTCGATGGTCTTTACATTTTGGCATGTTTTTGCAATGGCTGGTACCGGTTGTTCCTTTCCATGTTTAGGGCTTCCTTCAGGGTCTCTTGTAAGGCAGGCCTGGTGGTGACAAAATCTCTAAGCATTTGCTTATCTGTAAAGAATTTTATTTCTCCTTCACTTATGAAACTTAGTTTGGCTGGATATGAAATTCTGGGTTTAAAATTCTTTTCTTTAAGAACTTTGAATATTGGCCCCCACTCTCTTCTGGCTTGTAGAGTTTCTTCCGAGAGATCTGCTGTCAGTCTGATGGGCTTCCCTTTGTGGGTAACCCGACCTTTCTCTCTGGCTGCCCTTAAGATTTTTTCCTTCATTTCAACTTTGGTGAATCTGGCAATTATGTGTCTTGGAGTTGGTCTTCTGGAGGAGTATCTTTGTGGCGTTCTCTGTATTTCCTAAATTTGAATGTTGGCCTGCCCTGCTAGGTTGGGGCTCCTGGATGATATCCTGAAGAGTGTTTTCCAATTTGGTTCCATTTTCCCCCTCACTTTCAGGCACCCCAATCAGACGTAGATTTGGTCTT
The DNA here is from genome assembly GCF_002776525.5 of Piliocolobus tephrosceles. Classification (NCBI taxonomy): domain Eukaryota; kingdom Metazoa; phylum Chordata; class Mammalia; order Primates; family Cercopithecidae; genus Piliocolobus; species Piliocolobus tephrosceles. The sequence continues at coordinate 99,580,575 of NC_045443.1, forward strand.
TTTACATAATCCCATACTTCTTGCAGGCTTTGTTCATTTCTTTTTCTTCTTTTTTCTTTTGGTTTCTCTTCTCGCTTCATTTCATTCATTTGATCCTCCATCGCTGATACTCTTTCTTCCAGTTGATCGAGTTGGTTGCTGAAGCTTGTGCATTTGTCACGTATTTCTCGTGTCATGGTTTTCATCTCTGTCATTTCGTTTATGACCTTCTCTGCATTAATTAGTCTAGCTGTCAATTCTTCCACTCTTTTTTCAAGATTTTTAGTTTCTTTGCACTGGGTACGTAATTCCTCCTTTAGCTCTGAGAGGTTTGATGGACTGAAGCCTTCTTCTCTCATCTCGTCAAAGTCATTCTCTGACCAACTTTGATCTGTTGCTGGTGATGGGCTGTGCTCCTTTGCAGGGGGAGATGCGCTCTTATTGTTTGAATTTCCAGCTTTTCTGCCCTGCTTTTTCCCCATCTTTGTGGTTTTATCTGTCTCTGGTCTTTGATGATGGTGACGTACTGATGGGGTTTTGGTATAGGTGACCTTCCTGTTTGATAGTTTTCCTTCTGACAGTCAGGACCCTCAGCTATAGGTCTGTTGGAGATTGCTTGAGGTCCACTCCAGACCCTGTTTGTCTGGGTATCAGCAGCAGAAGTTGCAGAAGATAGAATATTGCTGAACAGCGAGTGCACCTGTCTGATTCTTGCTTTGGAAGCTTCCTCTCAGGGGTGTACTCCACCCTGTGAGGTGTGGGGTGTCAGACTGCCCCTAGTGGGGGATGTCTCCCAGTTAGGCTACTCAGGAGTCAGGGACCCACTTGAGCAGGCAGCCTGCCCCTTCTCAGATCTCAACCTCCGTGTTGGGAGATCCACTGCTCTCTTCAAAGTTGTCAGACAGAGTCATTCGCGTCTGCACAGGCCTCTGCTGCTTCCCCTGTTATTTTTTAGTTGTGCCCTGTCCCCAGAGGCGGAGTCTACAGAGACAGGCAGGTTTCCTTGAGCTGCTGTGAGCTCCACCCAGTTCGAGCTTCCCAGTGGCTTTGTTTACCTACTTAAGCCTCAGTGATGGCGGGCGCCCCTCCCCCAGCCTCGCTGCTGCCTTGTGGTTAGATTGCCACAGACTGCTGTGTTAGCAAGGAGGGAGGCTCCGTGGGCATGGGACCCTCCCGGCCAGGGGTGGGATATATTCTCCTGGTGTGCCAGTGTGCTTACAGCGCAGTATTGGGGTGGGAGTTACCCGATTTTCCAGGTGTTGTGTGTCTCAGTTCCCCTGGCTAGGAAAAGGGACTCCCTTCCCCCTTGCGCTTCCCAGGTGAGGCGATGCCTCGCCCTGCTTCAGCTCTCCCTGGTCAGGCTGCAGCAGCTGACCAGCACCGATTGTCCGGCACTCCCGAGTGAGATGACCCCAGTACCTCAGTTGAAAATGCAGAAATCACCGGTCTTCTGTGTCGCTCGCGCTGGGAGATGGAGACTGGAGCTGTTCCTATTCGGCCATCTTGCTCCGCCCTCGTTTGTAATTTTATTTTCTTGTAATGTCTTTGTCTGCTTTCATATGTTGGTCTCATAAAATGTCTTAGGAAGTAGTTTCCTTTTTTCAGTTTTCTGCAAGAGCTTGTGTAGAAGTGGCATTATTTATTTCTTAAATGTTTGGTAGGATTCACTCCTGAAACCATGTGTGTTTCTGGTTTTCTTTATGGGAATGTTTTAAACTCTGCATTCAATTTCTTCTGTAGACATAAAGCTGTTCAAATTAACTATTTAATCTTGAGTGATTTTTGATAGTTTGTGTCCTTCAAGAAATTTTGTCACAGATTTTAGCCATGGAGGTTTTTAAATTTTTCTATCTAGGTATTCTGGGTTTATTCTGGCCATTTTAAGCATCCTCACCGCACACGCACACACAAAAGAAGGGTGGTAATGGATGTGTTAATTAATTTTACTGTAGTAATCAGTACACAATGTATACTCATACCAAATCATCACACTGTTCACCTTGAATATACACAATTTTGTCAATGAAATATTTTAAAATACAAAATAAAAACTATTCTTCCAGCATCTCAGAGTTTTGTAAGGTTTTATTTCTAAAACTAGAATGACAGTATAGCAAAGTATAAACCAATATGATTAAGAGGTGCCTAAGAAAATGTGGAAGTAGCTTTACTTGATTGCCATAGGGTCACATCTTTTAATACAAGTGAAAAATTGAGAGATCAATATTAAAATGTACTTAAGATACATAAGAAAAACATTTCACAACTTTGCTTTGCAGATTACAATGTGAAATTTTAATAAGATTACCAAAATTTTAAGTATTTGGTCTTGTATAGATAACTAAAATTATTAATAGTTATTATAAGAATACTACTGGTATATTAAATATTTTTGTTTATATAATAAAACTCTTTTCTTTCTCACATTTCTTGGGGGAATCATTCAACTTCTCTGGGCCTCAATTTATTCATTGGTAAAAATGGGTCAATTAGATTGGATTTTTGCTAAGACTTCTTCTAGACTTCAACTTCTTAACAAAGTTTTCAATGTTAACTGTAAAACAAAGTGTTTACTTCTAACGTGTTTTAAAATAATTATATCAATTAGAACATAAGTATATACGGATACCTAGCAAATAATTTATAGATACTGTAAAATGAGTTTTTTCCCACATTTATTTACTTGTAAACTGCTAATCTAAAGTAATATTGTTTTGGGAATAGAGGAAATGGAGTCACAAATGAAATCTTTATACTTCATGTTCCAAAGGAAGAGAGATGTCTCTTGTTTAAGCAATCTGCCCAAATTCCAAGTCAGAGTGAGACTTGCTTTGGTGTCAGTCGTCTCATTTATTAATCTCAGCAACAAAAAAGGTAAAAGTGAGTGTTTTTGAGAAGACACCTTGGCACTGTTGCAGCAGTTATTAAAGTAGAGGATTAAATTGTGTGAATCTAAGCTCCTCATAAGTCCTGGAAATCAAGCTTGTTTTTGTGAGGAACTTGATCAGAAACAAAAGAGTTTGACTGAACATTGTGCTGTCTGGACAGTCTTCAAGAGCACATGGACACAATTTATTCTTTAACAGGAGCCATGTTCTGGTTCAGATATAAAAGTTTCACAGAAAAACACTGTGGGGTATGTGTAAAAGGAAACACTTAAAAATTGTATTAAAATTACAGCAGACTATAAAGATACAGATTTAGTCATTGTTTATCTTTTGCTCATTCTTGGAAGAGTTTTAAAATTAAAATTTTTAATAAAAAGTTCTGGAAATCTTGGATGTGGCTTACTATCCAACTTGTCTTTATATCCAACAAGAAAAGTGTGCATTTTAAATAAAGGTAATCTCAGGCCCATTTGGTGTTTTGGAAGCAGCACTGTCTGTAGCTGATACTTCTGGTGACATTCTGAAATATATCCCTAGGCCCACCTTGGATTTCAGCCACTGCTGTAGTGGAGAGTTCCACTCAACTTTAGACTCACTTTTTGGTGACAGCAACCAATCTTAAATGATTGCCCCATTTCTCTACTTTCTGATCTTGTATCCTTTCCAAGGTCATGGAGCACCCTAGGCCTATGTAAACAATAATAAAATTCCAAGGCCCCCCCGCCATGTGAACGGACACCTCCTCTCAGTCAAGGGCATTCCAACATTATCCTGAAAAACTAATCTAGGGGATGATGGGAAGGGGAAGCCAGACATACCCTTCTCTCTTTTGGAATTACTGATAGACCAGACTCTTTAAGTCTGATAAGAAACATTTACAATCTAGTCTGTCTGAAGTCTGCTACCTGGAGGCTTCATCTGCATGATAAAACTTCACAACCCCTTACCATAACCCAGACATTCCTTTCTATTGATTCCAGGTCTTTAGATAATAACTCTTTCAACCAATTGCCAATCAGAAAAGCTTTGAATCCACCTGTGACTTGAAAGCACCTGCTTCCTGTTGTCCTGCCTTTTCAGCCTGAACCAATGTACATCTTACATTGGTTGATGTCTTCTGTCTCCATAAAATGTATAAAACCAAGTTGTGGCCCAACCACGACGGGTATATGGTCTCAGGATCTCCTGAAGTCTGTGTCTCAGGCCACTGGTCACTTGTATTTGGTTCATAATAAATCTCTTCAAATATTTTATAGATTTTGACTCTTGATACCTGTGTGCGGGTAATCCTGTGATTATGGAGGAGTAATGCCCCACACCAGAGGGTCCAGGTTAGTGGACAAATGCTCCAGCCACCAGTCCTTCCAGTGGACAATTCTAAAAGCACTGCTCATTTCTAAGGAGTCTCTGGTCCTGGAATCAAATCCCACATACCCATAATGGCAGTCACAGTAATATACATCTTATTAGGTTGTCTTCTCTCTCATTCTTCCTATTCTCTCACTCTTGCTTCCTGGGATTACCAAATAAATTCCTTGCACCCAAGTGTTTGTCCTAGGTTTTCTGCTTTAGGAGAAATGTAAAACTTTGATATGAGGCGTGACCCTTGAGGGCAAATCTTAGGATGGGATTCTGGAACTGGATCACTTACCCTTATTGCTGGGATAAGTGAGATGGTGATAACCCCTGGTGTGCATCCTAATTCCTATGAATCTTACCTGTGGTGGATTGGCATGAGAAGAAGTGGGTTATCTGGTAGCTCTGTCACTACAATGGTATGGAGACAAAGGATTGTGGAATTGGCTCACATTTGTCAACTGTTTTGGAAGCCTTGAAAAAACAAAACAAAAAAATAATTGGCAGGCCCAGATCAGCCAATTATCAACTTAGGGCATGCTGTGAAAGCCAAAAGTCCTCCTTGGCAGTGTTTAAACAGGCTATTATCCCTTCAGCCATAGGGAAGCTGTGCTGAAAGTCAGATACACAATGTAACTGTAAGGATGGCAGAGTGGCAAAGAGATAAAAGATGCCACCTCAACAAGTCTCCTTTGCTAAAATCAGGGCCCTCATGTCAAAGGAGTGGGACTCTGAGAACTGGGATGAGACAATTTGAGTGCATGTGCTTGAGGATCTTGAGTCCCTGATTTCCTCTGAATCCTCCATGCCAGGCAAAGGAGGTATTTCTCCCACCCTACAGGAGAGCAACCTCCCCTTACATGGAGATCATGTGAAGTGCTCCTCTGAGGTGGATGGCTTGTTAAATGACTCCTGTGTCTTCAAGATCTAATTCTGCCTTCCCTGACTGCTTTTAGATTAACTAATCTCAGATTTCAGCTGAGAAGAAAAATACAGTCCTTGAACTGGGAAGAAATAGCTTATTTACTGAAAGAACTTTAGATAGTGGTTAGTAAGTACTGGTAGTAAGTTGGAGAATATGAGTGAAGATACAAGTCTTGTGTGGGCTGGACCAGAGAGGCAGAATATAAGGCTGGATAGACGAGAGTTTACTGACACAGGAGCACTCTCTTATGACTCAAGGTATAGTATCTCATCTTTAGGACACATGAGCTGGTTTTAGCAGGCTGTTGGGGTGGCTTGGTCATGATGGCCTACACTAAAGGAGGCAGGAATGCTGGAAATGCCTTATCAAAGTGAAGAAGAGGTCAGAGGCAGAGAGAGGTGGATATGTTGAATGCATTTATTTAATGCCAAGAGAACAAAGGTAGCATTTCCCCAGGAAGGGCCCAGAGAACACTCTCTTGACTAAGATAATAAAGGATGTTACTGAGGGTGACATCAACATCTTTGATAAAATCATCAGAAGCTGTACCCTACAGGCCAGGATTCACAGTAGGATCTGATGCTGTAGAATTAGGCTCTTTAGTATTAATTGAGATGATAGGATTCCTTAATGGCAGGAGGCAGGTAGTGGCATTCAACCATCAGCAGCAAAGTGACAGCAAGCCTGAAGTAAATGCTACCTATGTCACCAGGAGTATATACGGTAAACATTCACCCAATCTTTCTTCAAAGGACTTTAAACCACTTCGCAAAGTGAAAGAAGTGGAATACTCAATCCTCGCAAAGGCTGTTGTATACAGGGCTCAGTTGCTTGATATCAAGTGATCTAAAATTGTCCTCATTGTCCCTCAAATAGAGTGGACACCACACCAAATAGAATGGATATCAGGGAATAGATGGAGTTTGGGCTCCAGTCTATTTCACAGTAGTTTCAATTGCTCCAGTGGGGTCCCTCTGATTGTTTCCCTGGTCTCTAGTGCATACCTGATAAATATTCTTAATAGCTTCTTGTTAGTTTCCTGACCTATGGAAAAAAAAATCCATTGTGGCAGGGAGGATCAAGTCAAAAATCCCTAAAATTGTACCTTCCGTATCCCAGCCAAGACAGCAAACCAGAAACAATACTGCATTCTGAGTGGAATTTTGGAGATTAGCACCACTTCCAAAGACTTACAGGATGCAGAGGTAGCATCCTCTGCATTTACCTGTATGGCATTTGCCATGGTGGAAGACAAGGGAATATTATCAACTTAATAAAGTGATAGTGCCAATCATGTCTACCATGTCAAGTATGGTACCTTTCCTGGAACAGATCAACACAGCCTCTGCATGATATGTGGCTCTTGTTCTGATAAACATTTTTTCAATCATTAGGAATATCAAAAGTGTTTACATTTATATGGAAAGGATAGCAATATGGATTAACTTGATTGCTCCAGAACTATGTTAGCTCTCCTGCTCTCTCTCACAGTGCAGTCTTTTTTTTTTTTTTTTTTGAGACAGAGTCCTTGTCGCCCAGGCTGGAGTGCAGAGGTGCCATCTTGGCTCACTGCAGCCTCCACCTCCTGGGTTCATGCGATTCTCCTGCCTGGATTCTCCTGAGTAGCTGGGACTACAGGCACGCACCACCACGCCTGGCTAATTTTTGTATTTATAGTAGACCTATCATTTATTTTCCGTATCATTTACATCTCTTACACTAATGCCTTTTCTTCAACTTACTTGTATGATCTCATGGAAAATCTTCAGTGGTCAACTGTATCAGTTATTTATTGCTACAATTATGTGGTAACAACCAAGAACAACAAAAAACTGTATGATAATCAACAGTGAGTATTTGTTATTCACATCCACAGCCAGCTGAGAATTGGCTAGGTAGGTTTTCTGACCTTGGCTGGTCTTGCTCATGTCTTGGGTTGGCTGATATATGAACGTAACAACTCATCTCTGCTCCATGCATCTTTCATCCTCATTAGACTATCCAAGTCATGTTCTTATGTCAATAACAGAGCCACAAGAAAAGGCAAGACCAACCAAGTATTTGTCAAGCCTCTGCTTGGATCACATTTGTTAATATTCCATTGGCTAAGTTGAGAATCAAAAGTTGAGGCCAAATGCTCTATTCAGAGGGGGAGGGCAATGCAAACATATGACAAAAGGCATGCAATAGGGAGAAAGTGGATAATTGAAGTTACTTTTGCAATATTATCTCACCAGCTGACAGGAAGCAGTGGACCTTGTTGATGCGTGGACAAGCTTGATATATTGGTGTGGGCAAAAATGGCTGGCTGCCACACTGCTGCCTCTGACAGAGGTGGCTCTAACAATTAGTGGTGGGGAAAATAATCTTCCTGATGGACACAGCTTCAAACAGTACACTTTGTCATGATGTTGCTGAAGAAGCATGTGGCCTGAGTTAAGTACTATAGACTTTTGATCTTGGTAACGGGCTTGGCTGGTCAGGAATAAGGAGGGAGCAATATTGAAGATTAGAGAAAGCGAGATTTAAGCATGAAGAATGTGGACAAAACTATAGGAATGTGCACAAAGTGTGAAGATTTTTGTAGGACGAAATGTCAGAAAGAAAACACTCACCTGAGGAGGCAAAAATTAGGTGGACAGGATGATTTCTCCAGTAGATGTCAGCTAGCCTTGTCCTTGATTGCCCCAGGTTACACAATGAGCCCACAAATGGAGTAATCATGGTGGCAGAGATGCCGGCTATGCTTGGGCCCAACAGCTTGGGCTTCCACACTAATGGTCATCTGGTGATGAGCTAGATGAGCTAGGATTCAGCTACTGCTGAATACCCTATTTGTCAGCAGCAGAGACCAATGATTTGGTACTATTCCTTGAAGAGATTAACCAGTCACTTGGGAGCAATTTATTTGCATTAAATTCCTTCTACCCTGGAAGAGGAGTAACTCTTTCTTATTGTAATTAATTACTACTCTTAACAGGGGCTTTCCTTTCCTTCCAGCGGCACCTCTGCCAGCACTGCTCTCTGATAGCCTACAGGATGCCTATTACCAACACGGTATCTTGCATTACACTGCCTCAGATCTTCGGATTATTTTGTAGCAAATGAGTAACAATAGGTGCACGAATTGTTGGATCCACTGGTCTTACCGCATACAACATTATCCAGAAGAAATCAATCAAATAGAACAATGAAATGGTCTATTATAGGCTCACTGCAGGCACCATCTCAGAGATTCTGCAGGGTTGAAGTGCTAATCTCTAGGATGTGGTAAATGCACTACAAAAATGGCTAGTATATGATGCCATGTCCTCAACTACCAGGATTCACGGATCCAGGAACCAAGAGAAAAGAAATAGGAATGCCTAGACCAGCGGAATTTCTGATATAGAGCAGGAGAAACGTAAAATGGGTGGCGGAAGAAGATGTTAAGTACCAGTTTGGGCCTTGCGTCCAGTTGTAGTGATAGTAAGTGTGGCTTGTCTCACTAATCTTCCTGTGTAGATTTTAGAAAGACTGTGGCTGGCTATCACCTTGTGACAAAGTAGACTTAACATGGGACTCAAGCAGTTCTGAACTGACTGCTTTTGGGTAGACTGCAGCAAATATCTCTTTTGCACATTCCGTCGTCCACTTCCGGTATCCGTCACAGCTACATGGATAGTTCTAGGTGAGTAAGCTCGGACTTGTCCTTTCTGTTGGTGAAATTCCACTGCAAGTCAAAGCCATGTATCTTTCTGCTTCCTGTTCCAAGTCTTTCTTCAACACTGGGGTGCTGCTTTCCCACATAGAAGTACAGCCCAGAAGTGCAAGGATAATTAACGACCCTGGAGGCAACTCTAAACTAACGGGGGTTGGAAACTGGTTAATAAATGTTCCCAGTTCTATTAGTTGAAAAACTTTGGGAGGCATTCTGAAAGTTCCTCAGAAGGTCTTGGAGCACTCAAACCCCAACTGGCAATCTTGATAACACACTTTTTAAATTTTATTATTTTTGAGAGTCTCACTCTATCACCCAGGCTGGAGTGTAGTGGTGCCATCTGGGCTCACTGCAACCTCCACCTCCTGGGTTCAAGTGCTTCTCCTGCCTCAGCCTCCCAGTAGCTGGGATTACAGGAACCCGCACCGCGCCCAGCTAAATTTTATATTTTTAGTAGAGACGGGGTTTCACCATGTTGGCCGGGCTGGTCTCAAACTCCTGACCTCAAGTGATCCGCCTGCCTCAGCGTCCCAAAGTGCTGGGATTACAGGCATGAGCTACTGCATCCGGCTGATAATATACTTTTAAGTGGTTTTCTCCCTTTTCCACTCCCTGTTTTTTCACTTCTGTTTTCTGGGATCACCTTGCAAATGACCTTATATACACAAGCCCTTTTCTCAGGCTCTACTTTCAGGTGAACTAAACTAAAACAGGCACAATTCGTTAAATGCATTCATATATTTTTTCACATAAGTACTTTAGGAATTTTCTAGACTGTGTGTAAGTAACTATGAATAATAATTACTTATTTGCAAGGTGAGGTGAGAACATTTTAATCCTGCTGCACAAATTTTTTTTGTTTAGGTAATACAGGAGTTAATGGCAATGATGGTTACTCATTCTGAACCACACTGAAATGACCTTCAATTTCCATCTGCTAATAAATACAGTCATGCGCTGCACAATGTTTTGGTCAACATCCCCTAAGATTATAAAACCACCTTTGACTGCACCTTTTCTACATTTAGATACACAAATACCATTGTGTTACAACCGCCTACAGTATTCAGTACAGTAACATGCTGTGTGTAGCCTAGAAGCAATAGTTTAAGTACATTTGTGACGAAATCCACAATGTTTGCACAACAAAATCGCCTAACGACGCATTTCTCAGAATGTATCCCTGTTGTTAAGCAATGCATGACTGTATAAGAATATCTGACTTAAAAAACATATGAACTAATGGCCAAGTGGTGAAAGGCTATGTATGCTAAAAAATACTACCAAAAAGTTCCATACCCATAAATTTCAACCCAGCATTACTTTCTACCAGAAATGTCTTTAACAACTCATGATATGAATCCATATACTTTTCACACCAAAATATTCACAAAAATTGAATAATTCACTTAGCCAAATTTACTTTTTTTTTTTGCATTGGGTCTATTATTGATCATAAACTCACACTGACTTCATTTAAAATTGTTCATTGCATCGCATTTTTTTTTTTTTTGAGATGGAGATTTGCTCTTGTCGCCATGGCTGGAGTGCAATGACTCAATCTCGGCTCACTGCAACCTTTACCTCCCGGGTTCAAGTGATTCTCCTGCCTCAGCCTCCCAGATAGCTGGAAATATAGGCAGCCACCACCATGCCCAGCTAATTTTTGTCACCACGCCCAGCTAAATTTTTGTATTTTCAGTAGAGACGGGGTTTCACCATGTTGCCCAGGCTGGTCTTGAACTCCTGACCTCAGGTGATCCACTTGCCTCGGCCTCCCAAAGTGCTGGGATTACAGGGGTGAGCCACTGTGCCTGGCCGTAACTGTTCATTGCATCTCTAAAATATTCCATCTTAGTATTTGTAGCACTAATTGTACTTTATTTAGGTTATCCTATTTTTCATTTCAAGGCCCTTTATTTTAGCGACAAGACACACCGGCAGATTACAAATGCTTTATTATTATTATTTTTTAACATAGAAGAGGCTTGGTAGTGGACATGTGGCCATTCGATATTCTTATGACTAACAGAGTTCAGGCTCAATCTCTTACAGAATGTAAATGTACCCCTATGCATGCATATGTAATTCTTATCAAAATTAAGCTTAGTCACTAAAAGAAGATTCGCTATCTGAACTTTCTTCTACAGTTTTTTGACTTTCACCATCAGGCACTGGAGCATCTGGCCTCCTAAAAGAAAAGAAAAAAAATTTAAAAGTCTTTTCCAATTGAAAAGAACACTTACAAACTCTTGAAATTGGTTCATCTTAGAATATTGCTGCTAATAAATCTGCCAAGTCCGTGTCCTTAGTCTCCCGCACTACCCCACTAGCATGCTTCTCTCAGGCTTCTTCGGCACCATGGGGATTCAATGCTATGCCTGTAGAGGCCACGGCAGTATTTTCTCTTGCCAGTCCTTACATAGTGCGCTGCTTCAGCACATTCTGCTTCTCATTACCATGGAGACCCAACTATAGACAGAGATGCGATCTGTAGAGGCTAGCATGACCAGTGCTAAAGCCCTGAAGCTTCCAAGTGTACATGAGGTACAGAGAAAGGAAAGCTAGAAATGAAAAGGAAACGCTTCATGTTCAGGAAAGCTTCAGGGAGAAACTTAGAAATGGAAGACAGTTCAAAAATGGCTATTAAAAAATAGGTAATGTGGAAATTTTGTAGCGAAGGAGAGTGCCTGGTCAAAAAAGGTTCTTAATGTTTGTTAAACATTTTCACTTACATGTTTTATCTTTACAGAATGAAAATAGAAAGTATGAGTTGGCAAAAATACTGTTTCAAAGATCCCCTAGGCATAATAAGGAGACATGAGAATGGTTAGATTCCAACTTTGCATGGATGTGCTCTAATAAACCTAAATGAAATTTTAATGATGTTATTAAAACAGTCAACTAGTTAAGCCTCAATAGTTTTGTGCCAGTAAATCATTTAATCAGTGCAGTGGCACTATCATTCAGCCTCTATTCACTCTTACCAAGAAAGTAAATTAAGCAAGAAAAGTATTTTTTGGGGGCGGGGGAACCAAGAGGAAAAGGAATAACAATATAACTGCTTTATCTTTTTTTTTTTGAGATGGAGTCTCGCTGTCGCCAGGCTGAAGTGCAGTGGTGTGATTTCGGCTCACTGCAACCTTTGTCTCCCGGGTTCAAGCCATTCTCTTGCCTCAGCCTCCTGAGCAGCTGGAACTACAGACGTGTGCCAGCACGCCCAGCTAATTTTTGTATTTTTAGTAGAGATGGGGTTTCACCATGGTGGCCAGGATGGTCTTGATCTCCTGACCTTGTGATCCACTTGCCCTGGCCTCCCAAAGTGCTGGGATTATAGGTGTGAGCTACCGTGCCTGGCCTATAACTGCTGTATCTTGATAATTAAAAACTACCAGACTGATTTCTCCCTCAGGCTTCTTGACTCTTATTAAACATTTAGGACACTTAAAAATAAAACTCTTATTCACCACAAACAGAAATTACTATTACTAAAATAAGAAAATGCACAGTCTAACAGTTACTTTAGGTATTAAAATTACGGCTTATATTTTTAAATATATTTGGCATACTACAAAAGAGAAAGAAATACTGGCATTGCTCCCTAGTTGTCAAATATAAACCCATTTGCTCTGCCGAACAATTTTCAATTATATCTACAAGGAAGCCTTATGTACTCAATACAGTAAAATTTTAAAGCTGGGTATGGCGGTTCCAGGATTTGACTGATGCTCCATCTGCCTAAAATACTAACACGGGACCATCATCGTCATCGCTTTTCATTAGAAGCAACAACTCTAGAATTAGTGGGCCTGAATACTAGGCACATTTTACCCAGTAAATTTCTCTTTGCTATATAGTTGATTTCTTACTGTCTATACTTTGTTAAGTAGGAAAACATTACCAGTGGGAATTATTTTAATACCACATCAAAATTATATTAGTATCTCTGACAACTCAAACAAATACAACAATGTACATAACTTCCTAAAATAAATGCTACTTTAGAAAAGGGTAGGTCAGGGATGTTGGTTCATGCCTGTAATCCCAGCACTTTGGGAGGCCGAGAAGGGTGGATTGCTTAAGCCCAGGAGTTCAAGACCAGCCTGGGCAACAGCGCAAAACCCCATCCTTTGCAAAAAAAAAAACAAAAAAAAAAACAAAAAAAACAGAGAAATTAGCCAGTAGCGGCCTATTGTGCCAGCTACTTTGGAGGCTGAGGTGGATTGCTTGAGGCTGGGGGGGCAGAGTCTGCAGTGAGCTGTGACCATGCCTGGGCACTCCAGCCTGGGCAACAGAGTGAAACCCTGTCTCAAAAAAAAAAAGAAAAAAAAAAAAAAAAAGGAAAAGGATAAAAGCTTAGGACTAGAAGAAACTGAAACTATAAAATTCATTAATTTACATGTGTAACCATTTATTGAAACGTGATGCTATATTGCATAGTAATTAAGAATATAGGCTCTGGGTACAGACCGTCTATGCTGAAATCCCATCCTTGTTTCTTACTTGTTGGCCAACTTTGGGGAAGCTGTTTATTTAACTACTTTGTGACTGACTGGATTTTGTGATGATTAAATTAATTAATAAATGTAAAGTGTGTTCGATAATATCTGGCACATAGTATCAAATAAATATCTGCTGTTACTATGATTATTTATTTTCATCATCTGCATCTACTATTTGCTAGAAAATGTGTTAGGTACAGAGATGAATAACAAGTAGTTCCTTCCCTGAAGCAGCAAATATTTTTGTGAGGGAGACAGAAATGCAAGCAAATTGTTACAGAATGTGATACAGCCATGTGCCACATAATAATGTTTCAGTCAATGATGGACTGCATATGATGGTGGTCCCATTAGATTATAATGGAGCTGAGAAACCTCTATCACCTAGTATTTACTATACTGTACTTTCTGTTATTTTATTTTATTTGACAAGGAGTCTCACTCTGTTGTCCAGGCTGGAATGCAGTGGTGTGATCTTGGCTCACTGAAACCTCTGCCTCCTGGGTTCAAGAGAGTCTCCTGCCTCAGTCTCCCGAGTAGCTGGGACTACAGGCATGTACCACCACACCTGGCTAATTTTTTTTATTTTTGGTAGACAGTAGGTTTCACCATGTTGGCCAGGCTGGTCTTGAACTCCTGACCTCAACTGATCTATCTGCCTCAGCCTCCCAAAGTGCTGGAATTACAGGCGTGAGCCACAGCACCCAGCCTCTCTTGTTATTTCATTTTATTTTACATTTTTTGAGATAGTCTTGCTCTGTCAGGCTAGGGTGCAGTGGTGCAATATTGGCTCACTGCAATCTCCGCCTCCGGGGTTCAAGCCATTCTCCTGCATCAGCCTCCAGAGTAGCTGGGATTACAGGCATGCACCACTATGCCCAGCTAATTTTTATATTTTTAGTAGTGAAGGGGTTTCTCCATGTTGGCCAGACTGGTCTCGAACTCCTGATCTCAGGTGATGCACCTGCCTCAGCCTCCCAAAGCGTTGGGATTACAGGTGTTAGCCACTGTGCCTGGCCTCTGTTGTTATTTTAGAGTGTACTCCTTCTAGTTACTTTTTGAAAAAAAAAGTTAACGTTAAACAGCCTCAGGGAGGTCCTTCAGGAGATATTCCAGAAGAAGGAATTGTTACAATAGAAAATAGATTTATGCGTGTTATTGCCCCTGAAGACCTTCTAGTCAGACAGGATATGGAGGAGAACAGTCATATTGATGATCCTGACATGTGTAGGCCTTGTATGTGTTTTAGTTTTTAGCAAAAAAGTTTAAGAAGTCAAAATAAAAAGTTTAAAAATACAGATATAAAGAGAGAAAATATTTTTGTATAGCTGTACAATGTATGACTTGTCTTTTAAGCTAAGTAAAGCAGTATTACAAAATAGTTAAAAAGGTAAAAAAAAGTTGATAAAGTTATACTAAGCTAAGGTTAATTTATTATTGAAAAAAGTTTTAAAAATAAATTTAGTGTAGTCTAAGTGTACAGTGTTTATGAAATTTACAGTTGGTATAATAATGTCTTAGGCCTTCATATTCACTCCCTATTCACTCACTGACTCACCCAGAGCAACTCCAGTCCTGAAAGCTCCATTCATGGTAACTGCCCTATGCAGGTACCATTTTTTACTTTCTATATTTAGATACGCTTAGATACACAAATACTTGTCATTGTGTTACAACTGCCTACAGTATTCGGTACAGTAATATGCTATACAGGTTTATAGCCTGAGTATGTCGCACGCTATACCATTTAGGCTTGTGTAAGTACACTCTATGATGTTTGCACAATGACAAAATCACCTACAATGCATTTATTGTAACATATCCCTGTCATTAAGCGATGCACAGCTGTATATATACAAATAAGGCTGAACTGTCTGTTTGAACAGAAAAAATGGTCGCTGAAGTTGGTCAGAGAAGACTCCAAAGAATTGGAAATACTTGTGAAGAATTTTATGATTCGAGTAAGACTTCGCCAGAAACAGAAAAGGTGGAAATAAGAGAGAATGACAGCATTCTGGGTAAAGAATAAAATGGGATGGTGTAGCAGGCTGCACTCAGAAACTGTAAGTCATTTGGTAGTTAGAGTGTAAGGTACCCCGGGGTGCAACATTAGATGAGATTAGAACATCTAGCAGGAGCAATAGGTGGAAACTCTGTTTAACCTTCCGAGGAACTGCCAAACTTTTCTGAAGCAGCTGTACCATTTTACATTTGTACCTGCAATGTATGAGGGTTCCAATTTCTCCACACCCTCAGCAACACTTGTTATTGTCTGTACTTATTCATTTTTTCTTTTTTCAATTTTTCTTATTGTGGTAAAATACAGATAACATATAATTTAACATCATAACCATTTTTAAGTATATGGTAGTGTTAAGTACATTCACATTGTTGTACAACCATCATCACCATCCATCTCCAGAACTCTCTTCATCTTGCAAAACTGAATCACCGTACTCACTTATTAATATTCCCTTCTCCCTCCAGCTGCTGACAATCACTATTCTTTCTGTCGCTATGAATTTGACTACACTAGATACCTCATGCAAGTGGAATCATACCATATTTGTCCTTCTGTGATAGGCTTATTTCATTTAGCATAATGTCCTAAAAGTCCATCTATGTTGTAGCATGTGTCAGAATTTCCTTCCTTTTTAAAGCTGAATAATATTCCACTGTATGTATATACCATAATTGTTCCTATTCATCCACTGATGGTTACTTGCATTGCTTCCATTTTTTGGCTATTGTGAAAAATGCTGCTATGAACATGCATATACAAATATCTCTTTGAGACTCTGCTTTCAATTCTTTTGGGTACATGCCCCAAAGTGGAAGTGCTGAATGATAATTCTATTTTTAATTTTTTGAAGGATCACAATACTGTTTTCTATAGCAGCTGCATCATTTTATATTCCCACCAACAATGCACAGGGGCTCCAATTTCTTCATATCCTTACCAATACTTATTATTGTCTTTGTTTGTTTATTTATTGGGGACATCTCATTCTGTTGCCCAGCCTGGAGTACAGTGGCATGGTCAGAGCTCACTATAGCCTCAGCCTCCTGGGCTCAAGTGATCCTCCTGCCTTAGCCTCCCAAGTAGTTGGGACTGCAGATACACAACATTGTGCCTGGCTAATTTGATTTTTTGTAAAGATGAGGTCTCACTTTGTTGCCCAATCTGGTTTAGAACTCCTGGCTTCAAGTGATCCTCTACCCTTGTCCTCCCAAAGTGTTGAGATTACAGGCATGAGCCACTGCACCTGGCTCCTCATTCATTTTATTTTATTTTATTATTTATTTATTTATTTAGAGATGAAGTCTCGCTTATTTATTTATTTAGAGAGGCTGGAGTGCAGCGGCACCATCTTGCTCACTCCAACCTCCACCTCCCAGGTTCAAGCAATTCTCCCTGCCTCTGCCTCCCAAGTAGCTGGGATTACAGAAGCCTGCCACCACACCCAGCTAATTTTTGTATTTTTTAGTGGAGACAGGGTTTCACCATGTTGGCCAGGCTGGTCTCGAATTCCTGACCTCAGGTGATCTGCTTGCTTCAGCCTCCCAAAGTGCTGGGATTACAGGCATGAGCCACCGTGCCTGGCCCCCTCATTCATGTTAAAAGAAATTTTATGCTACTTGAAATTGGAATTGCCAGGAGAACAAAAGAAAAAGTTTTTCTTTGGGTACGAAAAAGAAAAGCAAGCCACAAGAATCAAATGAAGATAGGAAAGCATTTTGTAAGTTGTAAAGTCTTTTAAGTATTACTAGTAATAATAAAACTCACAGCAATACCATCATTTCCAGCCTGGATATTTGTGTTTTCAAGGGGAACAGAAATTTGGCTCTGCATATTATGATCATAAATGTTCTTACTTCACCCTATAAGTTGTTTTTCATGGAAAGAAATTTAAAGACATATTTGAAAAAGTTGCTACCTTAAACTACTAAAGTTTAGCTTCTCCCAATTCAAAGAAAACACACTTTGCTACTAAAATTTGGAAATGAGGACTTTATAATAGTCTCTTGTTATTTTAAATATATAAGTGAATTTCCAAAAAAGATTCTATCAACAAAATACAGAAAAATATATATCATGAATATCATGTGTATTTTTTTTAACAATTTCAATCTTTGGTGGTTACAATAAAAACACTAAATTGGTGGCTACATTTTAAATAGCATATTTATATTTGTGACATCAAAATTATCAGCAAAATTCTTAATAAAAGCAAATTTTTAAAAAGTTTAAGTTTAAGCTAATTATTAAGTCTAAACTATCTTAAAAATATATATGTTTTCAAAGAAGTTACTAGGTTGACCTCAACTAAAAATGAGCCAAAATATAGAAAGGTGCAGGAGAAAGGACGAAGTATATACAAATCTGCCCTTTTTAGCATACCAGATGCTGTGCACATTCTAATTTTGACACCCACTCTTCTCCCATTGATGTGAATCAGTGAAGGCTGTCAACTAGAATCCTCGCTGTCCTCATCTTCTCCCTATCCACTTTCTTGTTTCAGTCACACAGTCTAGGCCTGGTCAATCACAGGAATCTATTCCCTTGCAGAGAGAGAGAGACAGATGGATTCAAGGAAAGGCACACAATTCAAGCAGGGCTAGTCAGAATGTTTCCTTATAAACGAGCTATGAGTTATGGAGAAGAGGGAACTCTCTCTCTGTTCAACTGGAAAAACTAGCAATATTCTGGGGGGCTATGTTCCCAGGCTTCAGAGAGGAAACTCATCAGCACTAGGAGAGACACAGTTTATTATACCAAGGAAGTAAAGGTAGAATGAAGTGGGCAGAGAAGAATGCCAGTCAGCCAGCCCTGATGAGTCCCTAGATCCTGTCCTTACCTAGATTTTTCAGCTATGAGAGTCCATAACTTCCCTTCTTACATAAGCTAGTTTGAGTTGATTTCTGCCATCCTAAATACGAAGAGAGTCCTAAAATACCAATATTGTTGGTTTAATTTGTTTTCATTAAAGGAAGATTTGTATTTGTGTTTAAAACTAGCTACTTTAAGGACACAAAAACCAAACATTCTTTGGGAAAACATGGAAGATAAAGAGTTTAAAAACATTTTTTCATTTCTAGACACTTAAAAACATTGAATTTAAAGCAGATTAAGTACCAAAAACATTGTCAGTAAAAATATTGCTGAGTAGGAGATGATGAGGTAGTTATTATTCAAATCACTAATGGCAACTACACACACATAAAGTTATAATGTCACATGGTACTGTTCATTAATGATCTGTCAGAGCTATGCAATGGCAATAGGTGGTCTTAAGAGAGCCAGGTGTTGTGGCTCACACCTGTAATCCCAGCACTTTGGGAGACTGAAGTGGGTAGATCACCTGAGGTCAGGAGTTCGAGACCAGCCTGGCCAACATGGTGAAACCCTGTCTCTACTAAAAATACAAAAATTAGCCAGGCATGGTGGCATGTGCCTGTAATCCCAGCTACTTGGGAGGCTGAGGCAGGAGAATCACTTGAACCTGGGAGGCAGAGGTTGCAGTGAGGTGAGATTGCACCACTGAACTCCAGCCTGGGTGACAAGAGCAAAATTCCGTGTCAAAAAAAAAAAAAAAAAAAGAAAAGAAAAACAAGACCCAAAACACTAAGATTCTTGAATTAGATTGTATTGACTTAATAAGGACCTCTGGGTAATTAAAAATGTAACAATTTTGACTTTGAATTATAGCAGCTAGTGAGATTAATTTGGTCTTTTCTCTTTTGAATTCTCATCAAGACAGGTATATCCTGTTCTTTGTCTTAGTAGGTAGACTCCTGCAACCATGAAAACAATTTAATGCCTAATATCATGAAGAAAAAGAAAAGCAGCTGTTCTAGGTAGGATGGACTTTTGCTATTGGTCTTGGGATCCTTTATTTCCCAGCAACTCCTCTGCCACTTGCTTGCTAGCCACACACAGACCCACAACTGCTTTCTAACATCTCCTCTTTGATATATCTATTATCTCTCTCATTCTTATGATCAAGTTTTCTAAAAGTAGACCAATTACAATTTTTTGATATGGTTTGTCCTATACTTTCTAGCTAGTGTCTGCCAGCTAATGAATGAGGACTGGTAATTACATTAAATGGAGAACCTAGCTCAGCAAAAACTAACAAAATGGAAAGAGTAAAAATCCTATTTTTGGATGTCCAGTTGTGCAACTGAGGTCTAATCTATCCTCAACCAGCCAAAACTCAATCTTTAATCCACTATGCTGTTGTATAGCAGGAGGTAAAGATCCTCCTGGCAGATAAGGAATGATCTTAGAGGGCAGGAAAATCTGCTGGGCATGCCATGTAAAAAAAGTTTTCTTGCTTTCCAGTATCCTTTTGTTTAACAATAATAAATCCCCTCTTGTCTCAGGGATAAGTAGGCTAAGGTGGCTACTTTTATTTCTGGCAACCATAAGAGTGGTCATTCCACCGTCTGGGAGGATGGTATAAATGTTTTTTGGATAGATATATCCAGGAGAAATGCCAACTGAGCTGGTTCTGTTCAAAGTCTGCACAGTCACTTGAACTCAATTATATGCTTTCTTTAGTCAAATCGATAAGCTGCACACTGCACCCTCCCACTAAGGTTAGGAGTGTGTTGAATTGAACTTCAATTTCAGAAATCTGTTCTTTAAAGCAAAGTTAACAATATAGGTTCTCAGTTTGAGAAAACAGAATATAATTTAAAAAGATAACTACTCTGTATATGTTAAATACGTCTTTGTTGAGAACATAATAGTATACAGGCAACTACAGGATTATAAACAAGTTGTTATCCAAAGCCTGATAAATCCATTGTCTAGAATTTGCTACATAGTCCTCGATTAAACATTCATAAATCACAACTAATATGTATTAAACATTTACTGCTTATCCAGAGCTGTGTGTGCTGAGTGCTTACATCATTATCTATCTAGTCTGAACAACTCTATAAGGAGCGAACTCTTCTATTTCCCATTTTACTGATGAGGAAACTGACGCACAGAGAGGTTCGGTAATCAGACCAGGGTTATACAACTAGGAAGTGGCAGGGTAGAATCTGAATACAAGTAAGTAGACCATCTCTAAAGTCGGCCTCATCCTGAGCCTCAACTATCATGGGCAAGTCCAGAAGCTAGTCTGTTTATCCTAGAATTGTAAAAGTAGCAATTACTAGGTAACAATAGTAACGCTAGTTCAGGGACATAAATGTAAGAGTACAGAACAGGATGGGGTGAAACTTCTTTCTTTTTTTCTAAGCAAGAAAATCTAGGCAGTGATTGAAAGAATATTTAAGGCGTGATTTACCCATTGTATATTTCTGAATGTATTAACCTTTGGCCAAAGACCAATCAAATTTTTCCATTTTCCCCTAAACTCTTTTGAGTATTTTGATGACAAATACTCTTTCACATATCTTTTTATCTCACTGGTATTGAAATTAATTTTTGGAAGCTAAAGCAGGACTAATTCTTGGTTATATATAAATGGTTATTTTCAAAAACTTTAATTTTTAAAAACAATCACTTAGAAGAATCAAATCCAATATTTACTTAGCAATTATCAGGCATTTTCTACAATTTTATAGACTTTCTAATTTCTGTAATAGTCATTTTCCTAGGAAAATTGCTAGGATCTCTTCTCTTTTATCATGTAAATATTTTTGATTTAAAATTATGTACTCTTAGCTTCCAATTTTTCATACAAATAAGCCAATCAAATAGCAATATATTTTCTGATCAGTATTTATTTCTATATTAACCTCAGTTTTGCCCTTTGCTCAGGGCAGACAGAGCTAGGCCATTTCTTCCAACAATTGTATGAGTTTGTCTTACTACTTAAAGCTAATAAAAAATAAAGTGTATGTTTATACTTTAAAAGAAAAAAGAACACAGAACAATCTTTACTGAAAGTTCTTGGCTGAGGCTTAAAATGTACCTAAGATTCTAAATAAAAGTGTACTCTTCCCTTGGATGGCACATTTTCTTCTCTTTCATCATCTCATACTTCTCTCCTGAAGTGAGGCTCCGTAACTTTTATGTAAACATGATTCCAAAAGCACCATAATTCTTCTGTTAACACAGTAGTTGATTGCACTTATCATATCTAGCTAAATGCAGTTGAAACTGGGTTGCTAGTAGTGGTGATAGGTTATAGTGAGTCATCCCCACTCCAACCAGTGCCCCTGGTGACTAACGGCATGTGCGTATGAGGTAATGGGTCAGAATTCAGGCTCCAGGCTGTGGTTGAGGAGCAGCTTTTCTGTAAGACCATGTTAATTGTTACTGGAATTCTACCCTTAAACTTGGCACTACCTCACAACTGAATGTTTCTCAACATTTATAGACAACGAAATACCCTCAAACTGGCCAAGTGAGACACAAGGAAATGTTGAAGGGCCTGGGATCTTCCCCCATGGTAGTTACCTATGGACTCTATCAGGTGGTGATACCTGATGGAGTCTTGAAGAATAATAGGTTAGCCAGGCCAGTCAGATGGGGGTAGGGAGTTCCACAGAGAGAAAGGAGAACATTTAAAGACACCAAAAGGGAATAGGAAAATGATACATTCAGAGAACTGCAGGTAGTTCACTATGGCTACATGAAACAGGCATATGTGAAAGAAACACAAGAGAGGACGCTAGTGAGAGAATCTGCATCTTGATGATAAAAGCATTTCTATGCAATACTAAGATGTTAGACCACATGTTGAAGGCAGTGGAGGGTCACAGGAAGATGTGAAGCAAGAATGAAGTATGAAGAGATCCACTGATGCTTTAGTGGATGGCTTGAAAGAGACCAGGAAAACCAATCAGTAGCTACTATAGTAATTCAGATGACAAATGATGAGGGCGTGAACTAAACAGCAATGGATATGGAGGTATACGGTGAGATGTGAGAGATATTAAAAATGAGAACACATAGTGATTGACTATGTGTTCTCATTTTCCTTACCCATATGTAGTGGGTAAGCAAGAAGACAGAATCAAGAATGATTATCAAGTTGCTAGTGCAGGTAGCTGGTTGAAGTAAAGGAATATGAAGTAGGTTTAGGCTGGGCAGGGGATGAAATGAAGCCAGTAGCAGATAAAAGTCTTGGATATCCAGCACATGCTGATGCTTACAGGGTGCTAGTTTTCCACTTATTATATTTTCTCTAGAAAAAGATAATCATTTTAAAGGTAATATTAGTTCTCTGTTATTATAGGAGGTCTAACTGTATTTCCAGAAGCAAAAGGAGGTCATAGTTAATGTTAAATATATTTACAACCTATATACTGCAATGAGTACCAAAATGGATTGAACCTATAGGTCTGATTGACATTAAAATATATATCACAACCCATCTGGCTTTCAATGTGTGTGTCAGAAACAATTTCCAGAACAAATGCCAAATATCTCAGAGATCCTTCAGTTCAAATTGCCAAGCTATGCCATTGTACTTGAACTGTTTGCTACTTGGACATATACCAAATGTAGATATATGTTTGAAATGTATTCTTGTAGACTTTAAAAGAATTCATAAATTTCATATTTTGGCAGATAAAATATGAGACAAAGACTACTTCATAATGTTTTACCACCAAAGTGTACACCTCTTCTTGGAGGACTGAGAGCCAAGAAAAATTCCAAAGTATACTCTGCTAGTACAGTAATGAATGGTTGGAGTGTGCAGCTAAATACATTGGGGTGAAGCACAACCCCAAACTGGAAAGATTCTTTACAAGTACCTAGATACTTGCAAAACAGAATTCTTCGGAAGAATCTATTACAATATATTTTATACAAGACGAACTATGCAGCCAGATTTGCTTGGATGAAATAAATTGTTGTCAAATTTCTGAGCCACAATTTTTTTTTATCATTTCTCAAAAATATTTTAGAAAATTCACACAATAAGGGATTAAATACTTTCAGGTTAAAAAAACTCACATAAATTAGTATCTAGTTTCTTAATAACCATTAACACAGACATAGGGAAACTTTAGCCTATTTATTTCTTAATCTGGCTTAACCTAGATTATAGCAGACTAAATTTCTTACACACTGAGATCTTAAATGAAATCATCTACCCCCCGTACATAATAATCACCCCCCAACAAAAAAGGACAGACAAACAAACAAAAAACCAAGAGGTAGAACAAAAAGGAAACCAAACCAAACAAAAAAACAACTGTCATTAAATTCCAGCTCCTTTGGATATCTAGAATCATTACTAATCTATTGAAACTGTTCCTAAACTGTGTAAAGGCTGGTTTTAGTAGAATAGGATATGTTTCTTTTTGGTAACATAACAGAGACACTATTTACAAAGATGATATCCTCAACCATAAAACACTGTAGGGATAAAAATATAGAGAATTTGAAATATTTTTTTTATAACTGACAAATTCAATGTCCTAGCAATAATATAATTATATTAGAAGAATTACTTACTCAAGAAGATCTGGGTCTAGTCCTTCTGATATCATTTTGTTTCTTATTGCCATCACTGGTACACCCTAAGCAAAGGATATAAGATAATTTCATCATTAAAAATGCCTCCTTTATATGTCTACACATACCATCTAAAACAAGACCTTTAGATGCCTCATTATTTAAGAGTTCTTATTCTACTTTTAAATTAACATGTGCCTGGCACTTGAATAATCTAGTGAAGTACCCATTTTACATTGACCTAACAGAATTAGTCTTATCCAATACCACATAAGCCCAAACTACATCATTTGAGCTTATTCATTACTAATTCTGCTGTATAGAGAACAGAAATCATATTCTCATTCTTCTTATATCACCAAAAGAAAGAAAACATTACTCAAATGATTAAAATACCAGCTGAAGCGATACAATGAATAGTTAACAATATGAATAGGTATCTTTTCAAAGATTTCAGACACTTCTGCTCTTAAGTATAGCTATATTAATGTCCTTTTAATAAGCAAACAGTTCAATTCTATTTGAACACTTTAGACACAAAAATCAAATCTAATTCAAGAACCTCCCTGGGACTATATTACACATCTTCCCATCACTGGTGCAAACACTAACTAATGACAATTTTAGAAGTATATACGTTACAAAAATAGTAAAAACACGTGAATCTCAGAGTTCAGGTTAAGAATATGAAAACAGAAAAGAATATGACAGAAATAGACACATTTACTTGAAAAGGAAAGAGACTTGATGTATAATTAAACATTTATTCCAAGTTCACTTGGTGAAGCTCCAAGGGGAGAAGATGTAATCAGATCTCTGTCAACTCCCCTCTCTTCACACCACCCCCAAGGATAAGAAACACTTAACTGATGTGTTCAATTTGAGGGCCTTGATTCTATCTCCTTAAAGGAGGCAGGGTCACGGCCTGGGACCCTCTCTCTCACCCGGTGTGGCATAAGAAGGAAAGTACACCCAGGCACACTCAGGAAAAAGCCCAGTCACCTCTCTATTGCTGTTGTACACTTTTCCTTTATCATTAGCCAGTTGTGATGTTCATGTTTTTTACTTTTATTTTTAATTGCCAAATAATAATTACACATGTTTTTGTGAATAATGTGCTGTTTTGAAACATGTAGACATTGAAGAATAATCAAATTAGGCTATTTAGCATATCCATCACCTCAAATATTTATTCTTTGTGGTAGGAACTTTTAAACTCCTCTCCCATAGCTATCTTGAAATATACATCTTGAAGATGGGATAGAAGTTTGTCTAAAATGAAAAACACAAATACTTAGAAATATACACAAATCTTTATATAGCCTATCATATGTACACTTGTCTCAAACTTTTAAGTATATACTTGTCCAGATATACTCCTTCCCCTCCAAAATGCTGATTTTATATTTCCCAATAAAATCTGAGTTTAAGTCCAGGCATGCATATGTACAAATGTGAGAGCTAAATTTATTACAAATTTAATATGAAAAGTCTTCAAAGTTAAGGACACTATATATAACATAGTATCTTGTATCTCACAGATCTTGCCAAATTAAGTTAAATCATTAAATTTAATCCTCATTTTTTTAAATCTGAAAATTTTATGTCAAAGAATTTAATTTTTATTTACTTTAAAAAAAAAACTGTCCAGAAAAGATAGCTATAGAGAGAGTCATAATCACTTATTTTGGCTATGGAGGAGAAAATACCTACATCCCCTTTCACAGCCTGCTAGGTTAAATAAGGCTAGGAAAGCAGAGGCTTTGTTTTGAGTTTACAGGTTACTAAGAAGACTCTCATGAGAAGTAGCAAAGGCAAGGTGGTCATTTGCAGGCCCATTTATACACTTATCTTGGTAACTGTTGTGTTTTATCTTATAAATTAGTAAAATTTAGCTTATTAAGACTCAGGTAAAAATGAATACTTAAGTGCATTCTAAATATTACATGAATCAATATAAATAGCACCATCTTCGAATTCTCTTCAAAACCATACCTCTGAAAGCAATATTGTTCCATGAGGCAATTTTTACGATATTCTGAAAAGTGCATTATAATAGGTTTCGAAGTCAAAGAAGGTGGAAGATAAGTTTAATGACCAAAAAAGAGAAAAACAAAAAGGAAAAAGTCCACTTGCTAGGGGCATCCAATGTGAACAGACTGAAGTTTGGAATAAAGAAAGCAAGAAATTAAAACTAACACCACTTTTGAATATATTATCTAAAACTAAGACTTGAATGAAACATATTTAAAAACAAAACATACTTAATACAAAATTAATTTAAATAGTAGAGGAGAAAGCTGATTACTGGAATGACACAGCTGGGAATTTAACTTGATAATTAAATGCCATTCAATTATTTACGATAACAGGGGGTAAGTTAGGAGTTTGAAACATTCCACAAAAAAAATATGAGTGCTAGGAAAAAAAGAGGAGAGGAGAGTTAATGTCATAGTTCTTTAAAAAGACCTCTTGGCTTCTATTAACTATGGTTTGATAGTATAAGGTCTTTCTACAAATTCAAGCATGTGATTTATTTATTATACTTTAGCATAATCCACAGGACATCACTGGAAAGGTTACATAAATAAGTTACAAAGCCAAGAAAAGAGAAGGGAGGAGAATGAGGTTGAAAAAAATTTCCTAAAATATAGCAAAGAAAGTGTATATTGGGTGGAGGTGAGGGGAAACAATGGGTGGGAAGGGAGGAATGGGGAACAGCGAAGTTGGTAGAACTGGATAAGCCCTCTCTTTGAACATTAGCTTCATGGAATTGATTATAGTATAAGAATAATAGAAACCTAAACCTGTAAGCTCCAAATGTGAACCTTAGTTTCTGGGGTCTGCTTACAGCAGAACAGCACAGATACATATACAATTTGGTATTTTTAGTCATTTCTGTATATGCATATGGGTAAAGAAAAATATATACAATTGCTAATATCTTACTTGATTCTGAGACTTATTATCACTACCTTAATACAAATCTCATAAAGCTTGATAAAAAAGAATAATTTGGCCTGTGTTCCAAAGAATGCATTCCAAAGAGATTTGCTGTTGTTTCTAGTGACGTTGCTTAGAAAATTTGTTGTTTTGCTATATTCTTCCTTAGAAGTCAAGTAACAGTCTGGTTTGTTAAACACCAAAAAGAAGTGTCCAATTTCTGATCGCCAACAGACAAAGCTACTGGTGGTCTAAGAAGGACAAGAAAGACCTCAAAACTGAAGTCCACTGAACTGTGGGATTTTTTTTGGCAAGTGAAAATGACAGTGTGTCCAACATAAGTAATGAAGAAGAGAGAAGGCAGCCATAAGTCTGATGTTCCAAAAAATCACGTCTGTATTTGCGTCACTGGAGAAAGTGTGTAAAGAAGCCACACTAATGAAATTATGATGGCAACACTAATAGTTAAATACTAGTTTGTTATATCACAAAAAACTGTTTGGAGGTTTACAGGCCTGCCAATATTTACATTTATTTCTTATTGTGTTAAAGAAAGTCAAACTACAAAATTCTTTTATAAACTTTAGGAAATTTTCCTAAAGTTTTAGATTAGAAGGGGAAAAAAAAAACTTCGTTCTTTACAGGCCTGCCAATATTTACATTTATTTCTTATTGTGTTAAAGAAAGTCAAACTACAAAATTCTTTTATAAACTTTAGGAAATTTTCCTAAAGTTTTAGATTAGAAGGGGAAAAAAAAAACTTCGTTCTCAATTTAAGATAAATGACTTTCCTTGTTTAAAAATAACTAAAAATGCTCCTTATATTTTAGAGTTTTTCCTCTTAGTTTAAGAGTGTGAATTGTAACAATTCAGTTATGAAAGATGAAAAACATGAAGTTTTCTTCCCCACCTAAGGCAACAATAAAAAATAGATCTACTGAATACGTTGTTGGAAAAAGCTTTTTCTTTGCAGAGAGCGGGAACTAGTAGAATTTGAAAAAATGCTACAGGTTGTTAAAAGGCAGCCAGTCCCCCAGTCAGGGTCCTTTTACTGAAACCCCGTCTCTACTAAAAAATACAAAAAAAAAAAAAAAACTAGCTGGGCGTGGTGGCAGGTGCCTGTAGTCCCAGCTACTCGGGAGGCTGAGGCAGGAGAATGGCGTGAACCCGGGAGGCGGAACTTGCAGTGAGCTGAGATCCGGCCACTGCACTCCAGTGTGGGCGACAGAGCGAGACTCCGTCTCAAAAAAAAAAAAAAAAAAAAAAAAAAAAAAAAAAAAAAAAATTAATAAAATGGACTCAATCATATCTTTGCCTTCTGAATTTCAACAGTCTTATTAAAAAAATATTTTATTGAGGCTGGGCACAGTGGCTCACGCCTGTAATCCCAGCACTTTAGGAGGCTGAGGTGGGAGGATCACCTGAGGTCGTCGGGAGTTCGAGACCAGCCTGACCAACATGGAGAAATCCCATCTACTAAAAATACAAAATTAGTTAGGCGTCGTGGTGCATGCCTGTAATCCCACCTACTGAGGAGGCTGAGGCAGGAGAATGGCTTGAACCTGGAAGGCGGGGGTTGCGGTGAGTCAAGATCGCACCATTGCACTCCAGCTTGGGCAACAAGAGTGAAACTCCATCTCAAAAAAAAAAAAAAAATTTTACTGTATTTTATGAAATAAATTAGTAGGATGTACATTTAGGATAAAATTTTCAGATTAAATATTACATATAATGGATTATTGTTCACTGAACAAATCATAACACAAAAGAAAGCAAATGCTCAATGACCTTTTCTCTTCAAAGCTTTCAATGAAGGATATCAATTAATTTAAATAAATTTTTTAACCACGTAAAATGCATATGGCTATCTAAAAAAATGGAAACTTTATTTCTAATGACCTACACAGATCTAGAAAATACTTGGTAAACAACTAGTTCCTGGAAACAAATTCTTCAAAAATGAACATTTTCACAGCAATTAAATGTCACTAAGGATGGCTATAAAAAATGTGATATTAGTATTAAAATATTCTCGGCTATATGATTATGATAACAGTGGTATCAGTGCTAAGAATAAACACATGAGAATTGAGGGAGGCATATATGATATTACCAAGTAGGTACTGACATGACAACCATATAACTATTTAGTATCTGCCCACTACATGGCAAGTACTTCCTTCCATCTTCTAGCTTTATCACGCATCAGAAAAAGCGAGAAATTTAAAACCTGAACTTAGCAGTATCATTGTTTACTGCTCTCTAACAAACATTTATAACAAGAAAATTTAAAAATACGCAAAAGGGCAAATACATAATAGAAAGATTTATGCTTTGAAACAACATTAAATCTGTACACAGTACGACTGGTTCTAAGCTCCCTAACTTTCAAGGCAACATGGAGGGTTCAAAAGGCAGCTAAAATGATGGAAAAATCATAATCTGTAAAACTGGCATAATCATTCTTCACACATGATTTCCTTTGAGGTCAGTTCACTGACTTTAGCAGAGAGTAATTTTTGTAATTTCTTGCCAGAAGTATGACAAAAGTTATCTTTTTCTAGGTCCTCTGTATACTGGGGCCATGGCAAAGCATAGGTAATATGGCAGGGGCTTCCAGTTGGTGGCTAACTGTCACAGTTTTCTGTTTAAGGGAAAGCTCTATCCAAACCTTCTTGCATTTGATATAAGCTAGAAAGTAGAAGGAGGAGGACAAATGTCAGAGGTCACTTGAATTTCATTGATCCCAACTCAAAATTACTACTCATATAGTCTACCATTTTGCTAAGCTTTGCTTCTTTCTTTTAGTTGTAGTCACACAGACCTGCCTAACTTATTTAGTTCATGGGAAGAATAAAATAGTTTTACTCAAAATTTTCAAAGTTGGCTAAATTATACAATTAATTAAACAGACAAATGTTCATTTGTATCTTTTCTTTATATTCATAAGTGTGGCAAATCAAAGTCATTGGACATGAAGCTTTATTTTTCAATGAACAGAATGAGGCTAAAACAACACAAAAGTTATTCCCCCATCCCACAAACCTTCATGTACTCAATAAATACTGATCTTGATATTGATTAGTAAACCTTAGGTATCATAAAAGAAATGAAATACGTATTAATATTATACCTATAGTTAGGAAACAATGAAAAAATAAATCACAGCTATTAAGCTAAATCTGTAACAGTGTTGTTCACAGCTATGATTATATATGAACCAGTAGCTCCTCCTTTTTGACTATACTTTGACTATACTGTTGATCACTGATGAGGAACTTACCTGGAGTTCTCTGAACCATGGAAAGCCACATTGGGGTCATATCCAAAAAATGTTTTAAAGACTTTAATTACTCTTACAATAACTACATCTTGTTTGTCATCTAAAGAACATGTTATTTCATGCTTGATTGGGTTTCACAAGGTCCAAAGTGCATAACTTCTTGATGAACATCTTTAATAATCATTTAGAGCCTCTTCATCCTTAGGTAATGGAAGTCACATTTCCTCAGGCCAACATTCACCGCTGGCAACAGATGCATCAGAACCACCAGAACCAAAGAGATTATTCAATTCACATTTTAAGCCAGCCAAAGAAAATAGAACTTTAAAAAAAATCTAAGTGTCCAAGAGACTGTTTTGGCAAATACGGTTTCAAAAAATACAAGTCATTAGCTTCTTAATGTGGAAGTCGGACTTGCCCAATGCACAATTTATTACTGGCAAAGGATTCACCAAGATCTGCCAGTAAAGAGGGGAGAATTGTTGGAAAAGTGATCTATGTACACAATTCCAGTTAAGTTATAAAAGCAATATGTAATTTAGTAAAGGCTTGTGCTGCACTATTATGACAACAAACATTAAATCAAAATCAATTATCTGCCACATTTGGAACACAACAGTATTACTCACTGAAAAATCTTGTATAAAACTTGCTTAAAAAGGAAAAAAAAGTCAGAAAATGCCAGCAGGTGTTCCAGGAACATTCATTAGTAATGAGATCCAAATTTGGGGATCAATTAATAGATCATAAATCTAAAAGGAATTTCAGATCTCATTTTATGTGTGAGGGAACTGAAGTCTTGAGTGGTGACATGACCTGATGTGATGGCAAAGCTAAGAAACTATACCATGTTGTATTTCAGAAGTACTGGGAAAAGATCTGGGTGTACTCCTAAGCAATGAAATTTTCTCCCAGAGAAAGAACAACTTTTCTTTCATTGTTTTAATCTAATCATTGTTTTATCTCTCAGAGGGTAGTAATCCAGAAGTGACAGAAAAAGGCATGGAGACCAAAAAGTAAGGTATTACTTATTACTCTGTCAACTGGTACTTGTGATTAGTGAAGGACTGTATTGGTTTTTGTTCAAAGGAGTTTATATTAATTAAATAGTTTTCATTATCTAGACTGTAAAATAGATTTACAGGTATGTGGCAAGTGAAGCAAGGCATATAGAAAAGCAAGGCATTCCAGGAGATAGTTAGTTCCCAGGAAGAGGAAGTTTTTATTGCAGTTTAGGGAGGAACCCAAAGGGGACTGTAGTTCATCCTCATATCCAGGAAGTCTTAACATCAGGAAAAATCTGTTTTTGTAACCCACAAGACTTTCTGCCATATCTGAAGTGAATGATCACATCAGAAGTCTGCAAAATAAAGCTTTCTATACTACAGAAGAAGCTGAAAGGGCTTGAAAAACACGATTCTGTCATATTACAGAAGACAAAATCGTTCTAAATAATAATTCAAAAACTAGGAGAAATGGTTAAAAGATTGTTGAGGAGCTATGTATCAAGATGATACTGAGTGGAAGTATATTACACTTTGGAAAAAGAAACACAGTATAATTGGAATAGAGGTATAAGACTCTTCTTATGGGGCAGTAACTCATATTTTTAAATGACAAGAATATAAAGGCAACTGAAAAAGAGACAAATCCTATTATTACCCTTTCACAAGGTGAAAGAACTTGTGGCATTGTTAATTCCCTTTTGAATGTATAGAGATGGTTATTTTTAGGATCTTAGGGTCAGAAATTGTTGGTATAAAGGATTAGATATTGTTGGTATAAATACAGTTTTTTTTTCAGAAACAGTTTTTGTTTGAGTTTTTTTTTTTTTTGAGACTATGCTATCTTCCTTTGTGTTAATATAAACAATTCCCTAAAAGCTGAGATGTAGGCTTTTAAAACTGTTTCTATAACCTGTAGTCATGTGTACAGTGGATGTAAACTACTCAAGGTTATACCAACAGACAAATCAAAACTCATTTAAAGAATTATGTTGTTATCGGTCTTTCTCTGCATTAAGAACTAAAACTGAATTTTGAGTGGTGGGTAAGCAAACGTTAGTCACCCCTAAAGTTGAGAAAAATTGGGTATTTTAATGCAAATCTAAAATCTTGTTGGGAAAGTGAAACACTTTTCAGTATGATAAGGTAGTCTGTAATGAAGTCACCCTCTAGAATTAGCTGGGGTTAGGCTCCTCCTTATAGCCAGTGGTCAAATTTGCTTTTCTATCTATATCCCTGTTTGTTCTCAGTTATACTCAAAGAACTGAACCACATTTTCAGAGTGAACAACCGATCAGAAGACAAACACAGAAAATAGGAAGGCATATCACCATCCTGAGGTATAGAGATACAAAGCTATCTGTATTCTTTCCACGTGAATGACAGAAAAAATGAATGGCTCAGTGGTACAAATTATAATAGGTCTCTAATGATTGTTCTTCACTCCACTTCTCTGAGGCATTTTCTAAAGCAAAGTGGTACTGTTATCTGCTCTCCCAGTTAAAAGTTATAGTTTGGTAACGGAATGGATATAGGAAACACAACTAGCTACGCAGATACTGCTGAAGAATAATATTTTAGGTGATAACTTATGACATCAGAATGACTGTACTCTTGGAAAAGTGCTAAGTGGTTTGGAAACCAACAGATTATGTTCAGCAATACCCACAGGTATGTTCAAGAAGCTTTACACTGAAATCAAAAGATTAAAAAATCCTCAATTAAAGTTTTAAGACTAGACCTATGAATAACAACGATATAATGGGGAAAAAACAGTAGAAGAACTGCCAGGAAATTATTAGGAGGAAAATGTAAACAGCAAACAAATCCAACAGCCTAAAAAAAAAAGTGTCTATGTGTGTGTGTAAATAGAGCAAATCTGAAATCTCAAAATAAGTAAATCTTGGGAACTGCCAACACTTAATGGGAAGAAACTTGTGTATGAGAACTGGCATTTCAAAGAAACGTCTTACAATGTTTTCCAGCAGAAAGAGGACAATAACCATAAATCAAAATATAAACACATATATGGAAATTCTTGAACATGAGATAAAGAAACTCCTAAGTGAGGTTAAAAGAAGGCAAAAATTTTATCAGGTGGAGCATACTTTTTGGCTACCTAGCCGGGTGGAAGATTTAGATAAGGCTTCCTTAAAACGCTGTAAACAAGCAGAAAGATCCAGACACGATGGGGGATATTATCCATCTACAGGTACTAGAAGCTTAATTTTGCCTATATTAGAATATCTGATAAATTCCTAAGTTGCCTCACTGAAAATTTAATTCCTCAATAGATAAAGGGAGCAATGAGGCAAACATGCAACTATTTGTGCCTAAGTTTGAACACAAAGGCCAAAATAAATGATAATGAAGAAGGGACAGGAATTCTGGTAGTAATCATGCCAAGGAAAGAAAATTCCTGGGCATTATCAAACGTGTGGCCTACATCTGTTGTTGGAAATTTTGACAGTCACTCATGATATATTTAGAAAACAGAAGAAGGAGTGAATTGATAGATGGCTCAATAATCATAATCCAAAAAATAATGATTGGCAGATTCATGTCAACCTTGAGGAAGACCTCTGCTGGGTCTATTCTTGTTATGGTCCTGAAAAACATTTTAAATTGGTAACTTGAAGAAATGAGAGCATATTTATACATATCCAGGGAGCACAAAGTGAGGAAGGAGAGATCATATGCAGGATTACATATAGAGTCCATTAACAAATATTGATTGAGCACCTTTATGGGTAAGGTGTTAAAATGAATACATGGATTAATCAAGACACCATTCTTCCTCTCATGATTCCATTTTCAAATGGAGATATAAAAATATGTACAGATAATCATAAAACAAAGTATTAAGTGACAAACTCCAGAAAGAATACCGGTAAAGTCATTGGATAGGTCAACAAAAGGAGCTATTACTTCTATCTAGCTTTATGTGTGTTGGTGGGTTTAGAATCTGGAATGATTTAGTGGACACAATCATAGGAACATGTTAGATAATAGAATTTGGACATGTAATAATAAAGAGAAGGATAATCTAGATTCAGAGAAGAAAAAGCATGGCGCTTACATAGGGAACAGTTTGTGGTTTTGCCTGATTAAAGAATGGAATTCAGGGCCGGGCACGGTGGCTCACTCCTGTAATCCCAACACTTTGGGAGGCTGAGGCGGGTGGATCACCTGAGGTCAGGAGTTCAACACCAGCCTGGCCAACATGGCGAAACTCCGTCTCTACTAAAAGTACACAAATTAGCTGGGTGTGGTGGCGGGCACCTGTAATCCCAGCTACTCAGGAGGCTGAGGCAGAAGAACTGCTTGAACCCGGAGGCAGAGGTTGCAGTGAGCTGTGATCATGCCCCTGTGCTCCAGCCTGGGCGACAACAGCAAGACTCCGTCTCAAAAAACAAAAAACAAAAAAAACAAAACAAAAAAAACCAAAAGAAATTCAGGACAGGGAACAATAGGAAATAAAAGTTGGGTAATAAGGTTCTGGGATGCAGGTTGGCACAATAAACTAAAAACAATAAAATTAAATTTAACTTGGATGAACTTCTAGTTTTAGGATGGCAGTTTGATGTAGCTCCCCCCTTTCTTCTTGAAAATCACCCCTAAACAATTTGAAACAGAATATGACCTCCAGCTTTAATGACTAAGAGGCATATATGAACCAATTACATAAAAATTAAGAGCAGATAGAAGAATGATTGATGACTTAGCAGAGCAAAAGGTCAAGTCCATGTGCCTGACAAAGGAGATGCCAGGAAGAAGCAGCACTTTCAGAATGCTGAAAATGCTTAGGAAATAGAATATACCCTCACCAAAGACAGAAAGGAGACAAAGGGCTAAAAACAGAAAAATTTGTCTTAAATCAGAAACAGTCTGAGGCAGAAGAAATTGAACCCCTAATCATACCCAGTGACATCAAGCAAAAAGGATAGGCTGGAGTTAAGTGCCAAGTACTGCTAGAAAGTTTAGGCTTTTAAAAAATAAAACAATTATTTATTTTCTTAAATGCTTTTAAGTTTAAAAAATGTAAATGATATTAAGACATAGTTTAAAATGTTTTTAAGCAATCCTTAATCAGGGTTTTTTTTTTCTTCCCAAAATACATATGCTCTATGTATCAAGTACCAATTTTAGAGATTCTAATTTTGTAGGGTAGGGCCCAGGAACTTACATTTTGGAAGTTTATCAAACTACTGAGCTAGTGTGAACAAGGAATCTATCACCTAAATCTATCAAAAGGTGAAATGGTATGGACAAATTATAAGCATTTTCATTCACAGGACTATGTACAAGGTATTGTTGCAGGAATGAGGAATAGTGTAGTACACAAAAAAAATTTCCTGTCCTTTTGGAGTTTATAATTTTGTAGGGAAGAGAGAGAGTAAATATATAAAATATGTAGAATGCTGGAAGTCGATAAGAAGAAAAATACAGCAGAGAAGGGGTAAAGGGAATTGGGTAAGAGGACACTGCAATTTAAAACAGGGTGGCCAAGGAAGGCTGTACTTAGAAAGTAATATTTTTGAATACAGATTTGAAGGAGGTCAGGGAGCAAACCATGAAGGTATCTGGGGAAAAGTGTTTCAGGCTGAGAGAATAGCTGAAGCAAAGGCCCCAAGACAGCGGGCTGCCAATGTATTTTTATTCAAGGGACATAAATGAGGCCGGTAGAGCTGGAGAAGAGTGTGCAAGGATATGAGATCATAAAGGTAACAGAGGAGCTAAACTGTATAGGATTTCATGGGCCTGTGGAGGATCTTGGCTCTTATTCCTATGAGGTGATAAGACATATGATTAAAAAAGTAAATATTTAAAGGGTCATTTATTTTTATTTATTTATTTATTTATTTTAGACAGTTTTACTCTTGTTGCCCAGGCTGGAGTACAATGGCATGATCTCGGCTCATCGCAACCTTCACCTCCTGGGTTCAAGCTATTCTCCTCCCTCAGCCTCCCGAGTAGCTGGGATTACAGGCATGTGCCACCATGTCCAGCTAATTTTGTATTTTCAGTAGAGACAAGGTTTCTTCATGTTGGTCAGGTTGGTCTCAAACTCCTGACCTCAGATGATCTGCTTGCCTTGGCCTCCCAAAGTGCTGGAATTACAGGAGTGAGCCACCGTGCCCAGCCTGGGTCATTTATTTTATATGTATATTTATGACTGAAAAGCAATCAAACTTGTTCATGTAATTAATAACAAAAATAAAAATCGCAAGTGGTATCTGGAAACCTTAGCTGGCTAAATAAATCTAGACAGTACCTAATATAGTAGCTTAGCTTAAATTAAGTGTTTGATAAATATTTGTGAAATAAACAGATGGTGGATTTATAATGAAAAAGAAAAAGAGTTTTTGAAGTTCTTGTAAAATTGAAGGCAATATATCAAGAATTTAACAATTATCCTAAGATGCAGCCTTCATAAAAGATTTCAGGGCATTTTTATGGGGTATCATCTAATAGATTTTCCTATTTCTTATTTTATATAGGTTTGGCAAGAAGGGGCTAATATAAAAAAAATCTTTCAGAGTCATTTTGAAGCATCTCCCTTTTGTTTAGAGTGAAACACAGTTTTTTTTTGTTTTTGTTTTTGTTTTTTAACAAGTCTATCTTTTAAGCTTAGGCTTTCCTGGGTTCTAGTTTTAAAATTGTGTTCATCATGATTCATACTTAAACTGGCTTTGTTTTATTCTTGTTAATTAAAAAACTTCATCTATTTTCACCCCGAAGTTTGGTTTATTTTTTTTCTAAATTGACCGCCAATATCCTGAGCTCTAGGCTTCAGAAAAAAGGAACTGTGGAAGTGAAAAATCCACTTCTGATAGCTAGGAAAAGTGCAGCTTCCAAAAGAGCCAATCTACTCTTTCTGGTTGTCAGAATTTGCTTTTAAATTACTAGGTGATAAACTATCCCATGGACAGCAAAACAAAACTGTCCTTTAGTATTAGTATTCTGCCTCTTTTGCTTGGTAATAGAATTTTACAAAAGCATTATTATTATTATTATTATTATTATTATTATTTTTGACACAGGGTCTCTCTCTGTCACCTACACTGAAGTACAGTGGCACAATCATTGAGGTAAGCCAGTGCACCCCTGAACTCCTGGGCTCAAGCAATCTTCCCACTTCATGCCATCATACGAAGTTTTTTTTTTTTTTTAAATGTAGAGGTAGGGGGGTCTTGCTTTGTTGCCCAGGCTGGTCTCAAACTCCTGTCTTCAAGTCATCCTCCCACCTCAGCCTCCTAAAGTGCTAGGATTACAGGTGTGTGTCACTGCGCCAGGCTTTAACTGTTTGATTAACAGAAAAATGAGGGACAACTAACTCCTTCAACTATTGAAATAGTTTCTAAAGGAATAAAAAATGTTAACTTCTGCTATTACAGACAACTGCAGATATTTTTGGTACCATACCATGTTATGATTTCTCAGGAAAAATATGAATTCTGAAGTCATATAATATCAAAAGCATTACCTTACATGGCCAAGAGATCACTGATAGATGAACATAACAATTTTAAAAAATATTATTTGTGCTAATATATGGGGATTAAGCTAGAATCAACTGATTTACCAAATGAATAGTCTACTTTCATTACTTTCTGTATGTAAGATTTGCATTGATAACTTTGTGTAATGCAAAAAAATTTATATAAATCTATATTAAACTATGTTAATTTAAAGTGTGGGATCGATTCTAATTACAAAGATTTGACTTCTTTTTTTTTTAAATCAGAGAGTTAAAATAGAAAGGAAGTAAGAGAATAGAAAACTTGGTTACTTGGTTTAGCAGTTTTCTCAAATTGAAAAAAATAACAGTAAAACCTCCAGGGTTAAGAATTTCAAATGAGGCTGCTACACAAAGAAGACAGACCAAATTAGCTTACCACTTGAACCATTTTGAGATATCTGGCATATCTTGGATCCTTGGCTACAGTTAAGATATTTTCTGCTGATACTTCACTTTCCTGTAGTCCAGAGTCTTGTGTACTGCTCTGCTGTAGAGAGTATTTTGTGTAAATCTTTAGACAATTTACAAAAGGGGTCCATCATGTTACTTAAAAGGAATGCTTCTTTCCATAATTCTAAGGCAATAAATTGCAGAAAAAAAAAGCATCTCCCCAAATTTAAATACCAATAATTTAATTATGAGATATATTTCCAAATATCTACAAATATTTAAATATCACTTCA
Source organism: Piliocolobus tephrosceles (assembly GCF_002776525.5). NCBI lineage: Eukaryota > Metazoa > Chordata > Mammalia > Primates > Cercopithecidae > Piliocolobus > Piliocolobus tephrosceles. The sequence continues at coordinate 99,618,793 of NC_045443.1, forward strand.
GAGGAGGTTACACTTCAACACTATATTGGTTCCTTAAAACGTAAGTATATTTATGCATTAAAATAAAAATTCTACTTTACTTGTCCTCAGAGTGCTGATACAAGACATGAATTATATATAGGTGGTTATACTATTTTAACAAAACTTTTAAGAAAGCTAATAAAACTATAAATTGTTTATAAATTAATAATAAATTTATTGAGATAATGATGAATTGATTTCCTAGGTATCTATAATCTACCTAATTGAGCCCTTTATTTAGTAAATCATTTTATTCTAAGTGGACATGGCTCTTCTAACTTTTTAGAAAGCAATTTTTGGAGAAGTTGTAGAAGAGAAGCCAGTTTGTCAGACAAAATTATCTGGTTTTATATACTTCAGCTACTGATGGAACTATTAATGGTAACATTGTCTACAGAGTGGTTAAAAGTCATGCTAAATACAACTTATAATAAAGAATCTTGGGGAATGGTTTTTTTTAGATAAAAATGCTATTGTTATACAGGCAGTCTTCACTTTGCATGGTACCATGTTACTGAAACTTGTGCATATCAGAACCATATCCTTGCTTAAATGCAAAACTAGAACTGCCTGTATACAGTACTTGATTTTTCTATCAAACCAAACATTTAGAAAAAGCTTACTTTTGGGAATCTTTCTCATTATCTGTATATAAGCATTAAGAAGAATTTCCTTAGAAGAAATCAATTTTATGTCTATTGTTCATGCTGAAATGTAGATAAATCAATATCTTTATATCTTCACAGTTCTTAGACTATGAATGTGAATTACATATTGAAGTTTTTTTCCTCAGATAATTCAAATATAAATTAAATCTGTCGAAAACTCCAAAGCAAATAAAACATCCAAAAATCCTTTAGGTGTCTTCTGTTATATGATATTGCTAAGTTTTACAAAAGTCGGTGTGTGTGTGTGTATGTGTGTGTATATATATATATATATATATATATTCATCTATAATATACATAAATACAAAAATTCCAAAACACTGTTAATAAAAAATTAAAACAATAACCAAGTATGTTTTTTAACAATTTATGGAAATTAAACTCACATAACAGCAACATGGTGCAAATGAGAACTATATCCTGGCCAGATATCAACTCTCAGTCGTTAACTTTTGCCTAATAACCAAGACCTCAACAAGGTTTAATTATGAAATGTATTACACCTTTGCTATTTGAATGATCCATTAAATCCTCTATCATATCTCTCAACTGTCCTTCATTTATTCTCAAATCAAACTCACTCTGCACAGTTGGATATTCTATTGTAAATAATGATGAAATCTGAACCATGAAATTAAAGTTGCAGAAAAATCAGTACACAAACTTTGGGTCTTTGACTCATGTATAGATTAGAGAGAGTGATAAATAGATGATTTTTTTTAAAAGTGCACTATTCCCCTTTATCTGATAATTGAGTGAACTATAATGTCAATGAAAACTCTGGATTAAGCAATACTTAAGCCCACTTCAAAATATTTTGTATAAAATATACCAGTTGATAACAATGAAGACATGAGAAGTTGATGTGAATATTAAGAACATGCTGAGCAGTTATTTTATTAAGCTAATCAACACACAACTTTATCACAGTATTTCAAACTTTGGAAGCCAAAAGAACTTCATAAACCCTCTAAATAAATACATAAACATTTTTAAATAAAACTGCCAGAGATATACCAGGTTATTCTGAATTTGCAAAGCAAATTAAGAAATTCAGCTGTGATTACTAGTAATCAATTTTTTGGGACATTAAATATGTGAGGACCAACACAACTGCATAAAAATTTTAAAGGGCATATTATAGATGGCATTCATAATAGCACCTGGAAAAATTAATAATCAAAGTTAGACAGGTATACTTAAAAATATTATAGAAATATATGACTGCTCTATCCACCACATAATAACTACTGGATAGAGTGGAAATATTTTCTTGATATTCTTTATAGATGCTTTGTTTTAGAAAGAGGATAGTCATATTTAGTTGAGAGAATATAAAGTTCAACTCCTCTATAACATCTGGATATCCTCTTGCATTTTATATATTTGAGTGGCCAGGATAATGAAATTTGCTATATTAAATAAATGGATGTTAAATTTTATAATATCTAATTAAGTAAATGATCATCTAATTTATTACCCAAATATATACTATATTCTAAATATATGGCTTTTCCTACAGGGCCTCATACCACACATCCTCAATATGTTTAATAAATTGAACACAGGTTCTGAAAACAGAGTAGTGTAGTGTAGTATAGTGTAGTGTAGCAGGTAAGTGCTAGGACTCTTGGCACCAGACTGTCTGGGTTAAAATTCTAACTCTTACAGTACTTTTTGACCTTCAGCCAGTTACTTAACCTCTATATACCTCAACTGACCCATCTATAAAGTAAGATTGGTAATATGGTGCTTATATTATAGGGCTGTTGTAAAGATTAAATTAGTTTATGAAAGGCACTTAGAAACGTGCATGCCTTGGTACACAGAAAGCACTCCTGAAGTGTTAGCTGTTATCACCGTTGTCAACATCATCGTGATCTAAAAAATATCCTGTGAAAAGTGCCTCCAGGTACAAAGGCAGAATTCCATTATAAGTCTATTTGTTTTATTTGCTTATTATTACTTTGGTAGGCCACCACTTTGATAATTATTTTGTTTTAGATTTTAATACCTCGCTGAGATACACTAGAGATTGTTCTCAAAAACCAAATAATTTTTATTTTTTGAAATAAAAAGTAACAGAAAATTAAAATTCATACAGAAGCATAAGTAAATGTTAAGATCTAAGAGCCAAATGTAAAGTATAGCTTTTATCAGGATGATGATTCAAACGAATCAACTTCAGAAACACAGTTTTTAGACAACTGGTATTTCTAAGATCAGTAGCTCTCAAATTTTAAGAGCCTACAGATCACCTAGGGGTCTTGTTAAAATGTAGATTCTCAGCAGTTTTGGGGTGGAGCCTGAGATGCTTCATTCTAACAAGCTGCCAGGTGATGCCCATGTGGGTTGGTCCATGGGGTGTACTTGAGTAACAAGGGGTTAGACAATACCAGCGAATGTTCATTTATTTATTTTTTTTATTTTTGAGGCAGGGTCTTGCGCTGTCACCTAGGCTGGAGTGCAGTAGTGCAATCTCAGTTCACTGCAACCTCTGCCTTGTGAGCTCAAGGGATCCCCTCACCTCAGCCTCCTGAGTAGCTGAGACCACAGGTGCGTGCCACCACACCTGGCTAATTTTTGTATTTTTAGTGGAGACAGAGTTTTACCATGTTGCCCAGGCTGATCTCAAACTCCTGAGCTCAAGCAATCCACCTGCCTCAGCCTCCCAAAGTGCTGGGATTACAGGCATGAAAGACTGCACCTGGCCAATTATTGTTAATTACATTGTATGTGATAAAGGCATTTATATAAGAAAAATGTTACAAAAGAACATGTCAAAACTTTTCAGAGATGCTCAAAAATTTATGCAGGGGTGAGATGATAAGATGTCTGGGATTAATTTCAGCACACCAAGAAAATAGATAAAGCAATTGTGACAAATCATAACTGGTGAATTCAGGTCTATTTTTGTTTATGTTAAAAAATTTTACAATAAAACATTTTAAAAGTACATTTCTTATAAGAACTTAGAAAAATTTCTAATTATTTTGAAGAAAATAATTATTTGAAGATTTTTCCTAGTCCTATATAGACTGATTTTCTTTTTTATAGGCAAAGAAAGTATTAACTTAAGGAAGCCCTTCAAAATAACACAGCTAATTTGTTTTTCCCAAACTTCATTTTCTATGTTAAGGTTTTAAAATTTTACTATTAGAAGTTTTACATTTTTATTTTTCTTCCTTCCAACCTGCTGCTTAAGACTATCAGTTTCAACCAAAACCATCTGCTCATTTCTTAGAACTCACTTACCTGTGGTTGCTCTGAAGAGGCTTCAGGATGTGCTCCATTTGTGACACTGGTGACATTTAAAGGAGATACTTCAACTGTGATATCATCTAGGCCTGGGATAGATGACAACTGAAAAAAGATGAAAAGAAAATTGGTATTGAAATATGAAGATAGTACCTGCATAAACACTATAAGTTTCTAGGTTTGTATATTTTTAATAGCTGTCTTAAATTTTAAGGCTATACAAATAGGTTCATAATATCTTGTCTTTAATTTTCCATGTCATAAACTAAAAGTGAAAGACAGTCACAAATTATTTTGAAGAACTTCTCAAAAATCTAATTTAGTTTATATAACCATTATTTTCAAGATACAGGCAATCCTAGTGTAACAACTGAGAGCTGGTCTTTGAAGTCAGACTGTCTAGGTTTAACTTTTAGCTCTACCACTCACAAGCTGTGTGATCTTGTGCAAATCTCCCTATGTCTCAATTATCTTACCTATAGAGATAAGAAAATGTACCTAGAAAAGTTGTTGTAAAAATATTTCTATTAATAATACTTTGAAAAAAAAAGGGCTTTGTGCAAATTTTGAGTTTCAATTATCTAGGATATGCCAAAGCTCTTGTCTTTACACTTTAATGTATGACACAGCTCATTCTTTTTTCTTTCTTTGAACATTCACCACTGAACATTATTAAAATATGTTTCCTGTATGCAAAAAAAATGGGCATATTGTTGGTATTTCAACATAAAATAAAAAATGGGCATATTGTTGGTATTTTATGGGTCTGCAAGACCCATAAAAACCTTCTTTTCTGAGTTCATCCTGATTATCAATGACACACATTTGTCAGACGTTTGGTAATTTTGGGGATGACTCTATGGCCATGGAAATAACTAAGGTTAACTTGTCCATACGGTAACTTAATGTGTGACCTTGGACTCTAACTCCCTAAGAATTCCTTAAACACTAAAATAAGACACATATTCTTAAAGAATAATAATAATAAAAAAAAACCCAATGGTAATAAGATCTCAAGCAGCAATACTCATTGAGAACTGTTGACTGATAACCATAGTTAGCACAGTGGCTACGGCCCAAATAGTTTCAAGTGGGTATGGCTGCTAGAGGAATATCTTGAACATGTTCAGGGCCGGGTTTCCAAACAAGAGGAATGTTCTAAGAGAAACACAGTTGCTGAAATCCATAAGGACACGTAGTAAGTACGAACTAGACATTCTGATCATATTAAAAAGGGGTATCTTTTTTTCTTCCTCATAAATATTCACTGAATATTTCTTAGGTATTTTTTGGTAAATGGACAAAAAAATATTAATTTCAGAAAAGTTAGTAATGAAAATACACTAGTGTCTCCATAACTTTATAAACAGAAAAAACACATGTAAAAAATATTAAAAATGAAACCAAACTAAATACATCACTGTTATCAAAATCTTTAAGCTTTCAATCTAAAACAGTCTTCTGTTTTTTTTAGTTATCATTTGCAATTTCTGACATCAAAACTGTATTCTTCATTAGCATTTAAGGTATTCGCAAATAGAAACAGATGATACTGTCTCTAAAATTTGCTCTGAGACATCTAAAGATTTATATAACTATTATTGTATTATCAAATAATAACTAGTAAAATAAATTTGGAATTTTCTATCAAATGAAGTGTGCTTGATAATAGCTCAAATTGTTAACATGTTACTCGCATTATGCGTTTGCCTAGCACAATGAAAGAAATCTCAAACCATGTGTACATTTGAATTAATGGTTCACAATGACACCATTTTCTTTGCAACTGCAGTAAAATTAAAAACACAACCAGTATCACTTCATAGATACAGAAGTTAAATGGAATCACTCCCAAATGCAATGAAAGTTAAGTATGATTAAGAAAGCTGGTATATGTACAGCAAAGTTTATACTACAAATTATTCAGAAATACTAACCTTTGCATCTAAAATATTGAGAGTTGTTTCAATTTGTTGGATACGAAGCGAAAGGTCTGCCAGTTTCTGGAAAAGAAAAATTAGAGACATAAAAATAAAGATTTTAATTAAAATAAACTGTTAACAACTAAGGGCAGATTTGAAAATATTAAAAACCATTAAATATTTGTCATACTCTAATATAGTACTGTCTTATTTACATAAGTAGGAATAAGAACTCTTCTATTACCTGTATTAGAATGCTTCTCAGTTTTTGGGTTTTTTTTGGGACGGAGTCTTGCTCTGTCACCAGGCTGGAGTGCAGTGGCGCAATCTCGGCTCCCTGCAACCTCTGCCTCCTGGGTTCAAGCGATTCTCCTGCCTCAGCCTCCCAAGTAGCTGGGACTACAGGCACATGCCACCACGCCCAGCTAATTTTTGTATTTTTAGTAGAGATGTTGTTTGACCATATTGGTCAGGATGGTCTCGATCTCTTGACCTCATGATCTGCCTGCCTTCACCTCCCAAAGTGCTGGGATTCAGGTGTGAGCCACCGCACCCAGTCGCTTCTCAGTTATTTTATAAAATTATATTCACTTACAACAAAGTGACATTTTCTGCAAACTCATTATCAGAGCAGTAAACAATTGTTGAGACCAGAATATAAACAAACCAGGACAGAGCCTTTTGTTTACTACTATACCTGTAGTGCCCAGAATAGTACCCTGACACTTTATAGGAGCTTAATAATTATTTGTTGATGAATGAAGAAATTTTTTCATAGAAAATAAAAGAATAAAAATTATTCAAAGACACCCTGCAACAAGGTCTGCCTTTATAAATTACTTAAATGCATAAGCATATACAATTTGTCCCAGATTTAAAAACATCCATAGTTTGAAAAATGAAGGGGAATGGAATTAGAAGATGAGTAATTCATTTTGGAAAGAGAAGAGAAAAAACTAGAGTATTAAAACAAAATCTACCATCAAAATGCAAGGTAAACCAGATTGAAGAGCTTTTCATGCTTGTTACTCTATATAAATTGTCAGTATACCTTGTAAATATACACCTACACAAAGAAAGGTAACATCATAAAATATGACCTGTAAGAATATTTACTTAAAACCTCCTAATCTTAAACATTACATTCAGTCACATAATCCAACAGCAGTTAGCCAGTTTACAAGTTGGCAGATACACAGCATCCTGACTGTATTCTGGGCTATTATTAAGATCCTGACTATTAAGCAGAACTTTATCATCCTGTGACATGGTCACTTTGCCCACAATTAGAGGGGACAAAAAACTGAAAGTGGCCACAAAGCTTCTTTACAGATCACTTATTTTTAGGTTAACATCTTGATATCCCACAAAGATATAATCCTCAAATAAAGTATTAGGATCTAGTTTTCACAGTATCAAAGCTAAGTTCACCCTTGACTTCTAGAATTCATTCACATAAGTCTTTTAGGTAAACACCAATACAGGTTTATAACATGTATTATGGATGAATCCCTCTCCAAATTATAAGTGTATTCCTTAAAATCATAGAAATTTAATTTTGGTAAATCTTATCAGTGTCTCAATTCACTAGAGAAGAAATTCTACAGCAAATTAATATGTCAAGTGAATGATAATTTCCAACATTTAAAAATGGACGTATTGGTTTGACTGAAGGAAAAAAAAAGGGAAACAAAAAACTGAATTAAAATTTTTTCTGTTTTAATATACCTATAGAAGTATTTACTTTTAAGCAATAATCATCAATATTGTAAATATTTGAGTCTTTACCTTGCCACATATGGCACACTGTATATGCAACATATCAATTGAAATCTTACACCAAATCTATGAAGTAGGAACTATTATGCCAGTTTTAAAGATGAGGAAATTGAGTCTTATAGAAGTAAAATATCCCAAACTCAAACCCTCCAACTCCAGAGGCAATACACTTCATCAGATTTTTTGAGAGAATTTTACATTGTTAAAACATAATGGTAAATTATTGGGTATTGCATAGAATTTTTGTTATCCAAAGCTAACAAATGATCAATTCGTTTCTTACTAAGATGATTCTGTGCCAAGAGGAAAAGCCTTTTGCTCTTCTGATTCTGAGATGATCACTTACAAAGTGGTTCTGAACTACAGTACATGAACTAGGATGAGCGAAAAAATTTCTACCTTTATTTTTATCTACTTCTAGCTTAAATTTGGCATTGTTTAAAAACATAGTAAAAAAAAAATCAGCTGGGCGCGGTGGCTCAAGCCTGTAATCCCAGCACTTTGGGAGGCCGAGACGGGCGGATCACGAGGTCAGGAGATCGAGACCATCCTGGCTAACACGGTGAAACCCCGTCTCTACTAAAAAATACAAAAAACTAGCCAGGCGACGTGGCGGGCGCCTGTAGTCCCAGCTACTTGGGAGGCTGAGGCAGGAGAATGGCGTAAACCCAGGAGGCGGGGCTTGCAGTGAGCTGAGATCTGGCCATTGCACTCCAGCCTGGGCAGCAGAGCGAGACTCTGTCTCAAAAAAAAAAAAACAAAACAAAACAAAAAAAAAATCACCGTAGGTCGGGCACAATGACTCATGCCAGCACTTTGGGAGGCTAAGGCAGGTGTATCACCTGAGGTCAGGTCAGGAGTTCGAGACCAGCCTGGCCAACAGGGTGAAACCCCCATCTCTACTAAAAATACAAAAAAATTAGCCAGGTGTGGTGGTGTGCGTCTGCAGTCCCAGCTACTGAGGAGGCTGAGGCAGGAGAATCTCTTGAACCTGGAAAGCGGGGGTTGCACTGAGCTGAGATCACGCCACTGCACTCCAGCTTGGGCGATGAGTGAAACTCCGTCTCAAAAAAAAAAAAAAAAAAGAAAAAGAAAAAAAATCACAGTGGTTTTTAGGCTCTATGACTGTCATCAATAGAAATCATAGATTTTTTTAAAATCACATCACAATTGCTGTGCATTTCTTTACACTTCAAAATTATGGTTATTAGACATATGAAAGGATAATATAATTTAATGCTTTAATAAAGAACCTACTAGTATAACATAGTTTTAAATTTTTTTAAGTATATAACTGGTTTCTTTTGTAATCCTATGCATTTTATTTTATCCACCTGAAAACATTAATTTGGTTTCAATAGACTGTCAAAGCGTCCATGGCATGACTAAGAAATAACTCCTTTTCAAAGATAATTGAGTCTAATAAATGGTTTTATATGTTCCAATGTAATTATGGCTATAACATACCTGAATGTATACTTTTTAAAGAGCCATTGTCAAGTGAAAAGGTATACCTGGGTTCATTTATGGGTTGCTGAAGTTCATTTCTAAGGTGTTTATGCTTGTGGTATTTTCCTCATACAATTCCCAGACCACTATAAAATAGGTTTTTCAATGTTGGTTATATTGACATTTGTGGGTGAAATATTCTTTGTTGCAGGGGACTGTCCTGCACACTACAAGATGGGTAGCAGAATCTCTGGTCTCTATCCACTAAATGTCAGTAGCACTTCCCAGTTATTACAATCAAAACCACCTCTAGACATAGCCATATGTACCCTGGTTGAGAGCCACTGCTCTAAATTATGGATGACTATGGATATAACGTAAGTAACATAATTGGTGACAGTAGCTGTTCTCGCCTCTGAAAGTTTTAGCAAGAGGAAATGGGAAGGTAACAGTCTTTATCATCCATTTAACCATCATCTTTATGAAGACTGAAAACAAACTTGAAATGCTATGGTTTGGGTAACAGGGGAATTTATAAAGTCCCTGATATTTGTCAGATAAGCTGAAAGCTTGATTTACTATCCATCTATTTCCAAGGCAGTACATTTTATAAAGTTTAAAAAAGGACAAAATAAAGAAGGAAATATGGAGTTACTAGTTGAATATGGAAACAAAACACTGGTTTTTCATGGTTGTAAAGTATCTTGCTTATATATCCATTTCTCTAAAAGAGAAACAGTATTTTAAGATAATGGATCTCTTGGTATACCCCACTGTGTTGTATGTGCCCCAGAAGCCAGAAAAGGAAGCAATCAATGGTTTTATTAGGTTGTATCTGATACTTAAGCCCAGCAGTTGTTAAAGATGTAAGAGCAAATAAGGATTTAAGCAAAACATTATCTGATTAAAAGTTAAGTCCAATGGCAGGCTAAAAAAATGAATGTAGAAGATAAGCACTAAAGAAACTTTTAGGTTATGTGACAATTCTCAGCACTTTTGCTTGTACCTAAAGATTTTAGAAAAAAAAATTTCAGAATATTAAAAAATTATTTAAAAATCCAGTATCTTAGGCATATAACAAGTCTGAGTTTGGCTGAGGGCGCTTGTAATCCTAGAACTTTGGGAGGCTGAGGCAGGCAGATGGCTTGAGCTCAGGAGTTCAAGACCAGCCTGGGCAACATATGGAAACCCTGTCTCTACAAATACAAAAAATTAGCCAGGTATGGTGGCATGCACCTGTAGCTCCAGCTACTTGGGGCACTGAGGCAGGAGGTCTAGGCTGCAGTGAGCTAAGATCACTCCACTACACTCCAGCCTGGGTGACAAAGTGTGACCCTGTCTTCAAAAAACAACAAAAAAAGTTTGAATTAAAATAACATTCTGGCCAGGTACAGTGGCTCATGCCTATAATTCCAGCACTTGGGAGGCCGAGGCCGAGGGAACACTTAAGCCCAAGAGCTGGAGACCAGCCTAGATAATGTAGTGAGATGCCATCTCTAACACACACACACACACACACACACACACACACAAAATTAGCCTGGTGTGGTGACACATGCCTATAGTCCAAGCTTCTAGGGAGGCTGAGGTGGGAGGATCACTTGAGCCCAGGAAGTTGAGGTTGCCCTGAGCTGTGATCATGCCACTGCACTCCAGCTTGGGTGATAGAGCAAGACCCCGTCTTAGGGGGAAAAGAAAAAAATATATAAAAAAAACAAACAAAAAAACCCCAAAGTTCACATTTGACACTCCTGTTTACAAAGTACCTCTACTTTAAAACTCACTATAAGGTTAAATGCTCAGGTTTCACCTGCAATATGCATAGATCTTATGTTGCTTCCCGCCAATCCCTCAAAATTTGCAGTCCCAGTGGATGAGCATAAGATTTTGCTGACTAAAGCAAGAATAAAAATGCTCACTGGGGATTTGTGATGGAAGAGGAGATGACCCTAAGTACCTCTGTAATGTGGATCTGATTCTACTACTTTCTCTGTCATCTAATCTCTCTTCTACTCTGGTGCCAATCACTGGAAGAGTTACAAAAGTAGCCTAATATGCAGAAAGTTTTTGCAAAGTTGAGTTCTTCACAGAATGCAGTTTTATACGCTTCTCTTTAGTGAAGAACTCTAAAAACAGGGCCACTGATGAAGAAAGAAGCCTAGCAATTTGTTTACAACTTAATTCTGGCTTGAGGGTTTATCTATGACTGAAGTTGTTTAAGTTTGGGTTTGGTTCAAACCAGATCCTGTCAGGGGGTGGGAAAAGTTTTCTTTTTCCTCCCAGTTCACACTCAGTTCAAAAACGAACAGTTGAGGTTCCTCTTTTGTTGAGAGAAACAGTCAGTTGGTTCTTGTTTAAGGCTTTAAATAAATAAGGACTAGAGGCCTATGAGGTACTATTAACAAAAACATTTCAAAACACCAAAGTGACTTTAACTTGGGAGAAAATGGCACCTTACATTTGAATACATATATTCTTGGAATTGACATAAAAATATATTACATCAAATAGACATAGCATAGCAAAGAAGTGAATATGAATCTAAAAATAGATTTTAATATAGCTATAAGAAGGTACTTGTACTGCACACTCTCACTTGAAACTGACATAAGCATGCTTCTTAATCAGGTAAGTCAGTGCAATGTAAGAGAGTAATGAGATATTGACTTTTCCAGTTAAAAAATCAGTGGGAATCCAGTTCTGCTACTTTCTGTGTATGTGCAGGTAATGCAGCTACAACTACTGGGGGCATGCAAAAATATGTTGAATGAATGAATGACTAAGCAAATGATTTAAACTCCTCTACATCTTAGTTTCTGTATCTGTATGAGTGGGATAACTAAGCCTCTCTCAAAGGGCTAACTGCGATAACTAAATACACATAAAGCACTTAGTATGATGCCAAGCACAGAGTAAGTACAGAATAAATATTAGTTGTCATCTCATTGAGCAGTCTCCAGCTGACATGAATACCCAAATTGCTAAAATATATATTGTAGAAAATCAGTTACAGTCAACCCTAGATTATCATACATAAAGGAGAAAAAGGTGGGACAATAGCAAGACGGGAACAGGACTTTCCAGCACTGATCCTCCCACAGAAACATCCATTTGAAAAACTATTCACGCATGAAAATACCTTCTCAAGAGCTAAGGAAACCAGGTGAGAAATTATAGTACTGGGTGTAGCACAAAAATAAGAAAAAACACATTGAAGAGGGTAAGAAGGACAGTTTTACAGAACTCATGTCACCCTTCCCCCAACTCCAGGCAGCACAGCATGGAGAGAGATACCCTCCGGGTGGGCAAAGGAGAGGCAGTGAGCACAGGACTTTGCCTTGGACCACAACACCAGGCCCACCCCAGTAGAACTCAGTGCTGAGCAAGCCCCCTCAGCCCAGACTCCAGGCTGACACCTGCAGGCGAAGCCTTTAGGGCCCTCCTGGCACTAGGCTGGATCACCCAGTCCTGAGTTCTAGGCTTGTCCCACTGGGACCCCCGGCTCCAGACCAGCTCAAGACTCAGGACAGCCCCAGCATCAGGCAAGACTGCATAGATTGTCTCCAGGTCTGCCCCAATGGCAGGCCAGCCCCAGTGGCCCTAGGTTCTAGACCACTCCCAACACAGGGCTGGCCTCCATGGGCCCAAGGTTCAGGCCCACCGCAGCACCAGGCCAGCTCCTGCAGATACAGGTTCCAGGCCTGACCAATGCCAAGTCAGCTCCTGTGGCCCCAGTCTGGCTCCTGCAGCCCACACCCCAGTAGAAGTAGGGTTTAGGCCCATCCCAGTAGGCCCTTCTGTCGGGCTGGCACCCATAGACACAGACTCCAGGACCATCCCTGTGGACTCAAGTTCCAGGCTAGCCACTATTGCCCTAGGACCCCGGCCAGCCCCATGTAGCTCAGTCACCAGGCCAGCACCTATAATCCCAGGCTCCAGTCTGGCCCCTGTGACCCCAGGCCGCACACTTGCCCCAGCACCACGCTGGCCCCAGGCAAATCCCTGTGGTGAGTCAGGATCTAGGTATGTTCCAGCAGACCCAGAGTCTGGGACTACCTCAGTAGATTCCATTGCCAGACTGGCCCCCATGGACCGAGGCTTCAGGACCACTCCTGCAGACTCAGGCTCCAGGCTAGTCACAGTACAACCAGGACCCAGGCCCACCTCCACATACTCTGGCTTCAGGTCCATCCCAGAGGTCCCAAGCACCAGGCCCACCTTGGAACCTGGCCAGACACTGCAGACTCAGGCTCAAGGCTCACCCCAGTGCCAGACCAGCCCCTGCAGACTTAGGTTTCAAGTCGGAACCCTAAGGATCCAGGCCCACCTCTCTAGAGCTAATCAGCAGGTCCATCCCAGTGGATCAGGCTCCAGGAACAACCCTATGACCCCAGGCACCAGGCCAGCCTACCCAAGGACTCCAGCAGCAAGCCTGCCATGCACCACACCAGATGGCCTGTCTAGAACCTCTGGACGGGCTTACTGGTGAAGGGCTTTCCCAGACAAAGCCAGTCTGCAAAGACTGGAATAAGTCCTTACTTCTTCAAACACATACATACCAACACATGGCCACAAAGACCAAGAATAATCAGGGAAACACGTCACTACCAAAGAAACAAAATAAATCACCAGTAACTGACCCTTCTTCACAACAAATTCAAAATTATTGTTTTAGGGAAGCTCAGCGGACTTCAGGAAAATTCAGAGAAACAATTCAATGAAATCAAGAAAATAGTAAGTGACCAAAATGAGAAATGTAACAGAAAGATTGGAATTATTTAAAAAAAAAATCAAACAGCAATTTTAAAGCTGAAAAAAAATGTATACAGTCAAATTCAGAATATTCTAATACTGTCATGGTGATTAAATCATTTGTACCTTTAGTATGAAAGTTAACAGATAAAACTATTACAAATAATAATAGCTAAAATAACTTAAGGGATATGCAGTGTAAAAAGATGTACACTGCAAAATCAAAAACAAAATGTGGAGAGGTGGAGTAAAAGTGCAGAAGTTTTTATGTTATCAGTTATGTTATTATCAGTTTAAAATAGCCTGTTACAACATGTTTTATGTGAGCCTCATGGGAACAACAAAGCAAAAACCTAATAGTAAATACACAAAAGATAAAAAAGTAAGGAATCACGGTATATCACTAGAGACAATCATTTAATCACAAAGGATGACAGCAAGAATGGAAGAAAGGAACAAAAGATCTATAAAGCAACCAGAAAACAATGAACAAAATTGCAGCAGTAAGTCCTTACCTATCAATAATTACCTTGAATGTAAATGGACTACATTCTCTGATCAAAAGACACAGGTTGACTGAATAAGATACAAAAATAAGACTCAACTACATGCTGTGTACAAGAGACTCATTTCACCTTTAAAAAATGGACGCACATAGATTGAAGTGAAAGCACGGAAAAGAGCTGGGCACAGTGGCTCACATTTGTAATCCTGGGATGCCAAGGCAGGAGGATCCCCTGAACTCAGGAATTTGAGACCAGCCTGGGCAACATGGTGAGACCCTGTCTCTAGAAATAATTAAAAAATTAGCTAGGCATGGTGGTGTGTGCCTGTGGTCACAGCTACATGGGAGGCTGAGATAGGAGGACAGCTGGGGCCTGGGAGGTTGAGGCTACAATGAGCCATGTTCACGCTACTGTACTCCAGCATGGGATGTAGAAGGAGACCCTGAAAAAGGGAAGGGAAGGAAAGGGAAGGGGAAAGGGAAGGGAAAAGAGAAGGGAAGGGAGGGAGGGAAGGAAAGAAAGAAAGAGAGAGAGAGAAGGAAAGGAAAGAAAGAGAGAAGAATGAATGGAAGAGAATATTTCAAGTAAATAGAAACCAAAAAAGAGCAGGAGTTGCTCTTTTCAGATAAAACAGACTATAAGTGAAAGGCTGTAAAATGAATCAAAGAAGGTCATTATATAATGGTACAGGGAGCAATTCATCAAGAAGATATAACAATTATAAACATATATGCATCCAACAGAGGAGCACCTAAATATATTAACAATATTAATAGATCTGAAGAGATAGACTATAATACAGTAATAATGGGGGATATCAATAACCTACTTTCAACCATAGACAGATCATCCAGGCAGAAAATCAGTAATGAAACACTGGCCCTAACAGACATATGTAGAGAATTCAATAAAACAGCAACAGAATACACATTCTTCTCAAGGGCACACAGAACATTCTCCAAGTTATATGATATGCCGCAAAACAAGTTTTAATACATTTAAGAAGACTGAAATCATATCAAGTATCTTTTCTGACCATACTGGTTTGAAACTAGAAATCAATAATAGAAGGAATCTTGAAAAAAAATCATAAATATCTGGAAACTAAATAACATGCTCCTAAACAACCAATAGGTCAAATAAATTAAAAGGGAAATTAAAAAATATTTTGAGACAAATGAAAATGGACATACAACACATCAATACTTATGGAAGGTGGTAAAAGCAGTTTTAAGAGGAAAGGAAGTTTCAGCAATAAAGACATATAACAAAAAAGATGAAAGATCCAAAACAAACATCCTAGTGTTACAACTCAAGGAATAGAAGAACAAATAAAACCCAAAGTTAGTAGAAGGAAAAAAATAATAATGATCAGAACAGAAAAAAATGAGAGACTAGAAAAACAATAGAAAAGATCAATGAAACTAAGAGCTGGATTTTTGAAAAGATAAACAAAATCCACAAACTTTTAGCTAGATTAAGAAAAGGAGAAGATTCAAATGGTATCAGAAATGAAAGAGGAGATGTTATAACTGATATCACAAAAATACAAAGAATTGCCTTTTACAGCCACAGAGCGCAACTCAGCTCAGGGACGTTAAAATGCTGATGAACTTAAGGTCTGGTGTGTGTTTGAAAGAATCAGTGAAGCTTTTCTTTTTTTTGTTTTGTTTTTTTGTGATGGAGTATTGCTCTGTCACCCAGGCTGGAGTGCAATGGTGCAATCTTGGCTCACTGCAACCTCCACCTTCCAGGTTCAAGTGATTCTCCTGCCTCAGCCTCCCAAATAGCTGGGAATACAGGCGTGTACCACTACACCCGGTTAATTTTTGTATTTTTAGTGGAGATGGGGTTCCACCATGTTGGCCAGGCTGGTCTCGAACTCAGCCTCAGGTGATCTGCCCACCTGTGCACAAAGTGCTGGGATTACAGGTGTGGGCCACAGTGCCCAGTCCATCAAAGCTTTTCAAGTAGATAAGGAGTATTTGAATATGGGACCACTGATATATTCAGAAGAGAAGTTTTTGCTTTCTTTGTCTCTTTCATGGTGGTAGCTGGGGTGAATTCTGAGATGGTCCCAATTTTGTATAGGAATGTTTAGATGAGAATTTTTTGTTTCTGTCCTGTGGTTGAGTTGGTGCCATAGAGAATTTCCATAAAATTCAATTCCATTACTTAAAATAGTTTTTTTTTTTTAACTAGTTTTTCTATCAATCAGCCCCAGTCTGAAACTTGAGACACTGTTAACACAAAAGAGCATACTCTACCTACAAAGACATGACCTAGAGTAGTTCTTCAAGCAGGTCAGTTTTAGGACACATTAATTCTATCCAACTAGACTAGCTATTTTACAACTATGTAAGACAACTTTATAAACTCTGCTTTAACTTACAAAGGTCATTTAATAATCCCATTGTTTCGATGATTCTAAAGATTATAAGTTTATTTTTACAGTCTACTCTTAAATATTACTGTTGAGGCATATATACACCAATGGTGGACTTAATTCTGCCTAAGATATCTGAGCATCTGTAGTAAAATATGAAGCTACCTTCATTTGGTTGGTATGCTAAAGACATTTTGTAAGTATCTCATTTTTAAAAAAATTTGGTTTGTGTGTTTTGTGTGCTCAGGAATTTTTCCACAGTACTAGAGATCACTGTAGTGATTAAATTTGACCCTTTTGACAGAAAACAGAATAACAGATTCCTAGGGATAAAAAAGGGGTGACTGCAAAGGAACATGAAGGAATTTTTGGAGTGATTCTACACCTTGTTCTACAACTATTCTACATCTTGATTAAGTTATGATTATGCATTTGTCAAATCTCATACTTAACGGTAAATTTTAGTGAATATAAGCTCATACTTACATAAACATGACTTTACAATTAAAACAAAAGAAATATGAAGGCTCATAAGAGACTGCTATGACCAATTATATGCCAACAGACTGGATAACCTAGAATGGATAAGTTCCTAGACACATACAACCTATTAAGACTAAATCATAAAGAAATAGGTAATCTGAACAGACCAATAATACGAGATCAAATCAGTAGTTAAGTCTCCCACTAAACGAAACCCCCGGGACCTGATGGCTTCACTACTGAATTCTACCAAACATTTAAAGAAGAACTAATACAAATCCTTCTCAAATTCTTCCAAAATGCTGAAGAGGAGGGAAAATTTTCAAACTCAATTTAGGAGGCCAGCATTATCCTGATTCCAAAGCCAAACAAATACACTACAAGAAAAGAAAACCAAAGGTCAATATCCCCAATGAACATAGAAGCAAAAATCCTCTACAAACTCTAATTGCTAAGGCTATACCTTACATAAGGCAGAATGTTCAACAGACTTACTTGTGAATTATCTAAGCCCCATAATTTACTTTTCTTTCCTTAAATGCAATTTCAACCCATGGTTCCCATTGTCCTCCCCATCCTCTTTTTTGGCTTTTTAAAAGACAGGGAGTCCCTGGATCATGGATCTAGTACCTATCCTCTTTTTTAAAACAAAAACAAAACACTGAGTTTCTCTATGTTGTCCAGGCTCGTCTCAAACTCCTGGGTGCAAGTGATCCTCCTGTCTCTGCCTCTCGAGTAGCTGGGATTACAGGTGCACACTACTGTGCCAGCTCTGGCACCTAGTCCCTAGTTGGATAATTAATCCTTACAAGTCATTTGCAGAAAATATTTTTATTTCTATAATTATATTTGATGCCAAAGTTATGTTTCCAGCCTATCTCCTCTAGCCATCTTTTAGATTCAGAATGTAAAATAAATTTAATATAAACAATGTGGTTTTGGGGTACGAGAACGAATAATAGCAAAATAAAAACTATTTTGGGGTACGGGAACGAATAACAAATAGCAAAATGAAAACTATTTTCAACTAATTTTAGAAGTCAGGCACGGTGCCTCGGGCCTGTAATCCCAGCACTTTGGGAGGCCGAGGCTGGTAGATCGCCTGAGGTCAGGAGTTCGAGACCAGCCTGACCAACATGGTAAAACCGCGTTTCTACTAAATACAAAAAATTAGCCAGTCATGCCTGTAATCCCAGCTACTCAGGAGGCTGAGGCAGGAGAATCGCTTGAACCCGGGAGGTGGAGGTTGCAGTGAGCCGAGATCGCGCCACTGCACTCTAGCTTGGGTGATAGAGTTAGACTCTGTCTAAAAAAAAAGGAAATTTTTGATTTCCTATTGTTCTCTTTAATCGCAATAAGCCTGACTGAACTATCTCACAAGGACCTCTAGAACACTAATTCAGTAGAGGAGGGTTGCAAGATTGATTGTAACAGAGTAAAAGAGAACTTAAGGTGTGTTAACACAATTGGGTGACGAGAGGTCATGATACATGAATAAAGACTGTAATTCTTGTTTTACTCCATTTGTCAATCTCAGCAGTGCAAGGTGACTTCTAGGCGACTCTATAAACTAGTATCACAGGACCTACCTCCTCACAAACTGTAGAAAAGCGGTTGAGGAACTGTACAGTGTGCACCACAAATTGGTTTAGAAAAGCCACCGTTCTTTTCTGTTGAATAGCTGGCACCTGTGTTACGTAAAAACAAACATGGTTCATACAGGAGGAACGTACACAGTGCAAACCTTTTCATATTTGGAAATAATCACAAGGCACTTTGCTGTGTGATATGAATTTCTTGAAGGACTGGAAATAGTCATTAACTTGTTTTCCTAAACTGTGGGTGGGGTGTCCGAAGACGACAGAGGTGCATCAAAGTTTGAGAACAGGCTCTAGACTCATTGGTACGAATTTTGGCAGGCAGAAGCAACACACATAAACACACACAAAAACTTGGGGGCTGAAAAGGAGGTAGGGCTAGCTATCACAACCGGCGTCTGTCGCCGGCGGCACAGAGACACGAGAGATGGGAAGCGAAAGTTGGGAGATGCACACCGTCTCCTTAATCAGTTCAGGAGGGACCCCATTTGAAGGTGGACTGCGGATCTCTCCCTCCTGGGGCCGGCAGAAGGGCCCGGGGCCGTGACAGAGTGGGGACCCGGAAGGTGTAGTCTCCCCGGGAAGCTGAGTCTTCCCCATCCTCCTCCCGGAGGAGGAGTTTAGTATCGTCTTTTACAAACCTTGGTCAGGTCTATGCCTGACCCCATGAGAGGAAGCCCGTCCTCATCCATCTCCTCTGCGGGCGGGAGACCCCGAGTTCACCCACAAACCCCTCCCAGATGGGGCCCGCCCAACCCGGTAATCGCGTCTCAACTTTCCCCCTAAGTCGCCGCCTCCGGGGCCCTTCCCGCCGGAAGAAAATGCCTCCGCTCACTAATCACTCGGCGACTTCCGGAGAGCCCGCCTCCTCGCTCGGCATTCTGGGATTGGTAGTTTTAGTTCAGATTGTGACGTCCATTTCGGGATGGTGCAAGGATGCAGTTATAGCAGTAAAATCTTAGAAAGGAGGCAAACAAAACAAAACAAAGCCAGAAGTTGCGTCCCTTGGAGGTTACCCCTACTTAGTCCTGTTGTTATAAAGCAACTCCGTCATTCCTTGAGCAAAAATTTTTTTTTCTTTTTTTAATCCTAAGTGCCATATATACTCTGCTAGGCTTTTACTGTAAAAACAAAGATTGAATTTGATTGCTGCACTGGAGAGGTTTATGCTCTGAAGAATGAGAAATAAGACCTACTTCCAAAGGATGTGTGTGTATATACACAACAGTTCCCAGGCTGGTCTCGAACTCCTGACCTCAAGCGATTCTCCTGCCTCAGCCTCCCAGAGTGCTGGGATTACAGTCGTGAGCCAACCCGCCTGGCCTTCCAAAGGTTTTTAAAACATGAAATAAAATGTCAACTACTAGAGGTGAGGCGCAAACCTACGGAAGTGACTGCCATTTACAGGGAGCATGGAAAAGATGAAGACCAAGTGGGCAGCTTTGTTTTAAAATGGGGGTCTCGCTGTGTCACCCAGTCTGGTGTGCAGTGAGGATCATAGCTCACGGTAGTCTCAAACCCCTTGGCTCAAATGATCCTCATGCCTTGGCCTCCCTAAGCACTGGGATTATAGGTGTGAGCCACTGGCACCTGGCCCTGTTGGTTTGGTTGAAGCAAATAATCCCATAAATGGAGAATGGTAGGAAATGAGGTAAGAGTGCTACCCGTGGAGGGTGTCCAGGTTCTTGATGTTTTGAACAAAGAATTGGACAAAATGCACAAAGCAAGGAAAGAATGAACCAACAAAAGCAAAGATTTATTGAAAACCAAAGTACTCTCCACAGTGTACTGGATACAGAATCTTCTTAGGGCCAAATACCCGTTAGAGATTTCCCATTGGCCACTGGTGTTCTCCTCATGCAAATGAAGTGGTGGCCACAATCAGTATGATTGGTTGTGGAAAGCAACCAATCAGAGGCTGAAGTAAAGTTACAAATGTCACACTCCTATACAACCATCTGATTGGTTGTGGAAAGCAACCAATCAGAGGCTAAAGTGGTGTTACGAAGTTGCACTTCTATGCAAAGGAAGATTTGGCCCACAGTCAGTCTGATTGGTTGAGGTACTTTCAATTTCCATCTGCCTGTCAGAAAAGGTGGGGATTTGCAAAGGGAGTAGCCACTGGTCCTTTTGTTACTTAGGTGTGGAAATTTGGGGTTTACCTTTTGATTTCGTTCTAGGAAGTCAGCGTGAATCGGCCTTAGGTTCCCTGCCTCCAGACCCTATTCTGCTTCAGGAGACGTAGCCAGAAAAATTTCATTTAAGGGCCTTTTATGCCAGATTTGATACTATAGTCCATGTTTATCTAATGTGATCCATAGGCCATCTGTAGCAATTATTTGGGTGTGGGTATTGTTTCTTAAAGTTGCACATTGCACAGCTTAACCTTACAGTGATCACCTTCTGATTGAACTTTCTTAATTTTTCTTTCAGGAAGGCAAATCTTCTCTGGTTTTCTTTGTATCACGATGGTCATTTCTTTTCAGTTTCTTTTGCTGGTTGCTTCGCATGTCCCCATTCTCTAGAGTTTCTCACATTTATATATCTAACCCAGATCTTACATTGGAAGCCAGTATAACTGAAGCAGAGCGAGCAAGGTGGGGAACTGAAGGACATAATGGCTAAAAGTTATGTGGAGACCTGATCATGCAGAGCTTTATGGGACATCATAAGGACTTTGGCTTTCACTTTGGGTGTGATGGGAAGTCATGGAAAGATCCAGAGCAGAGAAATGATGGGAGCCACTGAAGAGCTTTTAAGCAGGGGGTGGCATGATCAGAATTGCATTTTGGGACATTCTGTTTGGTACAAGGTAATGAATGCGACTTGAAGGTAGGTGGCTGAGCCTGGATAGGTTACATAGCTCTAACAGTCACTCTTTACTCCATCCTCCTTTATATCTAGTCATTCATCACATCTTACCTCTTCTATTTCCTAAGTAGCTCTTGAATCAATCTGTAACTTTCCATCCTTACTGCCATATCTCAAGTTCTGTACGACACAGTTTTATGCCTGGGTTACTACTGCAATAGCTTCTTCCTGCCTCCATCTTGTGTCTCCAATCTATTCCACACATTGTAGCCACAGTGATTTTTAAAAAGATAAATCTGATTATATTACCCGGGATATAATTTCGTTCCCCATCTCCCTCAGTTTAATATGCTCACAGGTCCTCTCTATGGCTCTTGGCCACTTCTTTAACCTTAACTCTCACTGTTATAACTTTCTCCTTAGCCCCAAATAATTTCTTTCAATTCCTGGAACTGCTTGCTGTGTGTGGGTCTTTCAAGATGTTGTCTTCCCTCTGCCTGGAACAATCTCCCTTGCTTGCCAGCAACCCCTGCCTGGCTAACTCCTACTCATTCTTCACATCTCTTCTCTCCTTTATCCTTGGTTTTCAAATTTGAATATAATGTGCGTGGGGTATGGTTTTCTTTGTATTTATCCTGCTTGTGGTTTGCTGAGCTGCTCAGATCTGTGGGTTGGTGTTCTAAATCAAATTTGGAAGAAAGATTTTTGACCATTAATTCTTCAAAAAACGTTTTTGTCATTTTTCTCTTTTTCTGGGACTTCAAAAATACTTGTATGTTAGACTGCTTAATATTGCCCACAGATCATGGTACTCTGCTCATTTCCCCCAAAACATTTACTTTTCTCCCTGTGTTTCAGTGTAGATTATTCTTACCAACCTATCTTCAAGTATTTTCTAGTTTCCAATTTAGTTCCAAAACACATCTGATAAATTGATTTCAGATATATTTTTGTTCTAAAAATCTGTTTTAGAGTTTGTTTTTCTCTTGAAATTCCCTTCATTAATCTTTTCCTCTATATTAAAAAAAAAAAAAACAAATTTATAAGTGTTTAAAAAGTCCTTATCTAATCATGCCACTTTCTGGTTCATCTATGTGCCTGCTTCTGTTAACAACTTTTTCCTAATTATGGGTTGTGTTTCCTGCTTTTTAGCATGTCTTATAATTTTTAGTTTTATTATGAACATTGTGAAAAAAAGAACGGAAAGTTCAGTGAGAAATGGAACATTCAGATTCATTCACACTTTGAATTGAGCTGATGCTGGGCTGCAGCTTTAGATGAAGTTCACCTGCAGTTAATTCAATTCAACCTCCTGCAAAGGACTGAGCTCTTGGATCTTGTCAGTGTTTGTGTTAGAGAGGGATGGGCCATAGTTTCAGATCATTTGGTTCACCTTCGGATTCAGCTTCAGCAGGGCTCAGGAATCCAAGCACTGTAAGAATGTGCAAGATTTAGTGAATTCTCTCTACTTACTGAAAACATTTCTTCCATTGCTGCTTTCTTAGCAATCTTGGGGGTGGGATGTAGGCCTAAGTGATTTATTTTCATGATTGAGGTCCTTCCAGACCCAAGTCTGTCTCACAGCTTATGCCATTGGCAAAGTTTCAGCCACTTTCTCCTTAACTCTGCAAAGTCTCCTAGAGTGTTGTAGGCTTGTTTTTCCATCTACTTGTATCCAGACCACGCCCTTCTCCCTGGGCATGGCAATGCCACAGCTCTCTGCTCAACTATGTTCCTCCAAACATAGGCATGACTATAGAATTTATTTCATTAAGGTCTTACATACATGGCTTTTCAACAGGCCCATAAAAAGTATGATTTTTATCTGGTTATTTCTTATTACCACTATGTAAAAGGCTTTCATGCATCTTTCTGTATTCTAACTAGTAGCAGAAGTCTTAACATTCCATCCTTAGAGCTTTCCTGAAGCCACAAAGATTAGATTAACTGTTCGTACATGCTTCTGTAGCATTCTCTGCTTAACTCTATCATAGCACATGTAATTGCCTGTTTGCTTGAAAGCCTGCTATATTACCAATTTGAGTCTCTGTTAGTTCACTATTAAGGCCCTAGCCCAATGTTTGGCCTATAGTAAACGCTAAGTATCTTCTGAGTGACATTTGGGCTTAATGGACCTTGTACTTCCACATCCTACTTGATATTTCATTAACCTTTGATTTAGGTGGGACTCACAACTCTGGGTACTCAATCAGTCTCCCTGAGCAGAATTCCCCACTGGTCAGCCTAGCCTTCTTCTCTAGAGCCAAAAGAGACTCCCAGCCAGGAGAAAAAATTCAAACAAACAAACAAAGAAAAACAACACAGCAACTTTATGGTTATAGTTATGTATAAGTAGCAGGCATTTATATATGTGTATGTGTGTATATACATGTATATGATATGGTTCTATACACAGTTATGGGCCACAAAGCATTTCATCAGTGATGGACTACATATTAGAGGGTGGACCTATTACAGTAAAACGTATGGTATTTTTACTACACCTTTCCCATGTTTAGATACACAAACACCATGGTGTTACAATTGCCTATAGGATTTAGTACAGTAACATGCTGTACAGGTTTGTGGCCTAGGGGCAATAGACTATCAAAAAAAATTTGTCAAATGGTTTGGTTTTTAGAGTGGCAGTTTCTTTGCCTCCTAGGATCTTTGATGATTACTGTTCATCAGTCATCCTTAGCTCCTCAGAGCAGGGCCATTCACATTTTAATAACTGATTTCCAGGACTATTAAAAACAATCTATACCTAGAAGTCTTGGCCAACCACCAGATGACCTTTAAAGTATGTACTCTTTCCTTCAGGCTTTCTTGCACTGGTAAAAATGAAAAGTATTGCCAGATTTCATTTACTGTAGTGAATTTTGGGGGCCAAATAGATTGTAATGAATACTGATTTCAAAGACTCTGTGTGCCACCTCCATGTATTCATTTTATAAAAAACTAAGAATTTTTCAATGTCTTGAAATGTTTTCATAAGATTACCAGAAAATTGCTGTTATCACGGGTATAGTCTTGGGTGGGGAAACAATAAAAAATGGTCCCCATTTTTTTTTTTTTTTTAATTTCTCCCTGCTTTGCTTCAGGATGGAACAGTTAGAGGGGCATGGTGTTGATTCATAATAGTGAGAAAATAAAATTAAATGTTTTCCATCCTTATTCCCTCCTCAATCCCATCTCTGAGGAGTGATACCAATTATCTGTTGAGACTTGGTTAAGTGAAGGAATTCTAGCCTTGTTACTTCAATTGTGTTAAGAATTCATGTTTCCCGTTATTCCTTTTAATTGTTGTGGCTTTCTAAACTTCGTACAGAATATTGAGTTGTAACCTTATATCCTCTAGGCAGGAGACTTGATTCCACTTTGGAAAGCTAACTCCCTCAAGAGAAGAGACCTAAAGATACTTACAGTCAGCTATTCCCCAGTGAAAGGGCAAACAATCTAAATTATCCTGCCCTCTTTGAGGGGATTGGGAAAAGGTCTCACTACTCATTTGTGCTTATAGGACTTTTACTTATGGAGACAACTAAGTGATGACACAGGCCAATGCTATTGAAAGAATTTAGTACTTACAGTTCCCAAGAGGGCAGACCATGCTGTGGAAGGCCACAGGGGAAACACGAGTTTGGTCAGGAGAAAGAAGCAGAAGCAAGGGAACTTCTTAGGAGCAACCATTACCATTGTTATAGAGCTATGGTACTTTATCTTGAATTCACTGAGTGATATTTTTCCCCTTTTGGTGCAGTAGGAATTAGGTAAACCTCAGTCCTGAATGTTTGCTTAGTTTTGTACACTTTCGTTAGCACTCTATCCTCTTCATAGAATCACCATCTCCGTTTATTTTTTTTTTAAAGCAGCAAATGATGCCACTATCAGCTGCTTCTAATTAACCTCCCCTGGCTGTGTCTGTAAATGACTCAGCACCTGGATTTCTTAAAGTGGTCAGGTTATTTTGAATCACAACCATATAAAATCACTTAAAACTACTCAGAAGTTCAATACCAACATTTCTTCCCGAAGCTTTGTTTCTAGAGTTCAAAAGGATCACATGCTAGAGCCTTTGCTATCAACTTTAAAAAAATAACTGGGCCACAAATTAAAAGTCAGTCAATCCAGGAAAATGGTTCATGGTGTTTTCCAGTATGAGAAGCCGTTTTAATAATATTCAAAACATTCTGAAGAACATTGATGATGACTGTGGTTGGACATCTAATATTCACTGAACAAACACAGACATTGTTGTGGGAAATTGAAAATAGGAATATAGGTGAGCTCTATTGGGAAATTCATCTTAAAATCCCAAATTTTCATTCAAAGATAGTATTTCTCTCCATTTCATTTTCCAGGCTAGGTTCTATTAGTTTTCCTGTAATACGTCCTGCCTTAGAAAGTCTTGCCTCCTGTATATTACACAGGAAGGAATGGTTGAAGTACACTGGCTTATTTCCAAACACCAGAGCTAAATCTGAAGACATGTAGTAGATTATCAAGTTGACAGACACACCTCCCAGATCACACCTCCACATATCTGGGAACACTTTTACCTTCTCAAGATTGCTGAGTGAGATCTACAAAAGCCACTATCTCTGAATGTGAATGGAGAGCTCCTTGGCTGGGTCATTTCCCTCCTTCCTGTTATGGTGTTTTGGGGAGGAAGTGGAAGATGGCAAGACACCTTAAGTCAAAGTCTGTTAGGAACATGTGAGCAAGTTTGATTTGGCAGCTGTCTATATTATCTCAGGACCCCAGGAGGTCATGGCTTCTAAGAAAAAAGAGAATTTTGCTAATGGTAGCATGAATATAATTTTGAGAAACCCTTGCAATAGTTCCATATTCTCCCAGGTACTTACCACCAAGGTTGGGGAGCAATGACCCAGGGTTACATGAAAACTATGTATACATAAAAATACATCTTAATTATTGTGTTAGGTGAGTATAACCATGGGAAGAGAGAGGTCAAAAACACTGACAGAATTCCGGAATTGTTCCATTGTTTTGGGGTTTAACGTATTTGTGGGTTAAGTCTAGGATGAGGTGAGACTTCTGAAGCAGCTGTCTATATAACCACATCCTGTACTTGCTCAAAATCAAGTGCTAGGAAACTCGTATTAGACCAATCCAATATTAGAGCTCTACAGATTTCAGGTGAGGGGTACTACCACAGATGTTCTCTTGGAATAGGCAATTTGGAGAGAAATGCATTATTAGCTGTTCACAACACGGCTTGAGGTGCTAGTGTCCAAATCTCAGGAGAATCAGCCCTACAGAACATTTGGCAAAGTATTTAAAATTCCAGAAAGTCTAATACTTAATGAAAAAAAAAATTTTTTTTTGTAGGCTGGAAACCAAAATGAGCTATTACACAATTACAATAAAATGTATCAAGTTATTCTATTTGTAATAAACACCTAGTTGTATTATTAGTGGAAGAAAGTACTAGGTTTAACCAAAGAAACATTAAGATGATAGAAAGAAGTTCATTAAAAAGTAACTTATATTGGTCTGATTTAAACTTAATGTCAACTAAGACTACTATGGTAAGAAGTGACTTTCTAAGTCAAAATGAACCAAAATGAACTTATTTGGTTATACAGTTTCCACCTTTCCATCTTCTTTATCACTATGGTATAATTTATCATTAGTTGCGTCTGGCTTACTTTAGAGGTCAGTTGTCTGGAACTTACTTCCTTTTATGCTGTCTCAAAAACAAAGATTTCCTAAAACAGTATTAGAAAGCTCTTACTTGAGATGGTTGCAGAGATTAACCTTACTTTTGGACAGGGTTTAATCCTGTCTGAATTTGGCTCAATTATAGGACAACAGCTGTGGTTATAAGAGCAAAGTTTTATGTTTAACCACCATTAGAAGCACAGATACCAGCAGCATTTATTGTCTTTTACTTCATAGAAACAGAAACTCAACTCATTACAGCATTATAAATGAAGCTGGTAGAAATGAATATTTCATAAATCTTTAAGTCAAATTGTTTGTAAAGGCTGAGAAACCCGGTGGTCTCCCCATTACTTACTATTGTTCATGTGGATTTTATAAGCTTACATTGTGTTACAAGTCCCAAGGTAGAGTATCCTGTTAGAAATTACTTTAAAAGGCAAATAGTTGTATAATAGAGACATAAGTTACATAGAAATAAGCTGATCCAAGGAAATTTTCAGACAAACAAACGTCACTTGACCCGACATAAGGACAATTTTTTTTACTAAGGTAGTTCAAAGAACAGATGAAAATGTCAGAAAGTAGATTAAATGCTTTTGATTTTCCATGAAATCTGTGCCCAATGCATGCAAAAGGAAGTGCTTATGAGTTCTGAGTAATGGATATATCATAACGTGTGTTTTTAGCTTTTGTGAAATGAGATCTTCAAAGCTGATAATTATTTTGTTGTGTTACTGTGATTAGGTAACAAATGGTTGCTATAAATTAAAATCATGTTAATAAAAAAAGTTCTACCTACATTTTAAAGGGCATTATTTCTTTAATGTATAATTAGAAAAAAATGTTAATTGTTTTGAAATTCTTTTCAAATGCCTGTTAAATGTTTTTGAATCAGCAAGGTGTTAAAATTAAATAAAGAGTGTTCTCTCCTGTCCTTGTTGCTGAGCACACAGTTTGATAAAGATATATCGGAACACAATGCTGCTTCTGAGGACTTGACTAAGCTCTCATGAGGAATATGTGGAAATGGATCATAATTATCATTTTTATTTGGCAAATTTTATTTAGGCTCAGAGCTAAGGCTATTATTACTTGTATGGTATAAAGTTGGGTTAAACTGAGTTTAACTTTTTGAGGTATAGAAAAACGTGGAAAATAGTCTAGAGTGACTACTTTTTCTCTCCTAAAAACTATTAAAATCAGTCTTGGGCACAATACTGCCTCATAACTTCCCAATCAACATTTCTGGGACAATGTCAGATTTTAGACAATTACAGAAAACCAGGCATAAATGTGCAAACCAGATTTCAATTTCTTCTCCACTGACATGAGATTTAAAACAGCAACAGAAACATTTCTAGGTCAGTGTCAATATGTAGTCACAAATTACCAAAGTAAGAAACAAATTGGAGTGCATGGGTGTGTGATTTTGTGTTTTGGCATGGGAGAGATATTGAAATACTCAAAACGTAGAAGCCAAATCATAAAAATGAAATGGGACTTATGATCCCACCATTCTGAAAATGTAGGATTTAGCTCTGACATCTTGCAGACTTGTGATATCCTGACTTTTGCTTCAATAGTCCTAAATAATACAAGTTTTAGAACATAAGTACAACTTTTTTCTCTTTGATGTTTTAAGTGAAGCAATCCTGAGGAAAACTTAAATTTCAACAGAAGAAAAACCCTCTTGGACATATTTATAAACAAACATGGAAAAACTAAAACTGGGACATACAATGTGAAATATCTCATGTTATCATCAGGAATTAGAAGTGATGACCAATAACTAATTCCTCATAAATACTTCCTCGTGTCTTAGTCTAATTTAAACATATTTCAAAGAACAAAGTTTACTAAGAAAAAAAATCATTATACATTTTAAAATAATTAAACACAATAAAATTTAACACCAAAGTATAAGTTGGAATATGGTCCTATAGCCTACTATTAAGATCTAAAGAAAGAAAAAGAGGTTAGAGTTCTCAATGCTTACGGACGATAAAGTACATTTCACTCCTGAAACTAACAGTTAAAGGCAACCCTATCCTCTCTTGAGAATGTCTTATCTTAGTCACTATATTAGTCCACAAATGGAATCACCATTTTCTTCTCTTTGAGGATAACATTTCCTGCCTCTTTTTGGCATAACAGTATACAATCATCATGAGTTTCTTTTTCCAACACAGCTTCCCCTACTAAAAGACAGAAATTCTATTGGGTATTTTTTTTTTTTTTTTTTTTGGAGATGGAGTCTCGCTCTGTCACCCAGGCTAGAGTGCAGTGGTGTGATCTTGGCCCACCACCACATCTGCCTCCAGGGGTCAAGCAATTCTCCTGCCTCAGCCTCCCAAGTAGCTGGGATTACAGGCATGCACCACCATGTCTGGCTAATTTTGTTTTTGTATTTTCAGTAGAGGTTTCACCATGTTGGCCAGGCCGGTTTTGAACTTCTGACCTCAAGTGATCTGCCCGCCTCGGCCTCCCGAAGTGTTGGGATTACAGGCATGAGCCACCACGCCCAGCCCTACTGGGTAATTTTATCAGACAACTTTTATATTTTGGTTAAACCCTTATTCCAGAGAATCCATTTCTTATACACCCAAGCCCAACATAATCATCTCCCTAATTTCCATCCCTAAATAAAACCCACCCACTTCATACATCAATTTTTCTAAGTATATGACAACAATTTTTGAATACACTGGCCTTAGAGGTGACTTTTTTATTTCTTGGACACATCCTGAAATGACAAATTCTTGTAAGAGTCACTATTGATAGCCCTTTGGCTATCCTGATGCTTTTAGGAATCCTTGCCCCATCACAGAGACTCTTAAAGAGAACCATGTCAAAATTCCTTGCTCTTTGCTTTTTACTTTGTTAGTTCAAAATCTTATTATGAAGGGGTAAACAAAACCATTTATATCATTTGGTTATAATATTTAACTGTATTAAAAAATTGACTAGGAAATTGCTATGAAATTTTTCATCTGTACTTTAAAGCATGTAAAAGTTGAACCCAAACATCTACATATTATAAAATTTCACTGAATTCTTTCTTTTAATTACCTGGAACATTCTCCTATCTCTTAAAAATATCATGTTCTTGATTCTATAATTATTTTAAGACACCTTACGAATAGAAAACTGAAGTAAAAAATATTTACCGGCATTAAACATAAATCTCTAAAACTTCAAAAATAAGACCTACTCATCTCTGAAATAAATAATTTCTATACATCTCTGAACCGTGTGACAGACACATACTAGGTATTTTCATTCACCTTTATTTAACCTTCACAGCAACTCCAAAAAACAATGATTTCTATCGGTACTTTACAAGAGGAATTGAAGCTTCAAAGAAGGTATTAACTTGCACGAATGGGCAGTTTGTCAAAATGTATTGAATTCTGTATGTGACTGACAAGTAGAACCATAATTTTATATGCTTCTGACTGTACCATGATGTATCCCAAAAATGTGATACAGCTGTCTTAGATACTGTTGATTTTAATGATCTTTGGCAGGGTGAACACGGTTCCATTGCCAATAGGTCCCATCTCAAAAACTCTTGTTTCTTGGTAAGAACAGTGAAGATTCATAAAAACGAGGCTGTTAAAGGTATATACTAGAAATCATTTTTATCCCATATACCAGATGTTCTAAGACTGTTAAAACACCTAGTCCAAAGGAATCTGCATATAATAAACAGGGTTAAGTAATATAATCAATTACATATTTAAGAAACTGAAAACCATATTTTACATTGAGTATACATACACACACACACACGTATATATATATACACACACACTCTCAACAACCACTTCCGGAGTACCCTAAGATATTTTTTTTCTCCTTTGATTTGTTTTCTTTTGAGATAGTCTTGCTCTGTTGCCTAGGCTGCAGTGAAGTGGCACGATCTTGGCTCACCGTAACCTCTGCCTTCCAGGTTCTAGTGATTCTCCTGCCTCAGTCTTCCAAACCATGCTTGGCTAATTTTTTTATTTTTATTTTTTTAGTAGAGATAGGGTTTCACCATGTTGGCCAGGTTGGTCTCGAACTCCTGCCCTCAAGTGATCCACTCCCTTCGGCCTCCCAAAGAGTTGGGATTCCAAGTGTGAACCATTGCACCTGGCCTTTTTTTCTCTTTTGATAAATGTGTCCCTGAGAATTAGAAAAACAGCATACACTCAAAGTACAGAAAATAGGTACACTTTAAATACTCCTTTTCTGATAAACTCAAAAGCATTATTTTTCCTTGGTCATCTCTTCTCTGGAGGTCAGTTGCTGAGTCAATATATGATTTTATAAGATTATTAAAAACAAAATATACATATATACACACCCACACAAAACAGAGTAGAAAAATAATTTTTCAAATCATTCACATTTTATTTAAAAAAAGCAACTGAGACATTTTCTAAAGTATATGGTATATTTGATATAAAAATTCTTCAAAATACGTACTATAGAAATTCTTCAAAATATGTACTAAAAATACAAAGTTTGTGAATCTAAGGTACAGAGAAAGCTTTATACTTCAGTCACCCAAAACAACAGCTTGTGGTCTCCTCCAATTACACACAGAGGAAGAGTTCGATGCCAGGACAGGCCAGATCCAACGGCTACAGAACCCATGAGGATGGGCTATAAAATATGTGAAGAATTAAAGAAGCACAGTAAGTCCCCAAAATTAATAAATAAAAATGACTTGCAAAAATACAAAATGCATTGATAATTTATCTTTGTAGCAGAAACAAAATTTAAGAATATGCTCCCTTACAGGTGAAATACACATTATTGATATGCAGCTGGAACATGGGATACAATCCATGTATGAATAACTGGTACAATCCAGACTCCATTTTTGCAGTGTACACCAACCAAACAAGCAAAATTAATGTATTTAAATAAAGAAGAAAATATAAAAGTGACAGAAGAAATAAAAAGCTTCTTACATGAATATTGGCCAAAAAAACCTGTCGTCACTGGTAATGCAAACATCAAAAAAAAAAAAAAACAAAAAAAACAAAAAAAACAAAAAACAAAACAAAACACACACACATAAAAAACAAAAACAAATGAACCACCTTTTCTTGCAATTTAAGTAGATAACAAACATAAATGTCTTTAGTTAACAAATTACAAATTTGGGGCTATGAGTGGAAAAGTCAAAAACACAAATTAAGAAAAGCACATATGTTACAAAACATTTCCACATTACCTGAGGGTGTCCTAAATGATGAATTTGAAACTGGCTTGCCATTTTGCCAGGATAACCAGTGGTTGCAAACAGATTTTCACTAATTGTGGACCACCTATGAAACAAGGAAGCATAAAATTAAGTATCATATCCTATAGATAACGACAAGCTTTTCCGAAGCGGGTTTTTTCTTTTTTTTAAGAGACAGGGTCTTGCTCTGTCACCCAGGCTGGAGTGCAGAAGTGCTAACAAAACTCACTGTAGCCTCAAATTCCTGGGCTCAGGTGATCTTCCCACCTCAGCCTCCCTAGTAGTTGGGACTACAGGTGTGTACCACGATGCCCAGGTAAGTTTTAATTTTTTTTTTTTTTTTTTTGTAGCAATCCGGTCTTGCTATCTTGCCCAGGTAGACCTCAAAGTCCTGGCCTCAAGTGATCCTCCTGCCTTGGTCTCCTGAAGTGCTGGGATTATAGGTGTGAGCCATAGCACTAGCCAGAAACAGGTTTCTTTTTGTATAAAACCAGTGATTTTAATAATCCTAAATTTGTTAATATGTCTTTACAATTAGACTGGGAATTCGAGGAAAATATTCCATTAATATTTTCTCATACTTTTAGTATTTATGAAGTGCTTATTTTGTGTCATTTCATTAAGTTCCAAAGTTACACAAGGTTAATACAATCCTTTTTTTCACAACCAAAGGGGTAACAGTGTGGTATAAGACACAAATAAGGCATCAAATACGACAGCCATTCTGCCCATTTTCCATGTTAACTGAACCCCAACTTTGTTCAGGGCACAGTGTGTCCAACCCTAGGGGATTAGACATAATTAGTTTAAGGCAGTCATAGCAACCTCCCATAAAAGGAGAGGGTTCCTTCTTCTCCTCTTACTTTTTTTTTGTTTAATTGTTCGGCAAATGGAGTACATCTCTTATGCCTGGAACTCTCATAGCTATGAGAAGCTATGAAGCAACAAGTCCCAAATCCTTGCCATTGAGAATAGCAGAGGGAAAGGATGAAAAGGGTCTGAGCTCTTGATGACAGTGATGAGCTGCTAAACAAGCCCTGAGACTACCTCCTCTAGACTTATAAGTACCATAGCTCATTGATTTTAAAATTGATATACACTTGCTCATTGGTGTATATTTGTTCACACATCTCTGAAGTCAGGATATATCTTATGATCCATGGCATTCTTACATTTAGTCGAATGTATTTTCTTCTCAATAATGGTATCTCTAAATTCTACAACTTCATTGGGGATATTTTATACCCCCAATATATTGGAATATAGCATATAATAAAATTTCACTGGTTTTAGTCTCTCATTTGGTTTTGCTGTCCCTTAAAAAGCAGAAATAACAGCTTAATGACCACACGATACAATGGAGTATTATGAAAAAGAACAAGGTAAACATGTATGTTAATTTAAGTGAAAAGCAAAAACACGTCGCAGAGATATACTATCTAGCATGGTTTCATTTAACACACAATAATAAAGTTTATATACATGAACATGGGCTCCCCTACATTTACATCCTTAACAGCACAGAACAATCAGGAAGCATAATATATTCCAAATTGTTGGGGTGGTAGTGGTGGAGTGGTTACATGTTTTTCTGTGTAAAGAAAATATTTGGAAAACAAATCAACTCCTTGTCTAGACGAAAAGACACAATCAATGACTTAGTTGGGAAAGTAAAATAACCACTTATAAAACAATCAGGGAAAAAAAAAACTCAGTGCAAAGGAGACAACTACAAAAGTATCCCAGTGGTGGCACAGCACAACGTCAAAAGATCAAATCACAACTCTGACAAAAATGGTACATTACCTGAATAAGCAGGCTCGATCCATGTGAACAGGTCTCTTATTTTGAGGATAACTAAAAGATAATATTTTGCATTTTATGAATTATGTGTTAGACTCAAGTGGGTGAACTTAAGGTTTAAATGGTATTTTCTCTTTATAGGACAGAATGTCCAATGTGTTTAAACTATAATAAATCCTAAACAAGCAATCACTTAAAACAGATGAAATATAATAAAGACATGACTTAGAACCACTGCAGGGAACCATCATGCAACAGGGTCGGTGTTTTTCTTATTTTCCAATATAAGTAAACATTGCACAGATCCAAGTTTCCTCTTTTGCACTGTCCTTTCTGGGTTACTCCCAGAGTAAATCTGGATAGCAACTTTAGGTTATATAAAAATCCATAGCTCTGGCCTTCTATAGGAGAGACTTGTTTTCGCTTGACAGTGTAGTCTCAGGTATAACAGGATGGACGAGTGGATCATTTAGCAACAGTTACTGCCTGTTTTTTTTTTGTAATAGACAAACATATCAAGAAAGTACCTGGACCGAGTAATATCCCAAATTAACCAATCATTTCCTGCAACGGCTCCAACTTTGAAGGTGTTTTTTAAGCACCAGTGTGCTGACATTAATGGCACTTGTTCTGATTCAAGAGATAAAATAGCCTGTTGGGCCAAAAGATCATAAAATCGGATTGTTCCATTCTTCTCTGCAACCATTAGCTGTAAGACAGTAAAATAAAAAGAAACTCAATCACTTAACTCACTAACTATACCTGAAGTGTAAGCAGAGATTCACTGTTGTACGGTAAAATGTAAACACTTGCAATATACAGGTTGAGCATTCCTCATCTGAAAATCTGCAATGCTCCAAAAACTAAAACTTTTTGAGTGCCAACATGATGCCACAAGTGAAAAATTCCACATATAAGCACTTAACACAAACTTTGTTTCATGCACAAAATTATTTTAAAATTATATAAAATTATCTTCAGGTCATGTGTATAAGGTATACATGAAACATAAGTGGATATCAAGACTTGGGTCCCATTCCCAAGATTTCTCATGTATATGCAAATATTACAAAATGCAAAAAATTCCAAAATCTGAAACTCTTCTACTTCCAAGAATGTCAGATAAGGATCCTCAACCTATATTACAGATGGCAGATCAAATATAAAGGAAGTAAAAGGCTATGTAAAAATCTCCAGAGAATATAAAAAACCTTAGAAAAAACTGGCAGGATAAATGATTCAAGATTTGGCTGGGTGTGGTGGCTCACACCTATAATCCCAGCACTTTGGGAGGCTGAGGCAGGCAGATCACTTGAGGTCAGGAGTTTGAGATCAGCCTGGCCAACATGGTGAAACCCAGCCTACACTTTAAAAAAAAAATAGCTGGGTGTGGTGGCACGAGTCTGTAATCCTAGCTACTAAGGAGGCTGAGGCAGGAGAACTGCTTGAACCCGGGAGGCAGAGGTTGCAGTGCGCCGAGATTGCGCCACAGCACTCCAGCCGGGGCAACAAGAGCGAAACTCCATCTTTTTTTTTTTTTTTTTTTTTTTTAAAAAGAAGGTTCGAGATTTGGTAGAATTTTAAGTGATGACGTATGGTCACTAAGAAGAGATCAATTTAACAATCCCTTCTGGGAAAAGTTACTTTTAAGTATGTTAGTTATGTTGTCTAGAAAGAATACCTAAGTATGTATCTCTCAAGAGAGACAGACATTTATGTGTTACCCATACTTACGCAACTCAAGTTTGTTTCTAGAATGGAAGGCAGGGAAGCAGAGTTAAAGAGCACAGACAGGCCGCTTCCTTCACTTATAAGCTGAATGACTGCCATGTGACTGGCAGCTTTCTCATTTCTAAAATGGAGATGGGAGGATAAGAATGGCTACAGGATTGTTGTGATTATTAAATAGTAATGTGTGTAAAGTACCTCAATGTAATGCTTGACAAATAGTAGCCACCCACTCAAAAAATAGTAGCTATTACTTCACTATTTCCTTTATTCTAAGATACCATTGACTTAAGATGTTTAATACATTTATAAGTTTTATGTGTGAAATACTTTATCAAATGCACAAATTAATTATAATGTGAATTCCAATTTTACAAAACAATAAAATGTGAAAAAATTTTTCTTAATCTCAAGGAAGCATGGCATTGGTATACCCATTTGTGGGAGATAAGGTATGAGATTGCTGTATCTAAGTGCATGAGTAGTTGATGCC
The DNA here is from genome assembly GCF_002776525.5 of Piliocolobus tephrosceles. Lineage (NCBI taxonomy): Eukaryota > Metazoa > Chordata > Mammalia > Primates > Cercopithecidae > Piliocolobus > Piliocolobus tephrosceles. The sequence continues at coordinate 99,655,377 of NC_045443.1, forward strand.
TGAATAAAATGCTTTTCCACTCTCTACATCTCTGTCAAGTTCTTACTTTTAAACAGTGTTCTTTTAATTCTGGTTCTATTAAGTTGAAAAATCCTTGAGAGTGTAAAGTAGTAGTGGTAGATTGGTAAGAATGTGGGATTTGGCATCAAAAATCCTGAGCTGTACCATTTAATCTGTTGAGTAACTTGGAGTTAGCTTTCCTTTCTGTAAAATGGAGGATAATTATATCAGAGTCAAAAAGTTACTGTATGGTTAAAATGTGATTGTTCTTTAAGAATGTACTTTTGTACTTTCCTAAACACATAAAACATCATTTATTCTACTATTCATCTAACATGCTTTTACTGAGCATCTATTTTATACACACATACGGATAGTCAATTATTCGGGGTAGTTTGTTGTTATAAAATTGCTGCAAACACTCAATTAGTGAATACTGAACCATTAGGGAAATACACAGTTAGGTTCCCTGCCAGCCTGTGGTCACAACCTTTTTGATGACTGATTAATATGTAGCTTTTAAAAACTGTGTTTCTTTTTAAAGATATCTTAATATATACTGATTCATTAATACAGACCTCACCATGAACAGCGCTATAACTCATGCCTAAACAAACCTTACCTAACACATTTATTTTCTTCATAAGGCACATCACAGCCTTCTTGCACTTAGAACACTAGACAGCACTACATTACTGTGCTTGGGGATGATTTTACACAGCAAAATTTTACACAGTGAAATTATCCACAAAAAGTACAAAAATGTTAAAAATGTGGCACTAAACTGATGAGGAAAAGACACCTATTTACAGTATGAAAGCTAAAATAAGAAGCCAGAGTTCACCTTGTTCAACCTAAGCTGAGCAAGTGCACATAAGCTGACTCAAACTTTTTGTTGTTCTGTGCTCCCTGCGTATGTCTGTGACTAAGGAAGTGCTATCAGTATTGATTTTGGGGTTACAAATAAAGTTTAGTGAGGAGGGAAATTCAAAAATGCAAAATCTGTGAATAATGAAGATATACTATATACAAACATACACAAAACACTATATTAATTCCAACAGAAGTCAAAGATAAAGGACATAATCCTTGATCTCAAGAAACTTTCTATCTAGAAAAGAGAATTATGAAAAAATCGGACAATAATTTAAGGCAAAATGCTCTAGAGTACAAAAAGGAATTATTCCAGAATATAGACAAGGTTTGGAATTACAGTAGTCTCAGAACAAGTGGAATTTGAAATTATTCTTATTAGCCAGGCGAGGTGGCAAGTGCTTGTAGTCCCAGACACTCAGGAGGCTGAGGCAGGAGGATCACTTGGGCCTGGGAAATAGAAACTGCAGTGAACTGTGATTGTCCCGCTGCCTCCGGCCTGGGCCACAGAGTGAGACCCTGCCTCAAAAACAAAACAAACAGAAAACAGAAATGATTCTTTAAGAACAGGCAAATGTTAAGATAATACTAATGCTACTAACAATAAATACAATGAAGTCAATGACAAACATACAACAAAAACAAGTACAACACTGAGGTAAAAGCTTTACATGTCTGCTTTATTTAATCCCCTAAGCCACTGTATGAGGAAATTACTATCGTTAATCCCATTTTTCAGATGAGACTGAGGATCAAAGTGATTCATGTGAGTTGTTCAAGGTATCAACCCTAGCCCATGATGGAGCCTGGATTTGAATCCAGGTCTGTTTAACTACAGTGCACACATGTTCCTTGCTACAAGGCTAGGCTGCTGAACACTGGTGAGTGGTCCAGTGTGCTATGGTCTGGAGTGGGGAAGGATCAGAAAAGGTAAGAGAATGAGGAAGATTTACCAGGACCTAGTAAAAATATTTGATATTTTGAGAGTGACTTGAAAGATCTTGCAAATTTCAGGTATAACTTATGAACTATGGAAGGGCTAAGACTACCTGAGCCTGGTCCGAAGGTACTAGGGGCAGTAAAGCATGGTAAGCAGGTGTGCAGCCTCTATAGCCAGACTGCCTGGAAGGGGCCCAGCTCCGCCTTCAGGAGCTGTAAGATCTTGGGCAAACCTTTCTGTGTTTCAGGTTCTTATCACTAAGAAGGGGCTAATAAGAGTATCTACTTGATAGGACTATTGGGAGAATGGCAGGAGTTAGTAAATATAAAGCACTTAGAACTGTTTTGGCATAAAGCAGGCACTCAACAAACACTGGCTATTACAGGTTAAAGTCAAATTAAAAACTCACTTCTAACACAAAATTTTTGTTATTTACTGTCTGTATAACTGTGCTCAATTATGACAATACATCTTTTTTTGGGTGAAAGAACAGATAGGGTAGAAAAATTAAGTGAGTTTGGGAGTAGCTGAATCTAAAAATGGCACATGGGGAATTTTTCCTTTAGGAATTTTCAGAACTATAAACAACACCATGCACTGTGAATTTCCAAGGGGGAAATACTTTAAGTGGCATAGAACATTGTCATATTTGAACCAGATTGAGTTCAAATCTGTCACTGTGTGACCTTGGGCAAAATGCTTTACCTTTTGGTGCTTCGGGTTTCTCATCTACAAAATAGAATACTAGTACTGTCCCTGTAGTGTTTTGTGGTGATTAAATGAGAATACATGTCAAGTACTTAGTACAGTTCCTGGCAAATAGAAAGCATTCAACAAATGTTGGTTGTTAAATCTATTTCATGTAGCCATTTTTTTTTTTTTGAGACAGAGTCTCATTCTGTTGCCCAGGCTGAAGTGCTCACTGCACCCTTGACCTCCCTGGCATGAGCAATCCTCCCACCTGAGCCTCCAGAGTAGCTGAGGCTACAGTCGAGCACCACCACACCTGGCTAATGTTTGCATTTTTAGTAGAGATGAGGTTTCATCATGTTGCCCAGGCTGGTCTCCAACTACTGAGCTCAAGTGATCCACTTGTCTCGGACTCCCAAAGTGTTGGGATTACTGGTGTGAGCCACTGTTCCCAGCCACATTTAGCTACTCTTTAACCCCTTTTTTCTTAGGGCAGAGACTGAGATGTCCTCAGTCCCAATTATTTGATCCTGTGACATCCTAAATCCTTGGTCCTGTTATTAGTATGCATTGAAATCCTAGCTCCTATTGAGGCTTATTGGATTTGGGAGCTTAGTTTTTGGAGGTCTCTTGACTTTTGTATATTTTACTATTAAATTCTAGCCATTTGTTTTGTGTTTTCCTGATTTTATGGTTTTTTTGTGGTTTATATCTCTTGGGATTTTCATAAGCATTCTATGAGATAGGTAATCAAGAACTCATCTCTCTCTTCTCTAGCTGCCTTATTTTCATCAAGGCCAAGCATAAGAGGCCAACAATTCTGGGCTTGCAGAGCACTGAAACGATTGTAGAGCACTGAAAACGAATGGCAGAGCACTGAAAGCAATTGGGCTTGTTGCCACTGCAATGATAGTATCAACAATGACCAGTAGCTAAAATTGACTGACTGCTTACTATGTGCTTTTTAAAGGATTTTACACGTTAGCACATTTAATCTTATATATCCATTTTATAAGATGAAGTGAAGATAGTAAGAGAAAGTTTAAGTAACTTGTCAGAGATTACATAGCTAGTAAATGGTGAAACTGGGATCTGACTCCAGGCAGTTAACTGAAGAATCCACACTCTTAACCACGTCTCTGTATTCCAGGTGTCTGAGTTTAGCAATGATAGGATGAAACTGATATTCTAAGACTCTTAGTCCAGTAGGCAAGAAGAATCAAAGAGTAAAGAGCCAAAGACTTTAGAAACAAGCTAAGGCTTGGCAAGTTAGGCGTGAGAACAGAAAGTGGGAGAATGCACCTTAATGAAGAGAAGAATGCTAGAGTTAGTAAAAATGAAGGAAAAATTAAAAGACCTGGAATAGTCTGTGTATAGGGAAAGAAGGAATTAAAGGTGATTTTAGGATACTGAGTTTATGTGATTTAGAACAGGGACTTTCAAACATTCTGAAGTCATGGAAACATCATAAAAGAAAGGAGATGGGGTAAGGCGAAATTTCAATGATAAGAAGGAGAAAAATAGAAATTAAGTTAAAGCATATGGAAGAAAGAGATAAAAATAACAGCAAGAAATTAAGCATTAAGATGTAAGTTTTGGGATAGAAGTTGTAATAAATGTTCTCATTTGTCATGCAGGTCATAGTTTTTACAAAGCAGTTTATTGTAGTTATATGTGGTGATATTAACATTTTGGTAGAAACTGTGACTGTGTTTTAATTTAAGTAGACTGTGTTTTAATTTAAGTAGACTGCTCTTGGGGAGAAATGTAGGCATAAAACAAAATTTAGGAACTGGACTCAGAAATAAACCTATCAATTTAATAAGTTAGAACATTTCACTCATGCACATATGCAGAGTACAATTCTACTGATGAAAAGACTCAATGGGCCTGAAACAAATTTCCATGAAATCCCAGGGTTCAGAGAACACACTTACACACAGTCTGGGGATTATCTCCTCTGTGAAAGCTGTGAGAAGATTTGGTTAATCCTTCTTTATGTCATCATTCTACTTAATAGACTTTTTTTATTCTAAAACTCATTTGTGTTGCTGTATTTACATGTTTTTCTCCCTTATACATCAGTATACAACTTAAGAGCAGGGACTTTATTCATTCTTTTATTCCCTATTACAATAAAGGGTACAGTGCAGTGAGAATTAACCCTTGAAGCAATTCACAAATATATGGTGAAAGAAAAGATGGCAGAGTATAAAGAAAAAGGGAATATATATGCAAAGTTGCTCAAAAGGACTCAGATAATGTGGCTTTAAAAATCAAACTAGCATTTCAAGAAGGAGGTGATCAGCAGTGTAAAACACTGGCTGGAGAATAAGAATGAAGGAAAAGGCCATGGGATGTGTTGAAAATATCCCTGGTACCTTCTGAGAGAACAGTGGAGACTGACTGAGATTACGGTGTTAGACCAAAGGATGGGAAAAGAAGAAATGAAGTTAAAAGGTACAAGTGATGGATTCAAACATTCAGAAATAAAAGGTGTGATGAAGATAGTTTAAAATTTAAAGGGGAGGTAGAGAAAGGGAATTTTTAAGAGTAAGATCTATGGAGCTGGGAGGCATGAGTTCAAATGCCAATTCTTCCACTTACTAGCTGTGTGACCTTGGACAATTTATTTAATTTCTCTGCACCTTAGTTTCCTTATCTGTAAAATGGCGATAATCACAGTGCCTATCTCATGTTACCATGAGGACTAAATAGGCTAACATAATGAAATGCTGACTATGGACCTGTCATATTTAAGCACTACGTGCTTGTTATGATTAGTGAAACTTATCTTCTCATGCAAACTTGAGGACAGAACAGAATCGACAGAGAACAAGCATGAAGATGACCAGTGTGGTGGCTCACAACTATAGTCCCAGCAATTTGGGAGGCCGAGGAGGGCAGATCGCTTGAGACAAGGAGTTTGAAACCAGCTTGGGTAACATGGTAAAACTCTGTCTCTACAAAAAATACAAAAATTAGCTGGGTGTAGTGGTGCATGCCTGTAGTCCCAGCACCTCGGGAGGCTGAGACGGGAGGATCACCTGAGTCCGGAACACGAAGGCTGCAGTGAATGACGAATGCTAGAGTTACTGGAAATGAAATATCAAGCATGGTCCCAAGTTGGCCATGCTTGGTAACTACCAGATTAAAGGTCAGTTGGTTGTGCCACTGCACTCCAGCATGGGTGACAGCCAGGCTCTGTCTCCAAAAAAAAAAAAAAAAAAAAGAAGTATGAAGACATTAGAGGACTGTGGGAGTCTAAAGAACTGCCATGAACTTTAAGAATGAAGATGAAGAATTAACTTTAAGAAAGATGATTGTAGTAACTTCTCAGATTCTAGGGAAACATACAAAATAACTACAGTGATGATGAAGAGAAGATACTGGCAAATGAGAAAATTCTTGTTTAATGGCTCCTATCTTCCCAATGAATCAGCATTAAGGGTAGCTGATAATAAGAACTTGTAGTATATTTTTAGTATTTTAGAAAGCTCTATCTTGAATAGGAATTGAACACTACTGTAGCTAAGACAAATTGGCCTTCGTCCATTAATGTTTGTTCACACTAGGGCTCACAAGGGTGGATGATGTAACTTAAAAAAAAAAAAAAAAAAAACTGCCTACTGGGCCAGGTATGGTGGCTCATGCCTGTAGTCCCAGCACTTTGTGAGGCTGATGTGAGTGGATCATCTGAGCTCAGGAGTTTGAGAGCACCCTGGGTAACATGGCAAAACCCCAGCCCTACCAAAAATACAAAAAAAATTAGCCAGGTGTGGTGGTACGTGCCTATAGTCCCAGCCACTTGGGAGGCTGAGGTGAGAGGATTGCTTGAGTCTGGGAGGCAGAGGCTGCAATGAGCCAAGATCACACCGCTGCACTCCAACGTGGGTGACAGAGAGAGACCCTGTTTAAAAAAACAAAAGCAAAAACAAAAGAAAAACCAAAACAAAAAAAATCCCTGCCTACTGCTACTAGATTGTTGGAACACCAGTTTTTACACTGAAATCCACTAAAGGTCAGGAAAACTGTAGTTTGAATAAATGCCAATTATGGATGATGGCTGCCAAATAAAAATCTTAACAATTATAGAGAAACTTCTACAGTACAGGTTTCTAGACTGACCCAAATACGTTTTTGCTGATTAGTACAATCCAAATGCAATTGTGCTGATTAGTACCTCTGAGATGGGAAAAATCATTGATCTTTCTCCTCGATGTATGTGATGTCTTATATCTCTATATGTCTTTTCAATTTGATAAGAGAGTTAAATTATAAACAATAACCTTAAAAGTCTCCTCAGGATGCCAGCATACACTCATGCCAGGAGAATGTAGAACAAAATGAGCTGTTTGCACGCCTTCCAAGTTCCAAATCCTAATAGAAGAATAACAGTATAATGTTAATTGTTCTTGATATATCATTACTAAACAATTAAATTTCCATGAATTTATTCAAAGGTATTAACTACAGATTATAAGACAGACATTTGTATTTAATGTATATCTTTTAAAGAAAATTATAATACCACTTTAAAATAATATGAAAGTAGTATGAAGAATTTAAATTTTACCATACTCAATCATGGACAAAAGAGTAACACACATTTTCCCTCTAATTCATCTATCACAGCAACACTGTTACATGGTAATCAAATTAAATTATTTATATACTCTTTATTTTGTGGGCAAAATCTTGAGGTTTCTAGGTCACTAATCAGGTTGACTACTTCAGTAGTCATTTCAATTGACGATAATTACTACTGAGGTGCTTACAAACACACATATGCACGCTGAGTATTTTTATTTTCAAAACAACAAAGAAGCTAATATGAAGTTATGTAAATGTAGCAACATGGCCATCTTCCATATTGTTTATTCCTTCTACCTTTAGGATTCAACCCAGTGGCTACTTCCTATTTATACCTTTTGGAATTTGGCTTATTTTTTCAGTTTTCTCTCCCCAAGCTGGCCATGGTTGACAATTAAAGCTGGGTTGAAAGAAGAGGCATTTGGTTCTTGCTGTTCTCTCCTCAATAGTAACAAATCCACAGTAATAAGGACAAGGTTACTCACCAACATGGCTCTCCACTTCAATTGCTTTACCATCGCAGAGGGAGATCAAGACTCAGAAACCTCAGTCATGGCACTATGTTGTGAGAATGCTATCCCTCACCCACTGCTCATTCTCTATACTCAGCCACTGTTACCTTGCAATGGCACAGAGTGTGGCACAGAGTACAGCAGGTGACAGAAGTCGGTGGGAGGCTGGCAAAGTGCACATATAATTCTGATCCTTAAGAACTGAACTTGACTGAGTAACATGGCTCATGCCTGTAATCCCAGCACTTTGGGAGGCTGAGACAGAAGGATCACTTGAGCCCAGGAGTTCAAGACCAGCCTGGCAAATACAGTGAAACTTCGTCTCTACAAAACATACAAGAATTGGCCAGGCACAGTGGTGCACACCTGTAGCCCCAGCTATTACTTGGGAGGCTGAAATGGCAGGCTGACGTGGGAGGATTGCTTGAGCACAGGAGGTGGAGGCTGCAGTGTGCCACGTTTGCACCTCTGCACTCTAGCCTGGGTGACAGAGACCCTGTCTCAAAACAACAACAACAGCAACAGCAAAAAACCAACAATAAAAAAAGAACTGAACTCATTCATTGGAATTTTTCTTCTAGGTTTTATAGTTCATATCTCATTAGAGACCAATAAAACAGGTTTAGCCAATTTCAGGAATTTATTTTCAATGTGTAGGCAAAAATTTATTTCACAGAAAGCAGAATATACATTGGACAATGCTACTATTCTGTGCCAAAACACATTACTTCAAATACTCTTCTTCCTGGTAGAAATTATTGGGTCTCTGAATATTAAAATATCATAGTTACATATAAACGAACATAGATGTTTTTCAAAATGATTATCTTAATGATTAAACAATTTAGAAGCATACTGTTCTCTTGCCAAATCAATACTTTTCATCTGTATTTACTGTACAAGAGAAACAACTACAATTTAATTGAAAAGAGAAATCACATTTAGCAAGGCTTTATGCAACTGTGTTTCACTCCCCACGACGAATTAGATTATTAATTATGGCAACTGATTAAGTATTTCTTCTCTATTGCCTTCTGCAAAATAAAGTGTTGCGCTAGCATATATTTTACCACTATTGAAATAGTAGGAATTTGTCTTGAAAATTCAGCAAGTCACATAAGAGGATGGTTTAAAACCTCCATTCTTTTGATCTTATTCTAATATGTATTTGTTTTGTTGGCTATTATAAAAATTGAGTAAATACATTCCGAAATATTTCCATGATTTTTTCTTCCAAATGAAGGAAACAAAAGAGGTAGAAAATATGGATAAAAATATTAAATAAAAACTGGTCAGTTAATGAAATGTATTCCTGTCCAATGAACCAAAGTTTTACCTAATTTTTTTTTTTTTTTTGAGACGGAGTCTTTCTCTGTTGCCCAGGCTGGAGTGCAGTGGCTTGATCTCGGCTCACTGCAAGCTCCACTTCCCAGGTTCATGCCATTTTCCTGCCTCAGCCTTCCGAGTAGCTGAGACTATAGGCGCCCGCCACCACGCCTGGCTAATTTTTTTGTATTTTCAGTAGAGATGGGGTTTCACCGTGTTAGCCAGGATGGTCTTGATCTCCTGACCTCATGATCCACCCGCCTTAGCCTCCCAAAGTGCTGGGATTACAGGCGTGAGCCACCGCGCCCGTCCTAATTTTTAACCAGTATTTTGTCCTGAACAAAGCCTGACATTTAAGAAAACAAACAAACAAAAACCTGACTTAAAAATGAGATTAGTTTTCAAGGGATTGGGATAAAATGATTTATGGTTTATAATTATATGCTTATTCAATAATTCTTAGTGGTTACACAATCCAAGTACTAAGTATGTAAAATACAACAAACTGGGCTGAATCTAGTTATCCTAACTAAATTAGCTACAGATGGGACAATTTAAGTTGTTAAGTCTTATTTTCCTTTTTGATAGATTCCTTAATTAAGCCCTTCTCAAATCGTTTTGTGGAGCTCAGCTCATTTTTCTGTGTCTTTACTATATACCTTAGCCAGTTAATATTACTTACATGAGATAGTCACTTCTTTGGATAAAATTTTTGAAGTATACCATATATAATAAAAGTACACAAATCTTAAATGTACAATTCGAAGAGAAGACACTCAAAAAGAATGGCACCTAAATCAAGAAACAGAGTATTTCCAAGACTCCAAAAGTTGTCTTGTGCTCCCTTTCCAGTCATACTTCTTTGCTCTCTCACAAAAGGTACCCACTCTTCTGACTTCAAATGTTAGTGCTTACTTTTGCCTATTTTTGAACATCATAAAAATGATGTCCATATTCATATGTTACGTGTTTTCTTGGTCTGACTTCTTTTACTCATCATTAGGTTTTGTGAGATTTACCACCATTTGTTGCATGTTGTTGTAATTTGTCTTTTCTTAATGCCTTATACAGTCTTCAATTAATTCAGTACACAACAACGTATATATTCATTCTACTCCTGACAGACATTTAGGTTGTTTCCAATTTTTGGTCATCACCAAGAATGCTGCTATAAGCCTTCTTGCACATGTCTTTTAATGACTATAGATACCCAGATACGATCACATACACACACACACACACACTTGCTGGGTATATACCTAGGCATGGAATTGCTGGATCACAGCTTACAAATATATTCAACTTTAGCAGGTAGTTATCATCAAATAGCTTTCCAAGTTGGCTGCACCTCATATTTCCTTTTCCCCTCTTATATTCAATTACCAGTGGAAAAAGTCAAAACTTTCTCTCATTCTCTGACAAAAACAGTCTTAAACAATTATTTATATGAATGGCAATAGGTACAGCTTTTCAGGTGGTCTTATTTTGTAAGGTAGATTTCTCAACTCATCTTTTTTTTTTGCATTTTACTTTCATGTATCTATGTATGGACAAATGTGCTTAAGTTTTAAAATGTGGTAAACACAGTCTACAGTAGAATCTCTCTGAACTGACTCTGACAGATTTTTTTTTCCCTCTATAGAAGTGACAAGAATGAGAAGGCTATTTTCTAATATGCCCACATGTGCATTTGTTGTATGTGTACGAAGAGGGAATATAGCTTCTTTGCTTAGCAAACCACTGGTTGTATGTGATGTAAACCCATGCTTATTAACGTAATTACATAATATTATATAAACTGACAAAATATGAATGTGAAAGCTATTTCAATGAAACCAAGTCAGTGCCAACTAAAGGTAAGTTTCTAAAAGAGAAAAAAAAACCTCAAATTAGGTATGTGTGACAGTTTTAAAAGATTAAATAATAAAAATAAAAATCTAGATGTATTCTGAATTAAGACTGCTTTTCTAAGTGTTATTTTCATTGAAGACATTGTATTTTGGTTGTGGTTCATGTCAAAAAAGTGGTCCCAAGGCAATCAATGGACTCATAACCTAAGAAAAAAAGCACTGGCCTAATGACTGGCGAATGGTTTTTAATACACATGGGTCGTATATTAAAATAAGGCAGGTAGGCATTCTTTTAAAATGATTTCCTGAGTTTATTGACTTTTTGTTATCTAAGAAACTTTTGGTCTAGACCACGTCAGACAACAGGATTTCTACTACAAAAGAAAAAAATTCAAAATCTGAAAATTCAGGTTTTCATATTTCCAAAATTATTACTATTGCAAAGTCAGTTATAACCACAGAAGCACACTTTTCAGGAAAGTGGTGCATCACAGAAAGAGAAATGCTTTAAAAGCTCACAGCCGGCGGGGCGCTGTGGCTCACACCTGTAATTCCAGCACTTTGCGGGGGCTGAGGCAGGCAGATCACCTGAGGTCAGGAGCTCAAGACCAGCCTGACCAATATGGTGAAACCCTGTCTCTACTAAAAATACAAAAATTAGCTGGGCATGCTGGTGGGCGCCTGTAATCCCAACTACTCGGGAGGCTGAGGCAGGAGGATTGCTTGAATCTGGGAGGCGGAGGTTGCAGTAAGCTGAGATTTCACCACTGTACTCTAGCCCAGGAAACAGAGTGAGACTGTCTCAAAAAAAAAAAAAAAAAACCCCACAGCCTTCATAATACACATAATCAAACATATGAAAAGAAGACCACTTATCAAAGTATAAAAGTACATAATAAATGTTATCAGGTTTAATTACCTTAGACAAAACCTAGGATTTATATTAATATACATATGTACATATTTAAATGTTTGCAAGGGAAATTTAAAAGGAAAAGCTTTTATGGCAAAGTTATGTGCTGACATATTAAGACGCCAATACAGACCAAATCAAATGGGAACTAGGTAAATAAAGCATCACTCCTCAAGTGAAATAAAATGACAGTTTTCATCCAATTTGAACTATAATTATAATAAACATCCCCATCCCTCCTAACATTGTGGTCCTAAATAGAACTCTTAGATTTAGCTGTAAAATGATGGGATAGAGAGCTATCCAGATCTAAGATTATGAATTATGCTTATTTTACTTTTAGTATTTTATTGCTATAATTATTGCTCCATTTCAGGCCGAGTGCTTTTCAGCAGAACGTTAAGTATCTCTACCATATGGTATTTAAATGTTATTGTCCCATTTAATTAATAAAAAGGTCCCATAAATTGGGTGTTGGCATACTGGGGATATCCTAGATATTCTCAAAGGTCTTTTAAATGGACATTAGTAAAGAAAGATGTTCTGTCTGAGGATTCAAAAGGAAATTTCCTGGGTAATACTCTGTTTAATTGTTCATTCTCCATTTTTAACATTTTTGGCAGCTCATTGTTTGCTAAGAAATTCATTGCAGAAGGGAATTTCTACTACCAAATGGTTTTTGACAACACAAAAGAAGGAACGGATGACATTAAATGACACATCTGTATCCATTTGGCCCTAACGGGTAAAGCAAAAAATATGAACCATAATCTTTCTAAAAGACATGACTGGATCACATGAATCTGTGTATTGATTAATTAAATAAGAAAGAAAGAACAAAGTAATACAGAGATGTAGTTATAAGGATTAGCAGGCACTTTACAACGTCACTGGTACAGGAAAGGCACCCTCAACATTCTTAGACAAGAAACAGATTTTTCACTGAGCAAAACTAGGATTTTCTCTTAGTTCTAATCAATCAATTACTAAGTTAATCAGGTTATAGATGATTCAAAGTAGGGTAAACCATGGTGTGTTTCCTTAGTAAATGAGCATACAATTAGAAAGAAAAGTGAAACATTTTGCAAAGTGCTAAAATATCTGATTTTAAGTGCAAAAGGAGTTCAGAGGTGGGGAACCATGTAACTGAAAGCCCACATCTAGAGATTAGATGGACAAATCTTTACGGTGGGTATGGTAGGTTAGAGTTGGTAAACAAACTTTGTCAGTTTATGGTTGAGACTATGGAGAACTTTGACAGCTAGGCAAAAGCCTTAAAAGTGGAGACAACAAAATAGCAGGATAGTTGGAAGTAAGAATTTTGTAAAGGGTACTTTCAGTATGTGTGTCCAAATATATTTAGAAAATAAGATTAGATTAATTCTTTTTTTTTAAAACTTGAGACTACTGAGCAAGTAGTAGCTGTAGCAGTAGTTTTAATGTACTAGCAGTACTAATGATAAAAGATTATTATTAGAAGTTTTACTGACTTCAGAGCAAGATTTAAGAGGGCAAAAATGAGATAATTGTACATGCTTATTGTCTTACCCATCAATAACTGAAAATAGTAAGTCAAAATCAGAGTTGATAATAAAGGCTGCATGTACTTTGAGGGTGGAGAGAGAAGGAAGGAGGTGCCCTGTTTCATACAGAACACTAATAAACTATACCACACAAAACTTAATCTATTATACATCTTCACAAAGCTTTGGGGAGGGTAAAAATCTTATCAATTTATATGCTGTTTCTTCATTTTGATTTCTTGTAATTGTAAACAAATTGAGCAGAAAGTACAATTTATTATCACAGAGGTGAGAAACTGAGGCTGTCTCAGAGGAGAATTGTTAACATCTCATTTAACTTACACAGACAGATAAATTTTTGAAGGATGGAAATTGAGAAATTTTGTCACATTTAAAAATAAACTTCAAAAATTAAACTCTCAACTGCAAAGAAATACCATATGTTAGTTTTCAAACAGACCATGTGTAATGATTTCATCTTTAAGGAATTCAGAGTAGAAGGGCTTTTTCTTTAACTAACATAAGCCTTAACACAAGCAACAGTAACACTACCCAGGAAATATGAGCCCTTCATTTTATCCAAGAAAAATTTTGATAAACTTTACAACTTAAAATTTGACTATATGCTGAATACTAAAGCTATCAATAAGAGAAAGTACTCCTTCATCATTCATATCAATGGTCTTTCAAAATCTGGAAACTGTTTATGGATATGATTCCCATTTTACAATCCACTTACTGTAAACCACATGAGGGCCACCTAAAGCAAGCTTAAATTACTGATTTGGTGGTATATTTTATTAAGTACTTGTTTTGTATTTCATCTACAAGGGCATACAAAAAAGAACAAAGTATTGGCTACTAGAGAGTGATTTTACCAGTAAATGATCATGTCAAGTTTTAGAAAACTTTTTCATCACTTTACTGATTTCTACTCTATTACAGTCTTTCATTAACACACTATTTCATTGCATTGAATTTAAAAATGTCTGCAAAAGTGATAAACAGGTTTTAGTATAATTTTTGGAAAGTTCTTTTAAAGACAATCTCTATGTTCTATCACTGGAGCTAAAGTATTACGACGCTCAACACAAAGTGTCCATTTTATCCCTTTCTCAAGGCTTTTGTTAGAACTATGCAATAACTGACCTTGATTGAAAATGTTACAAAAAATTACAGTGAGTTTTAGAAGACAAGCAGGGAATTTTTCCTGAATTTTAACTATAACACTATAATAAATCATGTAAATTATTCTGATTACACTTTGTACCCGGGCATGGTTTATGCAGTCCTAGATGTGGATTACTTTCCAAAGAATGCTTCATTGGCCTACCTTCAGAAGGCTCTCAGTTTCCTTTTTGCTGTTTCCCACAAGGACTATTATTAAGTACATTGCATATTTTGTGATCTCAATTGGGGTGGGGGTGGAGGAAGAACACTTCACCTTAATTATGGATCTTAAAGACTTGCAAATGTACATAAACAGAGGTAATATGAAAAACACATAGCTTGAACAAATTTGATAAAAATCTTTTTTCCTCTTGTCACATTTTTCAAACAACTATTTTACTGGCTTAGTGAATAGCTTAAGTAATTTAGTATTCCTTTATACAGTGATTTGGTTACATTCCTATATCTTATTCTTTATTTTTTATAAGCCACCCTTCTCTCATTCTTTTAAAAAGTGATCCCAGTTAGAACATGACAACTACAAATATTCCATGGCTTATAGGGAAAGTGAATGGAACATTATATGCACACCTATATTTTATTAAACTAAAAATTCCCTGGTTACTAGAAATCAGTTTTCTTTCACCATAAACTTTTACCAAATATTTTAAAAGATTATTGACGGATGAGGAGGAGGGGTGGGATTTACTACTGATATCCTTTGTAGTTATAGTGAGTGCTGGGTCTTGTATTTCTTTTGTATCCCCCGAAGTACTAAATACTGGGTATACTAAATGTGTTTAATAAATACTTGTTGATCTGACTTGTTCTTACAGAATGGTACTGTTTCTAATATACAAGAACATCTGTTATTTGGCAATGACTGGGAATGAGATGTTCTGTATTAGTGAGTTTTAAAAAATAATAAGCTTAACCCATTAAATACTTAAATGACACTTTTACCTTCTTTTGCAGAAAGAGATAATAATTTTTTCTAAATGAATATGCACTTCTTTACCTCTCAAATACCATAATAATTTTAGCCTTCTTTCAATGGCACTAGGTCATAACTATGAACATAAGTATTTATATTTTTCTGTGCATATGCACATACAAACACACCACACATAAAGCATCAGTATTTCTACCAACCTGTGTATATATGTGTACATATACATTTTTATATATACATGTATATGCATGTGAGTGCATTTGCATATGGTAGACATGATGAAGGATCATAAAGAAAATGGTGTAGAATATGAGGCTGAATGACTAGAAACTCCATGCTTTACTTGGGAATTTCTTTTATTAAACACATCTCTCAGACGCTTGCTTTTTGTTTCAGTAATGGCACCTTTTTCATAAAGATACATATTTCTTCATCAAGATATATACTTTTCTGTAAGTGTGTATATATATATATACTTTCTGTAAGAAAAGTATATATATATACTTACTTTTTCTGTAAGAAATATATATACTTTTTATATATACTTTTTTTCTTACAGAAAAAGTAAGTATATATATACTTTTCATACAGAAAAGCATTCTTTTTTTTTTTTTTTTGAGACGGAGTCTCGCTCAGTCGCCCAGGTTGGAGTGCAGTAGCCAGATCTCAGCTCACTGCAAGCTCCGCCTCCCGGGTTTACGCCGTTCTCCTGCCTCAGCCTCCGGAGTAGCTGGGACTACAGGTGTCCACCACCTCGCCTGGCTAATTTTTTATATTTTTTAGTAGAGACGGGGTTTCACCATGTTAGCCAGGATGGTCTCGACCTCCTGACCTCGTGATCCACTCGTCTCGGCCTCCCAAAGTGCTGGGATTACAGGTTTGAGCCACCGCGCCTGGCACAGAAAAGCATTCTTTTACTACCAGAAGAGCATTCTTCTAAGCTCTTCTATTACTAACAGAAGAGCATTCTTCTAAGCTGTGTGATGTCCTCTACGGCAGCAAAGCATGGCCGAATCCACAAAATACCTTATTAGTGAAAGTCTAAAGTAACCTACTCCAGAATAGCTTTCCCTACCCTCCAGAAAAGTCTGTTTCTCAGCAGCAGTCAAACCCTCTGTTACTTAGGCATCACTGATACCATGCAGCTCTCTGTGGCAGCTTGCATTTTTCTCCTCTTCTTTATCTGAATAACTGGGCTAATGTGGTATGAAGAAGGAACCTAACATCTTCATTTCAAGAATCAGCACTAGAGTGTGATGTTAAAGGTATCTTTAAAAACGATAAATTCTTTACCAGCAGAAGATGATAACACTTCTATAGACATGACTCTAAATACAATTCTATCAATTTTATGAAGCTATAACAAATGCTTGATTTTGATCAGAATGGACAGGTAATAGGAACATTTGCTTTTTCAATAACCCCAAAAGACTAAAATCTCTTAGAGAATCTTAAAGTAGAAACAGTATACTTCAGTACTTAACGAGACAGTCTGCTATAAAAGGGGAATACTAAAAGAACCTATCCTATAAGGTGTTTGAGGATTAAATGAGTGAATTCATAAAAAATGCTCAGGATAGTGCCTGGTCACATATTATTATCTAAACCAGTGAGCCTCAACAAGGGGTTGGTGCAATACCTAAGGGGCTATTTTTGGTTGTCCTAATTATTGGGGTGCCACAGACATTTAGCACATGAGAGCCAGTGATGCTAGTCATTTTATATGACTTTTGAATGACTGAGTAAACTTTAGAAATCCCAAAAAGTAGGGACATTTCAAAAGAGATATTTTCTGCAATCTTCATTAATATTTCATTCCATGGCATAACAGTGAATTACTGTGATACTGTACATATAAAAACTAGCTGATTTGCAAGAATATTGTCTTTCCTTATTTTTCCAACTTGACATCCTATGATTTATCTTGCTATGTTATTCCTATTTTGATTACCTGTATTTCCCTATTTCTCTTATGAGATTTAATTTCATTCTATTACAACTGTAGATCTGCTCAGGGCTATGACACTGTAGAACTCCAGATGGCACTATTTACATTATACTCTACACAACTCATAAATCCTTGCAACTGTGCAACTTGACTGCCTTGCCTCTGCCTTTCATTTTCGTGTTATCTAATTTTTCTGATATCCAGTCTTATTCGTTGAAAAGAATAACAAAGACTACCTCACTATGTCTTCATATGTAGTTGTATCTGAGCTTATACACAATGCATTATTATTCTATTGGTTTTCCTTTTATAGAAATATATAATAAAATTAAGGGACTATAACAATTTTCTGTACTTACATATTTGGAAGGCTACATTTTCGGTGAGTTTCATTTAAAAAGGTGTGGTAGGCATTATAAAACGTTTGTTAGAAAGGCAGCGTTGGAACTGATAAAGACAGACTTTAATGAGAACTCAATTTTCTTATAAACTTGCATAGATCACAGATTAGTAAAACCAGATGGAATCTTAGATAAAATGTAATCTATCACTTCCATAATAACATTTTGTATTATCAGAGGTACCTTGGTTCACAGTATGACTCTTTATTCTATTTGATTCATAATTTGGCAATTTTCAATACAACACATACATTTCATGAACCTATTCAGGTGACAGATTGTTTTAAAATAGTGTTCCTAGGGAAAATTCTGCTAGCTGATTATAATATCGTGTCTTTCTTTGAAATGTCAAAGTCAAACATCAGATAACATGCATAGATCAAAATACTGAGGTTATTTAAATTTTTTTTAAGTAAGCACTGAGTCTGCTCTTTACAGTACAGAATACATGTTGTAGAACTGCTCATATGATAGTCTCTTTTGTCACATATGTGATAATGTAAGAATATATAAATGATATTACAAGAATCTTACATTATCACATATGTTCTCTCAGAATTCCTTTTTTTCTTGTTGTTAGAGTGTATGATACTATCTACTCTTTCTCATTTTAAATTTGTTTTTATATGTGTTCTGTTTTTTAAAAAAATCTTACCTATATTGCTTAGGTTTTGGCCTAAGAGGTTTGGTTTTAATAACCAATCAGAGTTGTTTATTTTTGGTTGGTGAACTAAGCTGTAAAATCTAAAAATACTTTGATGTGCATCAACCCGAAAATCTCAGTGGTTTACAAAAATAAGCATACATTTCTTGCACATGGGTCTATGGGAAGCTCTGTTTCCATAATGCCATATGGGTCCATATCTGCTCCATGTGTTTCTCATTCTGTGATCGGTAGCTATCTAGGACATGCTCATCTTATAGCAAATGACAGAGCACAGGAGGTCAAGTCAAGCCAGGCAAAACATTTGAAGCTTCTGCTGTGTCACACCTGTTAATGCTACATTGGCCTAAACAATTCACAAAGGTAGGGCCAATCAGGTGGGAAAATCTCCTTTCATGGGAGGGTGAAAGGAAAGCAAATATTTGTTGAACACTAATATCAACAACCACAGTCTGGCAAAATGAGAAACTTAGGAGCAATGTAGTGAGGTTTTAAAAAATTAAATTTATTTAAATGAAAAGACTTACTCTTTAGTTATGCCTTTCCTACTTTTTAGAGTAATAAAGTCCTTTCTTTTATAAAATGATAATGGTAGAAGGCAGTAAACTTAAGAGTCTTATATTTGACAAAATAAAAAGTTATTAACCCTATGTCAGTCCCCTAAATTTTTAGATAATTTTGCTAGTGTACAAAAAAAACTGAGTCATAAGAAAACAAACCAACAAAAACATAGATACTGAGTGTGATCCTAGGTCTCTCTGGCTGTTGTTCACTATTCAGAGGCGATTCCTTGGCTTGCAGAGACACTCATTTTCCCCCTTTGCAGGTTTCATTATTCCAAATACTTGTGATTAGGACAGTCTTACGTTTTAAAGGGCTGAAATGCCATTATTTATTTCCAGTGATTGAATTTTCACCTTAAAACAATTCCATTTACTCTTCAGGTCACTATACAAACTTGATTTTATAGTACCTGGGGCCCTAGAATCTTAATGTCATATAAATCTTTCATATCTCTGACATGAAAATTTTAACAGACAGTACATAAAGAATAATGGCCTATGACTCTATCACTTTAAAAAGATGAGCTATATTAAGAAGATTAAAAATTTAAAAAGTAGCTAGCAGCTTTACTTCTAATGTGAACTCATACATATTTAATAGTTTTATATGTACATAAATACTAAGGATTTTGGCAGAGTTTTATGAAACATTATGCAAAACAGCAGAGCAGCAGTTTTTCTCTTCCTCAGTATTGTTAAAGCAAATGAAGCAACTGACACCCTTCCAATGACTGATGCACTCATTCCACTCCTGACTCCTCAGCTTATTTCCACCTGCTATTCTTCCTTTTCATCTTGTTCTTTACTTGTAAAATTCTCCACCTTTAGGCACTATTAAAATGTTATAGTTATCTCATCTGTTCTAAATTAGAGGGTGAGGTAGAAGAACATAATAGTTAAATGTATTGTATCTAAAAAAAACCTTATGTAGAAACCACTGATTATAAGAAAACACTAAATTTTCCATCAGTCTTATGAAGCAGATGAGAGTCATAGTTCATTATTACACACTAACTTATACAACATCTGTGAAGTAATTTGACAACTGCATTTTACTCCTACTCATCTGGTCCAATATTGAAGAATTTGATCCAATATATGTTTGTGTGTGTGTGTGTGTGTGTGTGTGTGTGTTTTTTTTGAGATGGTGTATCGCTCTGTCACCCAGGCTGGAGTGCAGTGGCACAATCTTGGCTCACTGCAACCTCAGCCTCCCGGGTCCAAGCGATTCTCTTGCCTCAGCCCCCCGAGTAGCTGGGATTACAAGTGTGCACTACCATGCATGGCTAATTTTTGTATGTTTAGTAGAAATGGAGTTTCGCCATGTTGGTCAGGCTGGTCGTTAACTCCTGACCTCAGGTGATCCGCCCACCTTGGCCTCCCAAAGAGCTGGGATTATAGGCGTGTGGCACTGTGCCCAGCCCAATATAGATTTGGATTTCAGAAATGTGAAAATCTGAAATAAGAGATAAAAGACACCCATGGGAGGCAAGGGAAGTTTTCATTAATGGCGATGAGGACTCATCTCACTGGTTTTGAAACTCATGTGTGTGCCATACCAACAGTTCAAATAAGGTATGCTTCTTTTACAACACTCTGTAGAGTTTATATAAAAGTCACATTGTTTTCTCATTTTAAAAATGTAATTCTCATTAAAATGACAATTTCAAAATGTGGTTGTAACATAAGCAACATACCTACAGGTGTGATCGTCACTCACACTTGCAATTTCTTGGCCTTCTTTGGGGTCAAACACCAAACCATTAATGAAATCTGTATGGCCCTCTAAAACCTAACAGAAAGAGAAAGCTTAGTAAGAAAACAGAAAAATAACCTACAATATTCCTACATAATATTTTTGCTTCACTGCCTTAAAAGCTTTCACTGCATGTTTTTCTATAAATATTTCTTAAGCAATCTGCTATTTTTAAAGCATGATTTATACACCCACTTTTCTGGAAGGTTTATCTTGGAAAGAAATTGATCATTCAACACACTATTAGCTTAGTCTTTCTTTTCTAGTATGCATTTCTTACGAAAACACACACACATTTTTATTGTACCTGTCCTCGTATCACCTCCTTTCTCACTTATTATATAAAGCCTAAATAAAAATTAGAACTAGAAAACTTTTTAGGGGTACTTTTTAGGGTACTGAGGGGTACTTTTTAGGGTACTGAGGTAGAGTACCTCTAGGCTTTTTACCTTATATCTGTTGTTCTGCATACTCACTACTACTTAACAAACATACACAGGATGGACTTCCCCATCTAATGCCTTCATTTACACGCTCAATGTGACTGCCAGCAGTGAAGACAGCTGGTTGTTATAAGCCCATAGTCATCACAAACATAAAAAATCTTCTCGACACAGAAGCAACAAATGAGAAGTTGCCCAGTGGAGGACTGTGTGAGCAGGTAAGGCTCAATCTGTCTAAATCTTCACAGCTGAAATGCTAAATAGGCCTGTCAGATAATTACTTTAATGGTTATCATTCTTTCTACCCTTCCTTCTTTCCAAAAACTCAAATTTGATCTCAGTTCTGAGGTTATTAAAGCAGTTCTATACAGTACTGCTCACTATGTAGAAATATAACATTAAAAAAGAAAAAAAGGATTTGGGTCAAACATTCCTGAGCAACTTTAACAAACCCAGGTCCTCCAAATCATTCTCCAAAGCTTCTGTCACAGTCTACAAGACAAACTAAATTAACAATAAATGTTTAATGTGTATTGTAACTAGCATATTAACTTTGGATAAGTCAAAATTTTTTGTGCCATTTATATACTTGGTTATTTCTGGTACAGCCTTAAATTAACCAATCCATACAGTACATTAAGCCCATTGTAAATAGCTTACAGCATTTTTTTTTTTTTTACTATTTTCTAAATGATTGGAAAGGTTTATAATTTATCTTTGTTTTATAACAATATTCATATTTTGGCTTATTAGAAAGCCAAGAAGGGAATACCATTCTTATAAGAAAACACGATGCAATTTCAACCCAATCTGAGGGTCATTATTATAGTAACAGAAAACACATATGGCGTTTACTATGTACCAACATTATTCTAAGTGTTTTATATGAATTTGCTCAGTCAATGCTCGTAATCCTATAAGGCAGCTGCTATGATTACCCACATTTTACAGGTAAGAATATTAGCACAGAGATTAGGTTACTCAACCAAGGTCACACATTACTAAGTAGTAATACTGGGGTTTAAATGCAAGGAATCTGGCTTCTGTGTCTGTGCTCTTAACCACTTTGGAATCCTGCCTGTGCTATGCTGTACTGATCATTTGTTCCCATGAAGTTCAACCCTTACTCTATGAATGGTCATGTCTATCATACTCCTACTATATCCAACTGTAAATTTCTAATTCTTTCTTATTTGTTGTAACTACCTAATATTTCAATAAGAGATATCAGATTTATAACCTGCAGTCATTATTAAGAACCTAGTTCTTAGTAATATAGTAATATAGTAAGCTAGTTACTATAACCTATAGTAGAGTAAATGAGATCCTATATACTTTAATGATGACCATAAAAAGCCATTTTAAATTAGAATAAATCCAATTAAAAAAGCAAAGAACAAACACGTTTTAAAATAAACTCTAAAGATTTAGACAGTTGTCAACATACCTTATATTCATTTTTATCTTGAAGATCTGAAGTAAATAATCTAATTTTCATATCAGCAGCTGAAGTACAAAATCTGGAAGCAAAAACACAAAAATATACCAATTTTCAGCCTTTGTAAATGAAAGGTCTCCCCCTCCCCCATCCTTCCCTCCAGGTCACTGAAGCTTTTATCATAAGTCATAAGCATGCTTTTTATGGAGGGGGAAAGAAGACTGTTGTGGTTTTATTGTAAAAAGTATTATACAGCCATCACAGAAAGTAGGAGTCATATTATTTTATTTTGAGAACATACAAAAGGTTAGTCTATTCTGGATTTGCCTTTTCAATAATAAAAGTACAGAATTTTACACTAAATCAGCACTTGAATTTAATTTTACATGTTTTCTTAAAAGCAAAAAAGGATGGATTTAAAAAGTATCTTCATTTTAGCCAGGTCAACAAGAGATATTAAAAATATTGTTATACATTTACCTTAGTCTTTACCCTCTTCTGTTATCCATAATCCTTAGTTTTTTCTATTTCTCCAAATATATCAGATGAAGTAAGATACTATTTTTATAACTATAAAAGCTGATACATTTATACCTACTAAAGGCTGGAGTGTTATTTATACTTTAAACATTTAAAACATGTTTTTCAGTAGTCAATGGATTATTAAATTAAAAAACAAAACCTAAGCAGCAAACCCCCCCCCCCCGTTTTTTTTTTTTTGACAGTCTTGCTTTGTTGCCCAGGCTGGAGTACAGTGGTATGATCTCAGCTCACTGTAGCCTCCACCTCCCAGGTTCAAAAGATTCTCCTGCCTCAGCCTCCCAAGTAGCTGGGATTACAGGCGCCCTCCACCACACATGGCTAATTTTTGTATTTTTAATAGAGACAGGGTTAAAAGACATGTTGGCCAGGCTGGTCTCAAACTCCTGACCTCAGGTGATCCACCCCCCTCGGCCTCCCAAAATGCTGGGATTACAGGCATGAGCCACTGCGCCCGGCCAATAACCACTTTTTAAACTAGTTTACCTTTAATCCTAAATTTTCTAGATTCGCAGGATGTGAGACAATGGCTGAGAAAAAAATACAAAGTATACACTGAAAAACAAAAGTTTATTTTCAATTCTTTGGTAAAAAGAGTATCATACACAGATCTAAATTCATTCTTTAGTTTGACTACAGTGAGCCATTTTTTTCTCAACCAAAGGCTCTTAATCCACAGACCCTGATGTGTTGGTAGACCTTTGCTACTACACCCCTTTCCAGTAATTTGTCAAGAGTTGTTAGAGAAAATAGATCAAAGTCACCAGGGAATGATTCTTTGTCCAAGGTCTTCTCAGAGGTAAAATTAAAGTGGTAGTGGAATAAAGCATGTCTTCTTTCAAGAAATGTCTACTCAGGTTCTTTGCCCATTTTTAAATATAACTGTTTTCTTGTTATTGAGTAATTTGAGTTCCTTATATATTGTTGATATTAGCCCCTTATCAAGATGTATGATTTGCAAATATTTTCTCACTATCTGTAGGTTGCATCTTCACTCTGTTGTTTCCTTTGCTGTGCAGCTCTTTAGTTTAATACAATTCCACTTGCCTAGTTTTGCTTTTGTTTCCTGTACTTTTAGGGTCAGATCCAAAAAATTCACTGTTGTGGAGATTAATGTTGTGAAGCTTTTTCTGTTTTCTTCTAGCCATTTTACAGTTTAAGGTCTTAGGTTTAAGTCTTTAATCCAATTTCAGTTGATTCTGCACATGGGGTGAGATAATGGTTTAATTTCATTCTTCTGCATGTGTATATACCATTTTTTGCAACATCATTCATTGAAGACACTGTACTTTCTTCATTGTATGTTCTTGGCATCTTTGTAAAAAATTGATTGACCATAAATGCATGAATTTATTTCTGGGCTCTCTATCCTATTCTATTGGTCGAGGTATCTCTTTTTATGTTAGTACCATGCTGTCTTGAATACCACAGCTTTGCAATATATTTTGAAATCAGGTAGTGTGATGCCTACGGGTTTGTTCTTTTGTGCTCAAAATTGCTTTGGCTATCTGGGGTGTTTTATGATTTCACATAAATTTTTTAATTGATTTTTCTATTTCTGTAAAGAATGACATTGGAGTTTTGATAGGTAGGCACTGCATTGAATCTGTGGATTGCTTTGAGGAGTATGAACATTTTAACAATATTAATTCATCCAATCCATGACCACAGGATATGTTTTCAATTATTTGTGCCAAGTTCAATGTCTTTCATCAATGGTTTATCATTTCTGTGTACAGATCTTTTACCTCCTCAGTTAAATTTATTCCTAAGATATTTTGATGCTTTTGTAAATCATATTACCTTAATTTCTTTTTCAGATAGTTCATTGTTAGTATATTAGAAAGGTTACCAATTTTTGAATGTTGATTTGTATCATGCAACTTTAGTGAATTCATTTATCAGTTCTAACAGTTTTTTGGTGGAGTCTTTAGCTTTTCTCTATATAAGATCATGCATCAGGAAACAGACAATTTAACTTCTTTCTTTCCTATTTGGATACCTTTCAATTCTTTTTCATATCTAATTGCTCTGGCTAGGACTTCAAGTACTATGTTGGCAAAATACTAGCAAACTGTATTCAAGAGTACATTAAAAAGATTATTCACCATGATCAAGTGGGACTTATCCCTGGGATGCAACGATGTTCAACATACGCAAATAAATATATGTGGTTCACTTTATTAACAGAATGAAAGACAAAAACCACATCATCTCAACAGATGCAGAAAAGGAATTCGACTAAAGACAACATTATTTCTTGATAAAAACAACAAATTAGGCATAGACAAAATATTCTGCATCACAATAAAGGCCACCTGTGACAAGCCCACAAGTAACATCACTCTTAATGGTGAAAAGATGGTGGTCTCTCTTTTAAGACTAGAAACAAGACAAGGACATCCATTTTTGCCACTTATATTCAAAATAATACTGGAAGCCTAGCCAGAGCAATTAGGTAATTCTATTTTTAATTTTCTGAGGAACCTTTGGAATGTTTTTCATAGCAGCTGCACCATTGCTACATACTGACCAACAGTACAGAAGAGTTCCAATTTCTCCACATCCTGGGTCAGCATTTGTTATTTTCTGCTTTTTTGGTAGTGGCAATCCTAACATGTGAGGTAATCTCTCATGTGGTTTTGATTTGTATTTCTTTAATGATTAGTGATGTCGAACATCTTTTCATACGCCTGTTGGCCATTCATATACCTTCTTTGGAGAAATGTTTATTTAAGTCTTTTTGAATCATTTCTAAATTGGATCATTTATTTTGTTGTGGTTGAGTTGTGGAAGTTTCTTGTATACATTCTGGATATTAACCCCTTGTTAGGTATATGGCTTGCAAATACTCTCCCCCATTCTGTGGGTTATCTTTTGACTCTGTTGACTTCCCTTGCCATGTACTAAAGTTTGATTTAGTCTCATTTGTCTATTTTTGCTTTTGTTGCTTGTACTTTTGTTATCAAAACTAAGAAATAACTGCCAAATCTAGGGTCATAAAGCTTTTTCCAGATCTTTTCTTTTAGGAGTTTTATAGTTTCAGGTCTTATGTTTAGATCCCATTTTGAGCTCATTTGTGCAAGGTCCAATTTTATCATTCTGCATGATACTCAGTTTATTCAACACCATTTACTGAAGACACTATCCTTTTTCCCATTGTGTAGTCTTGGAACCTTTGTCAAAGATCATTTGATGGCTATGTGAAGGTATTTTTCCTAAGTTTTCCACTCTGTTCCATTGGTCTACATATTTATCTTTATGCCAGTACCATACTGTTTTGATTACTGTATAGCATTGTAATATGATTTGAAATAAAGAAGTGTGAGACCTTCAGCTTTCTCAAGATTGTTTTGGTCATTTGGGGTCCTTTGAGATTCCATTTGAATTGTAGGATGGTTTTTCTGTTTCTGTAAAAAGTGCCACAGAGATTGATAAGGACTTCATTGACTCTGTAGAGCTTTGGGTAGCATAGACACTTTAACACTATGAAATCTTTCAATCCATGAACACAGGTTTTCTTTCTATTTATCTGTATCTTTCATTTCTTTCTGCAATGTTTTGTAGTTTTCAGTCTTTGGCTTCCTTGGTTGTCTAGTGAGGGTTCTTATGAAAGGGGATACCATGCACTACATTAGCATACAGTTGATTTTGCACCTCTATATATTTATATATTGCACAAGAATGCCATGGCCGGGTGCAGTGGCTTATGCCTGTAATCCCAGCACTTTGGGAGGCCAAAGTGGGCAGACTACTTGAGCCAGGTGTTCCAGACCAGCCTGGGTAACATGGCAAAACTCCATCACTACAAAAAAAAAAAGAAACAAAAAACAATTAGCCGGGTGCAGTGGCGTGTGCCTGTAGTCCCAGCCACTTGGGAGACTGAGGTAGGAAAATCTCTTGAGCCTGGGAGGCGGAGGTTGTAGTGAGCCAAGATCACGCCATTGCACTCCAGTCTGGGTGACAGGAGCGAAACTCTGTCTGAACAGCAAGAATTCCATATTATCTTTAGCAGGTTAAAAAGTGCCCTCAGGCCGGGCACTTCAGGTGGCCGAGGTGGGCAGATCACTTGAGGTCAGTTTGAGACCAGCCTGGTCAACATGGCGAAATCACATCTCTACTAAAAATACAAAAATTAGCTGGGCATGGTGATGTGCACCTGTAATCCCAGCTACTCTGGAGGCTGAGGCAGGAGAATCACTTGAACTTGGGAGGTTGAGGTTGCAGTGAGCCGAGATCACACCAATGCACTCCAGCCTGGGTGACAGAGCGAGACTCCCTCTCAAAAAACAAAAAAACAAAAAAACAAAAAAAAAGTGTCCTCAAAAAGATAAGTCTATGCGCTAACCCCTGGTAACTATAAGTGCTGCTTTATTTGAAAATACGGTTTTGCAAACATGATTAAATTAAAGGATACTGAGATGATCATCCTGGATCTAGGGTGGGCCCTAAATTTAACAATGAATGAAACACAAAAAAGGATAAACACAGAGGAGAAGGAGGTATGAAGGGTAAGAGATTGAAATGATGCATCAACAAGGCAAAGAAAGTCAAGGACTCCTGGTTACCAACAGAATCTAGAAAGCAGGCATGGAATGAATTCTCCCTTAGAGCCTAATAAACCAATCCCACTGATAATGTGATTTTGAACATGTGCCTCCAGAACTGTGATAATAAATTTCTGTTGTTGTTTTAAGTTATCATGCTTGTGGTGATTTGTTATGGCAACAGTGGGAAATAAATACACCCTCATAAATTGTATACAAATAGATGACTGTTTCATTAAACTGCTTAACAGATGTTGAGTATCAAGTTATCCCCTAAAAATCTGCCATATTTTAACAAGATTTTCATTTGATTAACCATGTCAGCCTAGTAGTGGCTCTACCACTTTTTAGC
This sequence comes from Piliocolobus tephrosceles, assembly GCF_002776525.5. Taxonomy (NCBI): domain Eukaryota; kingdom Metazoa; phylum Chordata; class Mammalia; order Primates; family Cercopithecidae; genus Piliocolobus; species Piliocolobus tephrosceles. The sequence continues at coordinate 99,683,371 of NC_045443.1, forward strand.
TATGCAACTTGAAGATGGCATTTAACTACTCAGGGCTCAGTTTCCTCCTCAATAAAGTAAAGGAGACTGGATTAATTTACTTCTAATGCCCTTTGTATTAATAAATGAAAGAACTCTATCAATCTCATTTTAAAATGCAAATGTACACTCTTATCATTACTGTCACTTAACCTAACGAATACCTATATTTAATTAACAATGCATTATAAAAATAGGTGCTTTGATTTGGGACATAACAGGTCCAGCAAAAAGCAAAAAAAGCAGGGAGAGCCAAAACCCAATCAGGTCCACTTTGTGGTCCTGATGGTGAAACTGGCCCACCTTCCCCACAGAACTAATGTTTACGGTTTGGGGATAATTACAGAGATTGACTCTCCTGTTCTTAAAGCCTGAAACTTTTATTTGTCTTCTCTGAGTTCCTTTCTCAGGAAACCGACCTTCAGGCCTCCCAGATAGTATAAAGGAACTGAAACTTACCAGATCATTGCATCTGGACAATGAGACCCCAGACTCCTCGTTTGTCATGATTGGTTCCTTATACCTTACAATTCCTGTCCTTCTACATGTAGTTTCATTTCTTCCCTGCTGTATAAATTCCTAATTTTAGTGGGTTAGTGAGATGGATTTGAGACTTATCTCCCGTCTCCTCAGCTGCAGCACCTGAATAAAGCCTTCTTCCCTTGCAATACTCGTTGTCTTAGTCACTGGCTTTCTGTGTGGTATGCAACAGGGCCTAGACCAATCCCTTGTGTTTCGGTAACAATGGCAACACGTTAAAAAAATAAATCCCCTCCTATGCTGCATTTGGCATACACACAGTATGATAGGTTGTTAATGCCCAAGCTTTGATACCAGAACTTTGCCCAATTTAGTTTAAATTCCCCTGTCTAGGCTAGTCAGCTTCCCTTTGGTTGACCTGTCAGTCCATCTCCCCAATCATTCTTCACACCTTTCACAAGTGGACAAGACAAGGAAAAAAAAGGGGAAAAGGAGGAGAATCAAAAGGCCTAAGAAACACTGAAGAAATACGTGTCAGCTGTTAGGGGAAAAGTATGTTTCAAGTATGTTAAGGGTAGACTCTGTCTCAAAAAAAAAAAAAATGTGCACATGTACTTGATGATATATATGCACAGTAATGTTCAAACAGCACATTCAGAACCCCAAACTGGAAATATAGTATTAATAGAATGCATAAACTGTCACAGACTCACAATGAAATACGACATAGTAATAAATAATTAGATCTACAAGTAGAAACATGGATGAATCTCATATATATAATATGAAGTGAACAAAGCAGGACAAAAAAATACATATAGTATTATTCTATTCATAAGAAAGTTCATAAGCAGGCAAAATTAAGCTATATTGCTTAGGGATGCATCAGTAACTGATAAAACTACAGAAAAAAAGCAAGGAGATAATTATCCTGATAAACATGAAACTGATAGCCTTTAAGGGGAAAGAAGAAGGTTGACTGGAGAAGGGCACACTGGCAACCTCAAGTGCTAGCAATGTCCTATCTCTTGACCTCTGTGATGACTACATGAGTGTTTATAATAAACATGTTACAATGGACATATATACTCTGTGCTGGTTAATATTAAGTGTCAACTTGATTGGATTGAAGGATACAAAGTACTGATTCTGGGTGTATCTGGGTGTTTCTGGGTGTTGCCAGAAGAGATTAACATTTGAGTCAGTGGAGTGGGAGGGGAAGACCCACCCTCAGAAAGACACACCCACAATGTGGGTGGGCACGATCCAACTGGAAAAAACAGACAGATGGAGGTGGATGGAGCTAACTTGTTAAGTCTTCCAGCCTTCATCTTTCTCCTGTGTTGGATGCTTCCTGCCCTCGAACATCAGACTCAAGTTCTTCAGCTTCTGGACTTGTAGGCTTACACCAGTGGGTTGTCAGGGGCTCTTGGGCCTTGGGCCACAGATTGAAGGCTGCACTGTTGGTCTTCCTACTTGTAAGGTTTTGGGACTCCGACTGGCTGCCTTGCTCCTCAGCTTGCAGACCCCTTAATGTGGGACTTCATCTTGTGATCATGTGAGTCAATACTCCTTAATAAACTCACCTTCATATATACACCTATCCTATTCGTTCTGTCCCTCTAGAGAACACTAATACATACTATGTATATGTTTAAGCATGTATGCTATATTTTATACATGCAAATAAAGGGTAAGAAAAAAAACTGTAAAACAAAGCTTATTCTACCTAATTCTTCTCCTTTGAATTTGTCCCATTAATATTTTGGGAATTCATTATTTCTTTGCTCATAGGAAACTCTACACAAATTTGCCACAATAGTATCACTCATGTTGAGGGTCTCCTTCAGTAGATTTCCTCAGTTATAACAAAACTTTGTTCAAAATGTCATCTCTAAAACAGATAAAAGCTATTTTGGAAGTTGTTAAAAGAAACATCCCAACTAAGAGGGTTTGTAAAGAGGTATTAATAGCAAAATGAGGCCAAGTTCAGTAAGAATGTCAGCAAACAGAGGAGTTACAGTAATCAAAGAATACTTACTTAAAAAGAAAATTAACAATCTTACTAGGATCTAAATAAAACCAAACAAACCAACCCAGAAAACTTTATGGCCAGCCTTGTGTTGCTCCACTTTTCTTTGAATCCTTGCTGTTTTAGGGATATTTAAGTCCTTCTTTAACTGAACCAGAAAATCTCAGAGAACTGAAATAAGATGAACAATGAATTCTCTGGCCACTGTAAAAGAAAAGCAAGTAGTGATGGAAAGAGTAGAAAGGCAGGGAGAAAGAGAATTTAAGGCAACTACATGCTAATGATAAGCCATCATAAAGGGTTTCTAAATGTAAGATAAAAATTAATGATGATAAGAGAGATGCTGAGTCATACCTCAGTCATGGTGACAGACTACTATTTATTTTAGAATACTATAAAAAAGTAAAGTAAAAAAAGTATAGAGAGTTACTCTAGTATAATCACAATTATGTACAATTATGTACAAAAATGAAAAGGGTATTGGGAGTATAGGTGGCATTCTTCTCCTTTTTATTTTCTGTGTTTTCTAAATTTTATCTATTAAGCATTTATTATTTTATAATAAAAATAATGTATTTGAAAACAACAAGATTGTGCTGTCATCTTGCTCTAAAAATAATCTAATATTAATGGCTTGCTAATGTTTTTCGAATTTGTTACTGATATTTGTATAGTTCCAAAAAGGACTTGAGACAGTTTACCAAAAAATAAGAAAAAACCAACCAAACAAAAACACCAAACAGAAATGATGAAACACAGCAAATTCACTAAAAAGAGGACAGGAAAACAAGTACCAAGCAACAAGGAGAGTAGAGAATACAACAGCTGAATATCTAGGTTAAAGTATCACAAAACTTAAAACCAAGGGAAAAAGACTGTTTCCACAGCTTTCAAAATTTAAAGAATCAGAGACTTGTTCTCGTTTAGGTCTAGATATTGTGACCACTTTCTTTTAATATAAAAGGAAACTAACAGCACACCAGCTGCTGGCAATGACATTACGTATGCTGACAAATGCTATTGTGTAGATTATTCAAAACTAAGCTAAATATTGGTACAGGCTTCTAGGAAAAAACATGCAACATCTTCACAACCTATAAGAAATCACAAAATGATTTCTAATAGAAGAAACGAATACACCAAAAAAGAGTCAGCATCATCAGTCATCACGGAAATGTCATTGTGGCATCAACTAGAATGGCTAAAATTAAAAAGACAGGCTGGGCACAGTGGCTCATGGCTGTAATCCTAACACTTTGGGAGGTCAAGGTGGGTAAACTGCTCAAGCCTGGGTGCTCGAGACCAGACTGGGCAACATGGCAAAACCCCATCACTGCAAAAAACATAAAAACTTAGCTGGGAGTGGTGGTGCATGCCTGTAGTTCCAGCTACTTGGGAGGCTGAGGTAAGAGGGAGGGTTGAGGCTGAGCCAAGGGAGGTTGAGGCTGCAGTGAGCTGTGATCATGGGTCTGGCTATCAGCCTGGGTGACAGAGTGAGACCCTGTATTTAAAAAAAAAAAAAAAAAAAAAAAAGATTTACAATAGTAAATATTGGAGAATAGGCCAGGTATGGTGGCTGATGCTGTCATCCCAGCACTTTGGGAGGCCGAGGCAGGTGGATTGCCTGAGCTCAGGAGTTTGAGGCCAGCCTGGGCAACAGTTTGTAGGGACAGGCAAATCCCTGTCCCTACAAAAAATACCAAAATTAGCCAGGCATGATGATGGGCGCCTATAGTCCCAGCTACTCAGGAGGAGGCTGAGGTGGGAAAATGGTTTGAGCCTGGGAGGTAGAGACTGCAGTGAGTGGAGATGGTGCCACTGTACTCCAGCCTGGGCAATAGAGCCAGACCTTGTCTCAAAATGAATGAATGAGTGTTGGAGAGTAGGAAGACCACCCTTAGATTATTGGGGAAAAGACAAAATGGTGGAGCCACTTTAGAAACAGGCACTTTCTTAAAATGTTAAACATATATCTACCCTATGACTCAGCAATTCTACTCTTAAGATAAATTAAATCATATAACCACCCAAAGCAGTATTCAGCAAAAAATAATAACTAAAGTCTGGAAACTATATTGGTACCCATTTATAGAAGAATGAATAAACAGACTATGGTCTATTGATACACTGCAATGAAGTACTACTTAAAAAGCACTGGTATACATAACAATGTGGAAAAATTGCAAAAACAAGCCAGACGCAAAAAATATTCTGTATGATTCCACTTATATGAAGTTCTAGAATAGGCAAAACTGATTTCTGGTAATAGAAATCGGATCAATGGTTGCTTCTGTAGGGAGTGGGGTACAATGATTAACTGGGAAGAAATATGAAGAAACTTTCTTGGGTGACAGAAACACTGTGCATGAATAGGGTGTGGGTTATACAAGAATATGCATTTGTCAAAACTGATCAAACTGTACCCTTAACAGCTAAGAATATCAGAGTATCTAAATTATCCCTTAATTTAAAAAATGAAGTTAGCTTAATAGTTGATAACTTTTAGTTCCTAAGTACTGTTTACTAAAAAAAGACACATCTTTTAGATTTTACATTTGTAGGGGGCAAGGCTAGTGTTTTGTAACATATCTTAAATAACCTAACATATTCTTGCCCCTGTAAAGAGGGTTTCAGCAGGCATTGCTAGGATTTTTTCTCAGAAAACCATCATTCTTTTTAAACACTCACAAAAACTGAAGTCCAAGGACCAGAACTACAGATTTACATACTGTTAGACAAGAAAATGTGATCTTGGCCTATGTGTGAGGAAGGAAAGCTCATTAACATCTCAACCACATTTAGTTATTTTAAGAGTTGTACTTTCAATTAAGTTGTAAATTCAGTGAACAATCTGTAAAGACCTATATTCAGATGAATCTCAGGTAAAAAGCTTTGTAGTTTGACTCAAACACATGGTCAAAGAATCACAGTCATGGCTGTATCTTTAAATTACAAATTCAGATGATAAGCCTAAATTATTAAGTAGTAGCAAGTATCAAAATATCTAATATCTTGGGTTGTGGAAAATGGAAATTGAGAAAAAAGTATCTATGATCAGACTTCAGATCATGTAACACAATCAAAGTACACTAGTAAAGAATGCATTTGGTACTGTTAAACTTACTTGATTACTGGAGGCAGTGAATCAAGTCTAGTCTCTGGGCTCCAAGCTATGCCATCGACCCTGACTCCATGGTGAAATGTTCGAAGTGTTTTATACTGAATGCCTTCAACGTCTGCTTCTTCTTCCTAAGCACACACAGTAAATGCTTTAGTAAGTAATGAGAACAAACAATATAATATTCTGTATTTCATTATAATGAATTTATCAGAAGGTTATGTTTATGCTTTAGCAAAGTTCAAAAGCAAATTACATATTAAGATTTAACTAGTTCATTGAATTAAAAAAAAAAATCCAAAGTTGTCTAAGCCTCACAAAGTAACTCTCTAAGGCAACTAGAAACAAACAGTAAATATGTTCTACTTTATCTTAGGAGGCATTTCATAATAAGTTCAATGAAAAGGGACTGCTTGGTCAGGCGTGTTGGCTCATGTCTATAATCCTAACACTTTGCGAGGCTGAGGTGGAAGGATTGCTGGAGCTCCGGAGTCTTACACCAGACTGGGCAACATAGTGAGACCTGTCTCTACTTTATAAAAAAAGAAAACAAAGAAAATGGAATGCTCTAAAGAATCAAAATATTCTAGGTAAATGAATTACCAGAACCGGCTTATCTACTGACAATATTAAAAAAAATACACTGAACATTTTGATTACATGGAAAGTACTTTGGGACCTCATAAAGACCTCAAAGTCTTTATAATCAGCGTCAACAATGTTCATGTAGTGTTACATGTGGCATTATATGTGTGTAAGATGGTACAAATAATTCATCTGGACAGTCTATGAATACTGAATATGTAAGAAATAATCTGGTTAGTTTTAGATATTTGATTCTGGGAATAAATGCTTAATAAAGTTGGCTTATTTATCTAGTTCAGCCCTACTAAAATGATTTCAGTTTATCTTCATGGGAAGGTGAGAAAAAAAATCAACTTTAAAAGTCAAGCCATCCATCGCTGGCAATGGGGACAATAACCTGAAAAGTTCTCCCATTACAACATTGCAAAAATTCAAATACAGACAAGCAAACAACTACCAAGGTATGCAGCTGTTATAAGGGCATCTGCCTACATGCAATGATTTAAAGCTTCAGTTTGCAAGAGAGAGGAGACAAATCCTAGTGCCAGGACAAGGAAGGATGCCAGATCAGAGATCTCTGCATAGATCCAGGGCCCTTAAGGAGGAAGCAGGAAAAAACAGACAAACAAAAAGAAAACCCTGCCATGCAAAATACCTACCATGAGTAAGGGAAGGATACTTAGGGGGCCTCAAAAGAATTGCTAATGTTCCTTTTCTTAAAATAGGCAGCAGGTATATAGGGATCCATCTTATTATTCTTTATGCCTTTATGGATAACACATATTTAATAAGCATTAAAATACTGCTCAGCACCATAGGAAAGGTAAAAAAGAAAAAAAATGATAAAAAATTTTTTGCAATTTTAAAAATAAGTATATCATTGTTCTGCTATTTAAATCAATACCTGAACTGGGTCTAGAGACTAACACCAAATTTTCATGACAAATTTGTCCAAGAAATCTTGTGTGTTAACTACAGTTATTTTTAGTATCAGGGAAAAAAAAAATCTAGCAGGTGAAACTTGATATTTAATGAAATATGTATGTCTATATTGATAGGAATTACTGATCTAAGAATTCCATTCACCCAGAATCTAAATGCAAAGTTTTATAATGTCTACTCGAATGAAATCCAAGTAGATACACTGATTTTTCCAGGATAGCCTATGGGATCCTAGTAAAGTCATTTCACAAATATACTACACACCTTTCTCTATATAATTCAGATACCCTTTGAAAATAACTTCAAATTTCAGGTGAACTTAAAGTTAACAGCAAAAAGTTTTTCCATAAATGAAAGAATAGAAATACACATATCAAGGAAAGAAAAACACTGTCAAATTTTACTACTTCATAATTTGTGTGTATAATAGTTGTATAGCTAACAGCCAGATATGCCAAGACAGCAGCCACTAAGCAATTTTAAAATAAGTTTAGGAGCTTAATCATAGCTGACTTCACAGTTTGGATTATATCTATTTTTCCAAACTTGACAAATCAGTCTCTTAAAAATTAAGTTTTTACATGTAAATACACATCATCTTGCTGTTGTAACAATATTATTGACAATCAGGTCTTATAATTTGTTACCCAAATCACATACAGGATTACTGGGTGGTCATGGGGATAAAGAAATCCCAGGGACTGTATAGCCTGGGCTTTTTGTATTGCCAGTGAAACCTTTTTTCCTGGCAGCACTGTTTGCCACTGAGCCAACTAAAAGGCCAGGGTGTGTGTGTGGTATAGGCAGAGACAAATGCTATTTTGGATTTAGTTTGGGGTGTAAGCAGAATTGTATAGGCAGGAAATTAAGACACTTTGGAAAACTTGCTATAATACAAATGATTATACAAGGCTTCGGCATATTTGAGGTTGGGGCAAAGCCAGGTTGATGGAAGTGCTATTATAAGGGTTTGAAACTGGCAGGCCCTCCTACCACACCTATTTAAGGCCAAATACAGAATTTCTGTTAGTTAAGACTGTGAAGTTTCTCTAGTTCAATTCTTTCCCCCAATGCTTGAATCCCTAGGAGAGCATCTGAGTTTACACAACCCCTCTCTCTGAACATTTCCAGTGAGAGGGAACTAGCTACTTCTTTGGAAAGTTTATTCAATTGGGGAATAACTCTAATTATTAGAAGAGTTCTTCACATTAAGCCAAAATCTGTTTCCATGTAAATTCTACTCATTATTCCATGTTCCATCTCTGGAAACACACCAAGTCAGTCTAAATTAATGATGGCAAGTATCTGGCCATAGTTATCTCCTCTAGGTGAAGACACACTAAGCAGCAGATTCAGCCTCAGCCTGAAAGCATTATAAGCAACAACTCTGTCCACTCAAATAGAGGTGACAAATAACATAAAATCCATTTACCATTCTGAGTCTAATACCTCCTTCACAGTTTTAAACATTTAGATACTACCCTGAAATTTGTATTAAAATGTATTATCTTCTCTGAATCATAATATACTGCTGAGAACTAAAGAATATTATTATTATATTAAAGATTATTGTCAATTTACAGAGGAAAATGCAGAGAGAACTGTGCTGATATGGTAGCCACTAGCCATACAGGACCTTACGAAGCACGTGAAATGTGGCTAGTTCTACTTGATACGTGTACACTTTAAAAAGTGTAAAATACATAGCAGATTTCTAAGTCTATTCAAGGGGTCTTCATTAGTGAATTGAGGCCTCTAGTATAACTTGGATGAGAACACTGATTTAGGCAAGCATACAAGTTCATGCTCCTCTGCCCTTTAACAAAGGTTTTTATAGCAGTTTTCTTATTGCTCTGCTTTATATTTAAATATTTCCTTAAGGATATAGTCCTTGCTTTTTTCATGTCTTGGCACCCAGTATGTACTTAAGGAATATCTGACAAATACATGACACCAGTTAACAGTACTATCGTGCAGAAGCTCATATGTCCATCATAATCAAAGAGATAGCATGAGATTCTGAAAAATGCTTTGTTGAAATTCAAATTCACTATATCTACAACGTTTTCTAAATAGCCTTAAAATAAGGATTATCTTTCTGAGAGGAATGTGGAAATCTTTCCACTTAATTTACCTTTACTTAGTTTTCTCTCAAGACAAGAGGCATGAAACTGAGTGCAAGGGAACTTGAAGGTTCTAGGACAACAGAACAGCAATAATGTTTAACAGTGTTTAGCTAGATAAAAAATAACTTCAAATAAAAGCAATAATTTATTTTGAAATGGACTTACTTAATTGTATTTCCAATGTCTGGTGTAGAATATAATTTGTGTTTACTATTGTCCAAATTAATAAAAATCTAATTTTTTCCTTAGTAATTTGGGCATGAGACCTACATTGCTAATCTCACAGGTATGAGGGTCAACTGAGACAATACATGTGACCACAAAACATAACAGAACACAAATGTTTATACTAGTTCTTTTTTCTCACGTTGTCATTTTCCTTCTTTCTCCCATCTTCTCCCTCTCTCATCTTTGCCTTTCTCTTTTCCTAATTTGTTCTCCACTGACTTTCTCTCTCAACATTTCTTAATCATAAATGAGATAAACATTTTTCAGTGTTTTTGAATACAATTTTATGTTCAGTTATTAATTTTAGAAGTAATGAAGTAAAAATTAGTTTTACCTGTAGGAGGCTGCTTTACTCTTTTGTGCATTGGTGGCCTGCATTAGAGAAATGGTTTTTCCTCAGTCTTTTTCAAGTATGTAACATTGTTTTAATCATATAACTTTTTATGATCCTAAACCATGTCCATGTAAGTGAGGCTGAGGGTCATATTTAGTCTAAAAGGTAGTAATTTCTACCCCCCACCCAAAAAGACAGTATGAAATAGCCTAGGAGCTGTCATATTCTACTCAGACAGCAACAAACGGAAACTTTTAATTCATATTTCCTCTTAAGTATGACTATATTCCAATTTGTAAAGCTTTATATATTTATTGTGCTATAAAATGCCAAATTGCACTTCTGATGTCACAATACTGTAAGATTCAGAATTGCCGCTGGGCATGATGGCTCACGCCTGTGATCCCAGCACTTTGGGAAGCTGAGGCAGGCAGATCATGAGGTCAGGAGTTCAAGACCAGCCTGACCAACATGGTGAAACCCTGTCTCTACTGAAAATACAAAAAAGTTAGCTGGGCATGATGGCACGCGCCTGTAATCCCAGCTACTCAGGAGGCTGAGGCAGGATAATCACTTAAAGTCAGGAGGCAGAGGTTGCAGTGAGCAAAGATCACAGCACTGCACTCCAACCAGGGTGACACAGCAAGACTCCGTATCAAAAAAAAAAAAAAAGATTTGCCTTTTCAGTAAAGGAGGAAATAACATTTATAATGATATAATATCACTTGAGTGATAGTTACTTTAAACCTTAGAAAATTGGACACTTCCAAATTACCGTATTAATTATAATTTGAGAAATACAGTTCTATTAATAATATTCTGATAGGCCAGGCAGGGTGGCTCACACCTGTAATCCCAGCACTTTGGGAGGCCAAGGTGGGCGGATGACATGAGGTCCGGAGTTCGAGACCAGTCTGGCCAACATCATGAGAGCCCCTACTAAAAATACAAAAATTAGCTGGGTGTGGTGGCGCATGCCTGTAATCCCAACTACTCAGGAGGCTGAGGCAGGAGAATCAATTGAACCCAGGAGATGAAGGCTGTAGTGAGCTGAGGTCACACCAGTGCACTCCAGCATGGGCCACCAAGCAAGACTCTGTCTCAAAAATAATAATAATAATAATAAAAATAATAATATTCTGACAGACAAAGGCTTAGCCAGATAGTCCTGACGCTTGAACCTTCGTTGTTCAAAGTCTCTCTTACATGTAAAACTAGTTTTCCTCTGAGAAAACATGGTTTATGTTCACCACAAAGCAATGTTACTTTGGTGATTAAATCTGAGTGTTACCACTGCCCATATCAATGACAACTAAAACACATATATGGATTACAATGTTGTCAGATGCCCTCTCGGAATTTTACACATACTAAAATTTGAGCATTGTTTTCCTCTTGTTTACAGGAGAGGCTAAATATCTTATTCAAGGTCTCATAGCTAGTAAGAAGTAAGTAAAGCAGGAGTAAACATGTAGGCATTCCAGTTCTAGAATTCACGCTCTTAATAGCTATGCTTAACTGCCTCAATTAATAAGACTCCATACTCTGCATACTTCAGATGCACAAAAAGTATGACAGAATACTAATAGGAAAGCTGAATATTATCAAAGCTATAAAATCTCCTACAAGATCATTTTCCAGGCTCTCAATATTAGCTGGTTTCATGTCAAAGCAGGATGTAGAAAAACCGTAATTAATTGGATCTCATTTATATTGTTTTTTTTTCCTGTACATAACCACTGTTCAGTTAATCATAGCCTTCAGTTATCAGAATATTCTATTAATGATCATGAAGCAAAAGAGAAGCCTCATACTATTCTTTTTCACTATCTATATAATGTTTACATAAATCTCAGGCACATATAACTGGGAACATCTTTCTCTATGGGTTTTATCTTTTTTTTTTTAACATTCAAACTCAATATAGTTTCAAAGTTTAGATTTGGTTTGTGTAAGTTCTCTTATCAGTGAAATATGTTCACTGTCATTCGGTGCAGTTTTGTAGACTAACCTGAAACGTACACGTGCCAATGACCACATAATTATTGCCACCATATGCAATTAAGTTTCCTGAATCCCCATTCTCAAAGGGATTAAATTCTACCACATGCACATAATCTTCACAATCCACAGTGTAGGCAGCATTTCTTGAGGCATCTTGCTTCATCTTGTATGTCAAAATTCAAGCAGTTGTGAAAATTAAATAGCCTTCTACTGGACAAGGTCACGAAACTGTGGATTACAGCACAGGTACAATTAGAATGGTCGAAGTGTTAGTCATTAAGCAAATGCATCAAAATAAGGTTGTGGTGTTACAATGAGACAGAAAGCTCAAAAGAAACATTTAAAGTACTTATCAAGGGACAGAAACTGAAGGAAAAATATTAAATCTAGTTATTAATGGTTCCACATTGGCTCTACAGCTTTTTCCCGTATCTGTGATTCTAGCAGACAATAACACCATAAAGTTCTGTTTAGATTATCTAAAACAAAAAGTATTTCATCTGAAGATGGAATCATTTTAATAGCAAATATGTTAATAAAAATTAATAACTTTTATGAACCACTATTTGTAGGTGCCACATTAAGGATTTTACCGACATGACCACATCTAATATCTGTACAAATCTAAAGGCAGGTACTACCTCTGGTCTCCATTTTGCAGATGGAGAAACTGTAGCTTCAGTAGGTTAACTAACTTGCCAAGCTTGTAAGCAGGGCCAGGATTTGGAAGACTTCATTGTGTGTGGAGAACCAGTGCTAATGAAGAAAAAAACAGCCTTCTGGCTTAAAGGAGACCCAGTTTAGCGATAGTTATGACTCAACGTGAAAAGGGCTACAATATAAATAGATACAAAATACACGATCTGTTGTAAGGAGTGCCAGAATTTGTGATACAAAAATAATGTTCGGGGGGCTGGGGGAAGGGAGAGCATCAGGATAAAGAGCTAATGCATGTGGAGCTTAATACTTAGGTGATGGGTTGACAAGTGCAGCAAACCACCATAGCACACGTTTACCTTTGTAATAAACCTACACGTCCCGCACACGTATCCCGGAACTTAAAATAAAATTTAAAATAGTAATATTCTTAAAACTAGGCACAAGACTTTAACTAACCGTCAGGGACTAGTGTGCACTCTGGAAGTAGCATTCCCACAGGAGAATTACGGGTTTTAGAGTTTTTGGTTTTTTAAAAAATTCGACACAAGGGTTGTCCTGAAAACAGACGGGCTCAGTAACAAACATATCAAGCACCTTAAAAGTATCTACTGAGACTCAGATGAGTCCCACCTCGAGACGCTTATAAACTAGTAACCTTAGGAAAGGACATCCGGGACTGGAGACTTGTTAAGGGTGACCAGCAAGTGTTATGGACATGGAGGCAGAGAGGTATAGGAAGTGCAAGAGATTCGAGGTCAGGATATTGTGCAGTTCCCACACCTACTGCTCATTAAAGCAGTGCCCAGGGCCTCACCATACACGTTCGGCAGGACTTGCCCCTGTAAAACTAGAAGGGCAGAGACGGGAGAGAACAAGATAACTCCCTGCAATGAGCCCCGACACCTCTCCCCGGGCCAGGCGAGTTCCTCAAGACCCCGCTCCCACCTCCCGGGGCCCGAGGTGGGAAGGAAGAACTCCCGGGGATAGAAAGGCAGGGCTGGGCGGCCGGCAGAAAAGCATCGCGGCCTCTTGGGCTCCCTGCTCGATACGCACCGCAGAGCGCCGGGAACCGACCAGAGACAAGCTGGTCTTCGTTGGGGGCTGCTGCGACGCGCTCTGGCTCTGCTTCCGGGTCGGAGGGCGAGCGCAGCGATTGGTTCCCGAGGTCTCCCGCGAGGTTTGAAATGTATTCAGCGGCGACTGAGGCGGCTGTGGGAGGGCCATCCTTGGGGGAACTTTCTTGCAAGCTCAAGCGTATGTCTTCGGGTCTACCCCTAACCAGGTAAATCTCGCGTCTGCCCCACCCGCACTGTCTCATTTTTAAGTGATGTTTCAGGCTGTGGCTTTTGAGGGTGTTTTGCACTGTAATACCCGGTCGTAGCAAAGTGCTGTGGGACCGAAGTATTATGGTGCAGTGACTTCGCGCTCGAGTCTGGTTGGGCCTGGGGGCTGTAGGTGGAGTTCACAGTATCTAGCGATGGAGCTGGAAGGTCCTGAGGGTTCGTTTGCAGCTTGGAAGACAGGCCCATAGAGGCCTGCTTAACTTCCATTAGTTAGACAGGAAATCAGGATTCTAGTCCCACTATGCACGCAGACTCCAATTCCTCAACTTCCTCCTACTTCTGATTAGTTACAGCCTCCCAAGGAACCTTTGGGACTTGCACTCTAACACTGATAATGATGTTGAGTACATTTTTAATTGAGCACCTACTAAATGCCTGGCACTAGGTGGGTTGTGTACTCGTTGCACTGACGTCTCATTCTGTGAGGTAGGAATTCCCTTCCTGGTTTTGCAGGTGGAGAAACTTATGCTCATTAGAGATTTTAAGTACCGAAGGACTACAGGTCATAAATGGGGGAGCCTGAAAGTGATATCTGACTCGAAAATGTAGTTCTTTCAACCATTTCACACTGCCTGCCCAGTGACAATTTTTTGTCTCACAGTTTTTGCTCTAGAGCAGCTGGAATCCAATTTTTTAAAAACAAGTGTTATCGCTGCTGCCTTTGGCTACTGTTTTTTTTTTTTCTTGTATAGTGCAGCCTGCCATTCAGAGTGCTGGCATATTTATTGTCTCATTGACTCCTCACAAGGGACTGGAAGGCAAGTATTTCTGTGTAATGATGCTTCTACCTAGGCAACCACGTGTAAGGCTTATCGCATAGGCTCCCTCACTCAGCTAGCTACAGGAAGAGCTGGGACTAGACCAGGGGTTGGCAAACTAGCTGTGCTGCCTGTTTTTGTGCAGCCAGCTCCTTAGCTAAGAATGAGTCTTACATGTTTATATGGTTGGGGGAAAAATGAATAATGTTTTGTGATGTGTAAAAATTACATGAAATTCAAATTTCAATGTCCATAAAAAAAGTTTTATTGGAGCGCAGCTGTGCTCGTTTGCTTGTTTATGTATGTCCGTGGCTATTTTCACACTAGAAGGTCAAAGTGAGTAGTTGTGCCTGCCTCAAATACTTACTGTTTGTTCCTTTAGAAATAGCGGATCCCTGAATGAGACTCTTGGTTTTCTGTCACCATAGTAATGCTTTTTTTTTTTTTTTTTTTTTTTTTTTTTAAGACGGAGTCTTACTCTGTCACCTAGGCTGGAGTGCAGTAGTGCTATCTTGGCTCACTGCAACCTCCGCCTCCCTGGTTCAAGCCATTCTCCTGTCTCAGCTTCCCGAGTAGCTGGGGCACGTGCCACCACACCCAACTAATTTTTAGCAGACATGGTTTCACCATGTTGGCCAGCCTGGTCTCGAATTCCTAACCTCAGGTGAGCCTCGGCTTCCCAAAGTGCTGGGATTACAGGTGTGAACCACCATGCTAGGCCAATGCTCTTTTACTTTTAACTCAAAACAACTTAGAAACTCATAATGCGTGATAATAGTTAATGTGCTTTTATACATGCCAGGCACTGTTCTAAAAGCTTTACTTGTGTTTATGTTGTTTACTCGTCATAAAACCCTATGGGATAGGGTTTTCATTTTCATTATGAGGAAGCTGAGACAGGGAAAGGTGATATAACTTGGCCAAGATCTCGCAGCCAGTAAGTGGTGGAGCCACATTTCAGAATAGTCTAATTCCCAAGTGAGTCTTCATTCATAGCAATCAAATCTCATAATACGACCTTTAGATAATACCGGTAAGTAATTTACTCCTAAAAATTTATTTCAGGCAAAGTGACCATGTCACTGAAGCTGACACTTCTTCACTTTTTTTCTTTCAAGAGATGAGGGTGATTTTTTGAAGAGAAATACAACTCTTAGCTATTTACTAGGTTTTGCATTTATGTAAATAATTAATCTCTGATTTTTCTACCTGTATTTTTAAGTTGCATCATAGATTGTATCTATAATTCAATTATTTTGCAAGTGGCATATGTCTTTGTTCTTGATTATACAAACCAAAGATGCCAGTAAACATCTAAGATTCTGTTTATGCCACATAAAAGTAGAAGAAATGCATAGCAGGAGTCAGGAAATGGAATGAGTGCAGGAAAATGCCCAAAATAAGATGATGGGCATGTGAGTATGCCTAGACTTGAGTACTTAAAGTAGGAAAAAAAACTTTTAGCAGGCATGTCTGTAAACTCAGAGAAAGCAATTGGATGCCTTGTGTAGTCTTGGGTACATGAAACAATGGCACTGCCTCAAATTATTTTGAAAGGCTTTTGTGTGCATCAGGAGAAGTTATTTAATATGATGCTTTAGGAACACAGCTTATAGAGTTAGACGTCTTAAGTTTATGCTGTTTGTCCAGTTACAAGCTGAGTGACATGGAGGATATTAGGTAAAATGAGGATAATAACAGACCTGTCTTATTGGACACTTGTGAGAATTGAGTGAGGTAATCACTATTAAGCTTTTGAAAAGTATCTCCACCAAGTAAGCTCCTAAATATTAGTTATTTTATTGGTTATGTAGTATAGATTAACAAACCATTTCAAAAGTTAAGGTTTTAAAATAACCCTTTCCTTCTGATTCTGTGGATCAGCAGTTTGGGTGGGACACTGCTAGGTGATACTCTGGTGGTCACACAGGACACAATTCCTCCAGTAACAGGTTGTGACAACACATGTGAGTTATCTACCAGGGAAGCTTATTAGAGACTCCGTGCCCAGGGTTTTTATTGGGGACTAAGTGCAAAGGCATCCACTGTCTGACATGTACCAAAATTCCAGACTCGCAAGTGTTTAGCATAAACTATATTGTTTTAATGAACAGTTTAGCACAGTGAACCACTCTTACTGGAAACGCTCCTGAAATCTAAGTTCCCGGACTGAACTCCAGCTTCAAAGGATAGCATTCAGGCCTATTGTATTAGTACTTCTGCACACACCACTTAAGGCCTAAGCTCAGAACTCCCACAGCGTCATTCTTGCCACATTCTATTGGTTAAATCAAGTCACGAGGCTGGTCCAGATTCAAACAGGTAGAAAAATAGGCCACCTCTTTTGGGACAATGTAAGATGGGAGGAAATTGGCTTTTTAGGTTTTTTTTTTTTTTTTTTTTTCCAATTTATCAGATATTACCTATCTCAAAACAAATATATATATTTAAATGCAACTTTAGTTATGTTTGTAATTATAAGTTTGCAGTAAATTTGCATGTCTGTTTTTGTGTGAATTTTCAGAATTGAAGGCTGCATTTTGTTCTTTCAAAAGATTTGGCTTAAGAAACCAAAGGGAAGGGAAATATGATTGAGCAGAAATTGTATTATTTTGTTTTCCTAAATGTAATTAAAAGCAATCTTGGTAAATATGAAATGACCTCTCATTCACTATATATTTTTCTCTATCTGTGCTTGCCTATACATGTTAAATGTTAATTTCCAGTTAACATAAGGTGCTTTAACTTTGTATTCTGTCCTACTTTAAGATAATGGCTGTGCTTAATCAGAAGTCTGTCCTGGATATGATTAAAGAGTTTCGAAAGAACTGGCGTGCTCTTTGTAACTCTGAGAGAACTACGCTATGTGGTGCAGACTCCATGCTCTTGGCATTGCAGCTTTCTATGGCAGAGAACAACAAACAGGTTGGTAAACTATATTTAGGTTAACTTGTTTTTTTAAAGCAAAATTTCATTGCTGCCCATTTGAATAAACTTAAGAATATTAATTTCCTTACAATATGTGCCCTTCTATGATAATACACCATTTTCACAAATGTCTCTGTGTATCTGTGTCAGAATGTTACAATTGAATTTGAAATGAATTATTTCAAAATTAGACTTCATATGTATGATTATACTTGGGACATGCACATTTGTTGTTTAATAGGAAGACTTAGGATAAACATGTAACTATTATTGTGGTCAAATTATTTGTATTTAATAAGACTTTCTTTGTTCCCTAAACTTTTAAAAACTATTGGCTCTTGTACCCCAATCCTGGAAATTCTGATCTGCACTGAGATGCTGGAAACTGCCTTTAAAAAATTTCCACAAAGTGATTCTTACTTAGGTAGCTTGAGCCAGACTAGTGTTTGGAATTAAGCCCTAGCTAAAGGGCTGGAGGTGTTCAGATGAGAAAAGGATGAATGTAGGATAGAGTGGTAAGGAATGGCTTTGTGATATTAGATGGATTTTAGATAAAGGAAGAGAAGGCTGTAGAGGAGGCATGATGAGGAAAGTCAGTTCAGAAGAAGGGTTCAGGGGAATCAAAGTCATGGTTTGACTTTGGTAAAGATACTGGCTTGACTAGAGAAGAGGATTTTTGAAGGGTAGAATTAGTTTCAGTGGGTCTATTGGGCTAGATACTGAAATGATATTCTGATGAGTTGTTTTAATTTTACATGTCAGTAGTTTCCAGATTTTTAGATTCCATAGACCAGTAAAATTTCTAAAAAATTATTAGACACTGACAGATTTTAACCATTTCTCATTTTTGCAAATAAGGCCATTGAGAAAAAATAGTTACTATATACTATGATCATCATTTTGAAAAAGGAAGAATATTTTAACACTTAAAAATTAAAAAGTATAAAATCTTAAAACAGGGATAGTGTTTTCTACCCAAGAATAGTTGACAGTTTTAAACAATGCATGTTAAGAAAAATTTTGAATCTCTGAAACAATGACAAAATGTTATTTTACTTTATATAGTCATTTTTTGAACAAATACTGAGTTTTTACTATGTGTTAGACATCATTGTAAAAATTGGGAATACAGTAATGAAAGAAGTCTCTGTTCTTATAGAGTGAACCTTCTAGGGAGAGATAGCTAGTACTGTAAGATATTTAGTCTTTTAGGACATAATAAATGCTATTAATAATAGTGTTAATATGTACATAATAAACATACAGAAAAGAATAAAACAGATGCAACTAAGGAATATGCAGAGTTTGGGATGAAAGGGTTGTTGGAATTTGAAATAAGGTGGTCAGGGAAGGCCTCACCTGGAAAGTACTATTTGAGCAAAGATTTGAAAGAGGGGAAGTCATTAGCCATGGGGATTTTTATGGGAAGGGACTATCTCAGGCAAAGGGAGGAGCAGGTGTAGCAGCCCTGAGGTGGGACTATGCCTGTAATGTTCCAGGAACAGTAACAAGGCCAATACAGCTGTTTGAATAAATGTTAATCTCCTTCCCTCCACTAATTACTTTTTTCTCTTTTTCTGTTTTTGAACTTCTACTATATGCCAGGTATTGTGATATGTGTTGGGGTTAAAACAGTGAGCAAAACCAGACTTGACTCCTGCCATCATGAAGCATATTACCTAGTAGATAAGGCAGACATTAAGTAGAGGATCATACAAATACATGTAAACTAATAGCCATAAGAAGAATATGATGCTCAGACATCAGACAGTTGACTTCATCAGAGAGATCAAGCTGAGCCCCTCAGTTGTACTCTTTGATCTAGAGACTCTTTTTCACCCTCTCCAGGGAATGAACCTTCAATTTTCTGCCAAGTTAGATGATTATTCTCCCCTACCTCAACAGTAATTAATTATTAGGCAAAAATCAAAGCAAAGATTACCCAGAGAGATAAGTGCAATACTGGAATAACTTCTAGAATCACTTCATTGGCAAATCTCTTCACCAACGCCTTCCACTGGGCAGATTGTTTTTCTAGGAGACATATTAAGAGTGTTGCCTTTAGAAGGCTTTGGCTTATATGTGGCTGGGTGAGCAGAAAGGGTCTATGATTCAGCTTTCTACCTTTCTTGGACTCTTCCTTTGTCCTTTAAACTTTGCGCTCAGGGTTTATGAAAACCAGTTTCTAGAGTGCCAGGGAGTAGTAGATGCCTTGAAACAAACACAAGCCCCACCTTTTGCTTACCCTTCTATATTGGCACTTTCTCTTTGTTTTTGACCTTTTGTAGTTTCTCTTTTATAGACTATTTAGTCATGCTTTAAAAAATTTTTTCTGTTTTCTCCTGTAGTTTTAGGTATTCTGTATCAGGAAGTTTTTCTGTGTATCAAGTTAGCCATATTGCACTGTTGGTGTGTCTGTTTTAAAATTTGTAACAGATGGGGCCGGGGGCGGTGGCTCACGCCTGTAATCCCATCACTTTGGGAGACTGAGGCCGGCAGATCATGTGAGGTCAGGAGTTCAAGTCCAGCCTGGCCCACTTGATGAAACCTTGTCTCTACTAAAAATACAAAAATTAGCCAGGCATAGTGGCAGGCGCCTGTAATCCCAGCTACTCAGGAGGCTGAGGCAGGATTATCACTTGCATCCAGGAGGCAGAGGTTGCAGTGAGCCAGTGTACCTCCAGTCTGGCCGACAGAGTGAGACTCCACCTCAAAAATAAATAAATAATATAAAATTATCTCACATGTTCCTTTAATATGACTGCTACATTTTATTTATTGGTGGATCTTTAGACTGAAGTTCTTTTGTGTTACAAACAGTTTTGCCTTGAAATGAAATGTTTGCACCAAGCAAGGGTTCCTTAGGCTCCTTATTTAAGTAGTTACATGATAGACACATTTTTATCTTGCATGTGGCAGTTAGAATTTACATTTATGGGCTAGGCACACTGACTCATACCTGTAATCACAGCACTCTGAGAGTCCAGGATGGGCAGATCGCTTCAACCCAGAAGTTCAAGACCAGCCTGGGCAACATGGCAAAACCTCCTGTTTACAAAAAAATACAAAAATTAGCCAGGTGTGGTGGAGTACGTCTGTAGTCCCAGCTACTTGGTAGACTAAGGTGAGAAGATCACTTGAGCCTGGGAGGTTGAGGCTTGCCGTGAGCTGAGATCACGCCAGTGTACTCTAGTCTGGGCAACAGAGTGAGAACCTATCTCAAAAAAAGAGAAAAAAAAAAAGAATTTACATTTATATCATCAATGGAAGAGAGTGCCATTTTTTATCCCTTTTTCCATATTAGATGTCAGATTTTATTATGAAAGAGAAAAAATGGTATTTCATTTTATTTTTTGGACAGCTACCATGTTTAAAAATTTGTTTAAATTCTTATTTGATCATTTAGGTATCTTTTTTGTAGTAGATTCATTTTTAATAATGAAATAAACTAGAAATATTCTACACATATATCACCTGAAGGTTGGTTCTATATAGCATTGTAAACCACCAGTAGAATAGTGTGCAATAATTAAATAGCTTAGGTACATGTATATTTATTGACATGGAAAAATATTCAAAATATGTTGTTAATAAAACAGAGCAGTTTGTATTATGGCTAAGAGTAAATGCTAGGGAGTCAGTTGGCTTGGGTTCACAGCCTAATTCAGCCTTTTGACTGAGTGACCTTAGACAAATCACTTAATTTTTTAAAAAATGTAGTTTTTTAAATTGACAGAAGATTGGCTAGTAACTGTCATTGTCTTTCTACTTCTGTAAGTTCACCCTTTTTTTTTTTTTTTTTTTTTTTGAGATGGTATCTCACTCTGTCTCCCAGGCTGGAGTGCAGTGGCGCAATCTTGGCTCACTGCAGGCTCTGCCTGTCGGGTTCACGCCATTCTCCTACCTCAGCCTTCCTAGTAGCTGGGACTACAGGAGGATGAAACTCCATCTCAGGAAAAACAAACAAATAAGAAAAAAGAAGTGGGCAAAGGATATGAACAGACACTTTTCAAAAGAAGACATACATGTGGCAAACAAGCATATGAAAAAAGCTAAATGTCACTGATCATTAAAAAAAAATGCAAGTGAAAACCACAATAAGATAGCATCTCACACCAGCCGAATGACTATAATTAAAAAATCAAAAAGTAACAGGTGAGTGGACACCGTGGCTCAAGCCTATGATTCCAGCAGTTTGGGAGGCCAAGGTGGATGGATCACTTGAGGTCAGGAGTTTGAGACGAGGCTGGCCAGCATGGTGAAACCCCATCTCTACTAAAAATACAAAAATTAACTGGGCATGAGAATCACTGGAACTCGGGAGGCAGAGGTTGCAGTGAGCTGAGATTGCACAACTGCACTCCAGCCTGTGTGATGGAGCAAGACTGTCTCAAAAGAAACAACAGGTACCGTCAAGACTGTGGAGAAAAAGGAACACTTATACACTGTTGGGGGAATGTAAATTAGTTAAACCATTGCGTAACGCAGTGTGGAGATTCCTTGAAGACCTAAAA
The DNA here is from genome assembly GCF_002776525.5 of Piliocolobus tephrosceles. NCBI lineage: Eukaryota > Metazoa > Chordata > Mammalia > Primates > Cercopithecidae > Piliocolobus > Piliocolobus tephrosceles. The sequence goes on from NC_045443.1 coordinate 99,705,441, forward strand.
ACAGAACTACCATTTAACCTAGCAATCTCATTATTGGGTATAAACCCAAAGGAATATAAATCATTCTATCATAAAAACATATGCATGCGTAGGTTTATTGCAGTGCTATTGACAGAAGCAAAGATTTGGAATCCACCTAAATGGCCATTAATGATAGACTGGGTTAAGAAAATGTGGTACATATACACCGTGGAATACTATGCAGCTGTAAAAAGGAATGAGATCATGTCCTTTGTTGGGAAAGGAACTAGAGACCATTATCCTTAGCAAACTAATGCAGGAACAGAAAACTAAATACCACATGTTCTCACTTATAAGTGGGAGCTAAATGATGAGAACAAATGGACACACAGAGGGGAATAACAGGTACTGGGGCCTATTGAAGTGTGATGGCTGAGAGGAGGGAGAGGATCAGGAAAAATAACTAATGGGCACTTGGCTTAATACCTGGGTGACAAACTAATCTACAGCTGGGTGTGGTGGCTCACACCTGTAATCCCAGCACTTTGGGAGGCTGAGGCCGGCAGATCGCCTGAGGTCGGGAGTTTGAGACCAGCCTGGCCAACAGGGTGAAGCCCACGTCTCTACTAAAAATATACAAATTAGCCAGGCCGTGATGGCATGTGCCTGTAATCCAAGCTACTTGGGAGGCTGAGGTGGAAGAATCACTTGAACCCAGGAGGTGGAGGTTGCAGTAAGCTGAAATCACTCCATTGCATTCCAGCCTGGGGGATAGTGACAGAGTGAGACCCTGTCTCAAAAAAAAAAAAAAAATACGTACAGGAAACCCCTATGACATGAAGTTACCTATATAACAAACCTGCACATGTACTCCTTAACTTAAAAGTTCAGAAGAAAAAATCCATTTTGAGTTGATTTTTGTAAAAGGGATAAAGATCTAATTTCATTCTTCTGCAGGTAGATACCCAGTTGTCCAACATTTATTGATTAGACTCTTCTTTCCCCATTAGGTGTTCTTGGTACCTTTTTTGAAAACCAATTGCCTGTAAATCTGTGGATATATATTTTGGTTCTCAGTTCTTTTCCACTGGTCTAGCCATATGTTTTTATGCTAGTACCATGCTATTTGGATTACCATAGTTTTGTAGTATATTTTGAAGTTAGGTAGTGTATGCCTCCAGCTTTTTTCATTTTGCTCAAGATTGTTTTTGCTGTTTGGGGTCTGTTGTAGTTCCATATAAATCTTAAAATTGTTTTTTCTATGTTTTTGCTGTTTGAGGTCTGTTGTAGTTCCATATAAATTTTTAAAATTGTTTTTTCTATTTCTGTCAAAAATGGCATTGGAATTTTGATAGGAATTGCATTGAATCTGTATATTGCTTTGGATAATATGGACATTTTAACAATGTTGATTATTCCAGTTCATCAGTATGGGATAACTTTCCATATATTTGTATCTTCTTTAATTTATTTTATCCATGTTTTATAGTTTTCAGTGTGCAGATCTTTCATCTTCTTGGTTAAATTTATTTGTAAAAATTTTGTATTTTATAGCTATTGTAAATGGGATTTTCCGGATTACTTTTTCAGATTGTTTTTAATGTGTTGAAGTGATACTGATTTTTGTATTTTGATTTTCGTATCTTGCCACTTTACACAATTTGTTTATTCTTATAGTTTTTGGTGGAGTCTTTATGGTTTTCTATATATAAGAACATGTTATCTGTAAACAGGAACAGTTTCACTTATTTCTTTCCAACTTGGATGCCTTTTATTTCTTTTTCTTACCTAACCACTCTGGCTACACCTTGTAGTACTATGTTGAATAGAAGTGGGAAGAGTAAGCATCCTTGTCTTGTTCCTGATCTTAGAGGGAAAGCTTTCAACTTTTTCACTATTAAGTATGATGTTAGCTGTGAGTTTTTCATATATGGCCTTTCTCATGTTGAAGTATATTCTTTTATATCTGATGTGTTGACAATTTTGATAATGAGAAGATATTTAGTCAGATTTTTTTTCTGTATCTTTTGAGATGATCATAGTGTTTGGTCCTTCATTCTGTTATGTGCCATATTTTGTTTATAGATTTGCGTATGTTGAACCATCCTGGTATGAATCTGATTTTATCATCATGAGTGATCCTTTTAATGTGCTGTTGAATTTGGCTTCCTAGTATTTTGTTGAGGAATTTTGCATGTGTTCATTATGGATATTGTCCTCTAATTTTTTTTTTTTCTTGTAGTGTCCTAGTGTGGCTTTGGTATCCAGGTCATGCTTGTTTCATAAAATGAGTTTGGAAGTATTCCCTTTTCATTTTTTTGGAAGAGTTCTTAGGTCACACAGAACATTCTTTAAGATAGATCATATGTTAGCCCACAAAACAAGTCTTAACAAATTTAAGAAGATTGAAATCATACCAAGTATTCTGATTACAGTGGTATGAAACTAGAAATCTGTAACAGGAAGAATTTTGGAAAATTAACAAACACGTGAAAATTAACCAATGATTCGAAGAAGAATCATTTAATCGAAGAATTAAAAGGAAATTTAAAAAACCTTAAAAAAAATGGAAGTACAACATACCATAACCTATGGGATGGAGCAAAAGCAATTCTAAGAGGAAAGCTTACAGCAATAAACACCTACATTTAAAAAAAAAAAAAAAGATCTTTAATAAACTTAACATTAAACCAAAAGAAACTAGGAAAAGAACAATACACTAAGCCCAAACTTAGCAGAAGGAAGGGAATAATAAAGATGAGAGCAGAAATAAATGAAATAGAGACCAAAAAACCAATAGTAAAGATCAATGAAGCTAAGAGTTGGCTTTTTGAAAGATAAACAAAATCAACAAACCTTTAGGTAAACTAAGAAAAAAGACAAGACAAAAAAAAAAAAAATCAGAAATGAAAAAGGACACATTATAACTGATACCACAGAAATAAAACAGGCCATAAAAGACTACTATGAAAAATTTGTATGCCAACAAATTGGATAACCTAGAAGAAATGGATAAATTCCTTGACACGTGCTATCTACCAAGACTAACTCATGAAGAAATAGGAAATCTGAAGAGACCAATAAAAAGTAAGGACATTGAATCAGTAATAAGAAGTCTTTTATTAAAGAAAAGCCCAGGACCTAATGGCTTTACTGCTGAATTCTACCAAACATTTAAAGAACTAATACCAATCCTTCTCAAACTCTTCCAAAAGCATGCAGAAGAGGGAACACTTTCAAACTCATTTTATGAGGCCAGTAGGTAGGTATTCTCCTCATAGATTTTCTGTTCATATCCTTTTCTTATTTTACTATTGAGTTGTTTTTGTCTCTTGTTTCTGTTTTTGTGGTGAGATAGGCTCTCACTCTGTCACCCAGGCTGGAGTGCAGTGGCACAATCATAGTTCATTGCAACCTCGACCTCGCCAGGCTTAGGTGATTCTTTTACCTCAGCCTCCCAAGTAGCTGGGACTACAGATATGTACCACCATGCCCAGCTAATTCTTTTATTTTTATAGAGACAGGGTTTCTCCATGTTGCCTAGGCTGGTCTTGAACTCCTGGGCCCAAGGGATCCGCCTACCTCGGCCTCCCAAAGTGCTGGAATTACAGGCATGAGCCACTGTGTCTGACCTCTTTCTTATTTGGAATATTTCTATATGTAGTTTAGATACTCTCTTTGTTATAAATTTTGTTGGTACTCAAAGGGAGGCAAAATTTTACCTCCACCCTTTTAGGGTTTTTTGGCTGGGCCTGAGAATTAAATTGACATAAGACAGATCAACAGGAGAAAATCATACAAATTTAATATGAGTATTACATGGCACAGGAATATGCATAAGGAAATGAAGACCAAAAGACAAGTTAGAGTTGAGCACTTACATACTGAATCGGAGAAAGAGTAGTAAAATGAAAATGTGACAAGGCAAAGGAACTTGGCCTAGGGTGTTTAATTTGATGTAGTAGTGGCCAGGAAATAAAGATTAGTTTAATAATGTTTGTTTGTATAGATTTCCCTGGACCACAGCTTACACTCCTTGATGATAAGACTGTTACTTGTATAAAGAGGATATCTTTCACATGGGAATTTTGTCTTCTGCTTTGAATAAACAGAAGGAAATTCATAGTGATCATTTTGCACCTGCTGTTTTTCAAGTACTTTTAGCCTAGATTTTCATTTTGCCAGGTGGCATAATTTGGGGGTGGCGTGATCTTAATTCTTTCAGTATCTTCTACTTTTACCTACAAATTTTACCTTTTCTCCATGTTACCTACTTTAACTGGATGCATTTCCCTTACACTGTTCTACCTGCATTTATGTGAGATACCATTCTACTGAGTCTTAAATCTAGTATGATCATCTTTACCTTGATGTCCCTGTACTGTTTCCCACATCATTTTTTTTTTTTTGAGACAGAGTGACTCCCACATCAGTTTTTAAATAGAGCACATTGTTTGCTTTTTCTACTTACTTTCCCATTCATACTCTTAGTCGTATTGGCATGTGCCTTGTTCACTCAGTCACTTAAGCTAGATAGCCTATTTTTATTTTAATTCATTCTTCTTTAGTAGTGTGAAGAAATAGTGCTAAGGTAAATGATGGGTTTGAGAACATTGAATAAATAGACTAGCTAAGGGTTAAACCTTGGTGACCATACACTGGAAAATAATGAGAGAGGAATTGAGGCCATTTTTCAGAATCAGTCTTGTATAGTGATTGAAGGCTGTTATTCTGGAATCAGACTATATTCAAATCACCTCCTTTCATTTATTTATGAATTACTTCTAAAGAAATAAATAGATTATATCAACAAGCTAAGTGAAATATACCCTGAAAAAACATTTAACCCTCATTGTAGAAATTTTGACATACTGAAATACTCAATCCAAATCAGTTTTTCTTCAGGATTTGTCTATGTAGCAGTCACTCAGTTTCTCTACTTGCTAATTTTCTACTTGCTAATTCACTTAATTCAGTGTGAAAGTTCAGACTCTGGGTGGGAAAGAAGAGGTGAGTTGCAACTGAGCTTTTCACAGTTCTTTTATGTGTGTGCACATGTGTAGTGGTGTGGTGGGTTGTAGTTCAGTTTTATTTCAACTTTCCACATATAGAGTTAGCTTAGACATCCTCAACTATGCTCAGACTTCCAACCACTCAACAATATGAAACAACATACATGTATGTCTGCAGGTGCATTCATGAGTAGCATATAGTAGTTAAAAGTAGATAGAGTTGGTTGTGTATAAGTGCTTATATTTTTTATCCTGTGTTTGAGCTCTATTTAGGTTTCTCTTTTGTTGTCTTTTTTTTTGAGACAGAGTCTTGCTCTGTGCCCAGGCTGGAGTGCAGTGGCACGATCTCCACTCACCACAAACTCCACCTCCTGGGTTGACACCATTCTCCTGCCTTAGCCTCCCGAGTAGCTGGGACTATAGGCACCCACCACCATGCCTGGCTAATTTTTTGTATTTTTAGTGGAGATGGGGTTTCACCGTGTTAGCCAGGATGGTCTCCATCTCCTGACCTCGTAATCCACCCGCCTTGGCCTCCCAAAGTGCTGGGATTACAGGCATGAGCCACCACATAGGTTTTTAATTCTCTGAAGTTTAAGAACATAAGTCTTAAAGTATAAATCTTACAACTGAATTTGACTACAGTAAAGCTTTTGAATACCTAGTAGAGTTGTTTATCTAATGGCATATTTGTTTTTTCTTAACTGTTAAAGTGGGAGAAAAGAAAAGATATATTAAAATACCCTTTACATTTTAGGTTTTTAGCATGTTTTTTGAGGGGAAATTTTTTTAGCTTGAATTATACAGTGCCTCTCTAGCAGTTTTAGCCTGCTAATTTTTTTTTTTTTATTATTATACTTTAAGTTCTAGGGTACATGTGCACAATGTGTAGGTTTGTTACATATGTATACATATGCCATGTTGGTATGCTGCACCCATTAACTGTCATTTACATTAAGTACATCTCCTAATGCTATCCCTCCCCCACTCCCCCTACCCCATGACAGGCCCCAGTGTGTGATGTTCCCCTTCCTGTGTCCATGTGTTCTCATTGTTCAATTCCCACCTATGAGTGAGAACATGCAGTGTTTGGTTTTCTGTCCTTGCGATAGTTTGTTCAGAATAGTGGTTTCCAGCTTCATCCATGTCCCTACAAAGGGCATGAACTCATCCTTTTTTATGGCTGCATAGTATTCCATGGTGTATATGTCCACATTTTCTTAATCCAGTCTATCATTGATGGACATTTGGGTTGGTTCCAAGTCTTTGCTATTGTGAATAGTGCTGCAATAAACATATGTGTGCATGTGTCTTTATAGCAGCATGATTTATAATCCTTTGGGTATATTCCCAGTAATAGGATGGCTGGGTCAAATGGTATTTCTAGTTCTAGATCCTTGAGGAATCGCCACACTGTCTTCCACAATGGTTGAAATAGTTTACAGTCCCACCAACAGTGTAAAAGTGTTCCTATTTCTCCACATCCTCTTCAGCACCTGTTATTTCCTGACTTTTTAATGATCGCCATTCTAACTGGTGTGAGATGGTATCTCATTGTGGTTTTGATTTGCATTTCTCTGATGACCAGTGATGATGAGCATTTTTCCATGTGTCTGTTGGCTGCATAAATGTCTTCTTTTGAAAAGTGTCTGTTCATATCCTTTGCCCACTTTTTGATGGGGTTGTTTGATTTTTTCTTGTAAATTTGTTTAAGTTCTTTGTAGATTCTGGATATTAGCCCTTTGTCAGAAGGGTAGATTGTAAAAATTTTCTCCCATTTTGTAGGTTACTTGTTCACTCTGATGGTAGTTTCTTTTGCTGTTCAGAAGCTCTTTAGTTTAATTAAATCCCATTTGTCAATTTTGGCTTTTGTTGCCATTGCTTTTGGTGTTTTAGTCATGACGTCCTTGCCCATGCCTATGTCCTGAATAGTATTGCCTAGGTTTACTTCTGGGGGTTTTATGGTTTTAGGTCTAACATTTAAGTCTTTGATCCATCTTGAATTAATTTTTGTATAAAGTGTAAGGAAGGGATCCAGTTTCAGCTTTCTACATATGACTAGCCAGTTTTCCTAGTGCGATTTATTAAATCGGGAATCTTTTCCCCATTTCTCGCTGCCACCTTGCAGTTCGATCTCAGACTGATGTGCTAGCAGTGAGCGAGGCTCCGTGGGCCTGGGACCCTCCAAGCCAGGCGTGGCATGTAATCTCCTGGTGTGCAGTTTGCTAAGACCGTTGGAAAAGCACAATATTAGGGTGGGAGTGTCCCAATTTTCCAGGTACCCTCTGTCATGGCTTCCCTTGGCTAGAAAGGGAATTCCCCGACCCCTTGCCCCTCCTGGGTGAGGCGATGCCCCTCCCTGCTTCAGCTCACGCTCTGTGCTGTGCACCCACTGTCCAACAAGCCCCAGTGAGATGAACCTGGTACCTCAGCTGGAGATGCAGAAATCACCCATCTTCTGCGTTGCTCATGCTGGGAGCTGTAGACTGGAGCTGTTCCTATTCCTCCATCTTGGAACCTCCTCCTAAGGATTTAACCTTTATAGATTCATTGAGGACTTTTGACTTCATTATATGGCAAATGTATATGACTTTGTTAGGTGGCAAATAATATTTTGGCTTTCTTTCTTTGGAATTAGCTTCTTAGTTTGCATCTGACTGACAATCGTGTTAATAGAGGCTATTTTTTTTTTTGCCTTAAATTGTCTTATTGAGAAACTTACAATATTCCATTGCATAAAGCAGATGAAGGTATTAATTTTATACCTTTATGGAAAGCAGTTACAGTACCTGTGATTGACTGTCAGATTTGAAAATGATGTAACTGTGATCTAACAAGAAGAAACAGGTTTTTAAAATTGTATTACATTTTATCACCACTCTTTCCCCTCAAAACAATGATTTTACTTTAAATAGGAGAAGAGAAAGGAAATGGACATTTTTGATTACCTATCATTTGTCAGGTGTTATTTAATCTGTGTAATCTCATTTTACAACCAAGGAAACTGACTGAAGGGTTTCAGTATCTTACCCAAGGTCACATAGCCCATTAGTGCTCTTAAGTAGACCTATCTTTTCTCTAATGACAACGAAACATCTAGTCAATTAAAAATGTAAAGTTTTAAAATTTTGAATTATTAGAAATATATGATATAATGTACAGAGTACAAATGCTTTGGAAAATGTGTAACTCTTGCTTTTCTCATTTTATTCTTGTGAAATACAATCCTTCTTATGTCCATCAGAGAATTAAAGTGCTGAACATTTTGAACTTCCTTCATATATTAGCCAGCTGGCATGTTTTCCTAGCAAAATATTTTCTGATTTGACCACAGACTCTCTCAATCAGTTGTTACTGGTTTGAATAATAGAATATGCTGTCATGGTGGGCACCTGATCATGAAAACTGATATCTGGAGTGCATTTTCATTTGGATTTAAAATGTTTTTACAATCCCCGTATAAACACTGTTAATCTAGTCAAAACTTTTTCTCACAAGATCAAGAGCTTGCATAGTTTTACTTTAACTAGTTATAGTCAAAAGAGTAAGAATAAGTTGTGCATTTACATTACACAAAATCTTATTTTAAACATGAAGGATGTCAGACTAAAAATAGTTTTAGGAATTTTTGAGATAAAACAGTTTAGTTTTAAAACTAAATAACTGGATTTATTTAATTTAAATACCATTTGGAAATTTTCTGATGTGTAACCTTTGTGGGGTTGGGGAATAAGTGTACAGTTTTTGGTACAACGCTGGAAAATTACAAATATGTCCTACATTTGGAGAGTAGATCCAATGTTTGAGAGTTACTGATTTTTTTTTTTGTGGTTATTCATTGAACTAGTTTCATGAAATAGAATTAATTTCCGTTTACATGACACAAGAGGCCCCTGCACTGAGGGCAATCAGGATAATTTTTTTAGTTGTGTTTATATAGATGAGTAAAGAGCTGCTTATTTTAAGGCAGTTGGACACTTTGTCTTAAATGTGGATAGTAAGTAGTAACAGTGGCTAATTATTATAGGAAGTACAAAAATGCAGATTTAAAAGGGTCAAATATATAGAAAATCATATTTAGGAGTACTTAATTTCTTTCTATTTTTGTTGGGTAAAGGTTATATTGTAGTTTAGTTCTAGTGAACTATAGTCGTACTTCAATACCCACCCATTTTTAAATGCAATTAATGGATAGATCTTGGTGTTAGGGGAAACTACTAAAATATTAAAGGAACTTAACTATGGAAGACAGCAATGTATTACATTTCATAAACCATATATAGATACTTAAAAATATTTAGTAGTCATGGTGTATTAGAAAGGAGTAGTTAGAATTGGCCAGGCGCGGTGGCTCACCCTATAATCCCAGCACTCTGGGAGGCGGAGGCAGGCAGATAACGAGGTGAGGAAATCAAGACCATCCTGGCTAACACAGTGAAATCCCGTCTCTACCAAAAAATACAAAAAATTAGCAGGGCGTAGTGGCGGGCCACCTGGTAGTCCCAGCTACTGGAAGGCTGAGGTAGGCGAATGACATCAACCCGGGGGGCGGAGCTTGCAGTGAGCTGAGATCACACTACTGCACTCCAGCCTGGGAGACAGAGCGATACGCCGTCTCAAAAAAAATAAATAAATAAAAATAAAAGGAGTAGCTAGAATTTAATTTTTGCTGAATTAGGGCTGGCAGCTTTTGGAAGGCATCATTATTAATTTCATTAATAAGGGAGCAGAATGGAATCAATAAAGAAACCCTTCAACTTGTTCACTGAGAGAACTTATTATGCAGATATTGAAGACTTTAAAGAAAGCTTTATAGTTAGATAAAATATTGGCATGCAAACATGTTGGTAACATTAGTGGGTCTCTAGGCAACTATATGTCACTGTAGCCAGGTTATAATCTGTTTTATTTCTTGTGGGAAAAATAGAAACTCTGTCAAAAAAGAGAAAGAAAGAATAATTTTGCCTAATTACTAACATCTGACAACTTATAGAAAGAAACCTGTGTCTTTTTAGCACTTTTTTGTTACAGTTTCATGTGTCCATGAGCTGAGAAGAATCAAAATTAATCTCTGGCTCAAGATTTTACACTTGGTCTTGGCCAAAAGGCCGAGAAGCAATGGCTCAAGGTTTTAGCACTGATGTTTTGCTTTCCTTGTAATAGTAATGAAACAGAATTTTAAAAAAATTAATCTTTATGACCTTATTTTAAGACTAAACCCTTGGAATATTATGTTATGTGGGAATTCACTATGGCACTGAGAATTTTAAATACGAGATTAAAAATAGATTAGCCAAAAGACCTAAAAGGAACTAAAAAGAATCAAAATTTTCCCCCATCAATAGTATTTAAGTATAGTTTACTGCCCACCTATCCATCCACTATGGGTAGAAGAAGGTTGACGAATTTCAAGAAATGTAACAGTGACTATGTATTTACCATTTTTGTCATGTGCAAACTTGCCTTAGTTGTTCATATTTTATAAAATCATGAAAACCTTTTTCTTTTATATCTGGTTTCCAAAATTGTCTCATAGTTCAACTTGGGTGATCTCTTCAAACCCACAAAAATTGAATGTAGACTTTAACAAAATTTAGTTTGTATTTCTTATCTCAGTTATAAGTTATTGAATATTCTGGGACCCAACTTTATCTCTTTTTTTGGCATTATCTTTTCAGCACAGTGGAGAATTTACAGTTTCTCTCAGTGATGTTTTATTGACGTGGAAATACTTACTCCATGAGAAATTGAACTTACCTGTTGAAAATATGGAAGTGACTGACCATTATGAGGACATTAAGAAGATTTATGATGATTTCTTGGAGAATAGTAATATGTTAGATCTGATCGATGTTTATAAAAAATGTAGGATTTTGACTTCTAATTGTGAAAATAATAACACAATATGCCCTGTAAGTATTTTTTAAACAATTCTATTTTAATCAAATTAAAATTTAGCTCTATTTATTTTGAATTAAAGTATCACCAGTTACAGTAACTTGGTAATGTTTTTGCTTTGTGGATCATGTTAAAAATGGGAAAATTTAGCTACCTGAAAGCTACTTATTACTTGAAAGAAATATTTTGGTGGTAAATTTTCTTGGACTTGTGTTATTGTTATTTGGTTGCTATAAGAATAGCTTCTAATTAGACCAACAATCTGTAACAAAGAAATTAGTCCCAAATGATTTCTTTTTGATTCATGTCAAAGATTGCTTTCGTATTTCACTTCCTTGATTTAATGTGCACCTGTTCATTTGGCATACGTTGGGTAAATGATTGGTATGACTTTTTCTATGGATTAATAATGTTATTTTACTACATATAGGTATCATTTATGAGAATAGTATTATGCAATATGCATGAGATAATAGACTATTCTGTTTTTGTACAAGCATTTTTTTTTAAATGGAGTATAAATTTAATAATTAAATGGAGTAGTATCCCTTGCAGCTTGGTTTTGTCTATGTTAGATTTTATAAACTGTTTTAGAATGTATTTGGGTATATCTAGTTATTTTTAAAGTGTTGGAAATATTTTTGGTTATTTGAATATTTACTGAGTGCCAATGAAGTAGTAAATAGTGGCAATAAATAACTGTAGCTGGAATTAGAAGAAAATGTTTACTATATTTTATAAGATATTCAATTATTTTATAAATATTTCAATATAATACTTGGGAACAGTGTTTTAGCTGATTATAGTAGAAACCTCCACTACAATAGTTATTTAGAGAAAAGTGAAGTATAACTCTTTTATGTAAGATGTCTAAAGATACACAACTAGGACTGATATGATAGCTCCATGGTTATCTGAGACCTGGACTTTTTCTGTCATTCTGCTCCCTCATTTTAGTCCTTGGTCCCTACCCTCGAGACCATTTTATGGTCCAAGATGAACGTTGGAGCTCCAGCCATTATATTCATTATATTGGTATTCCTTGCACCAAGAAGTAGTAAGGAAGAACAGCACTTTGCTTTTCTCTTAAGGGTACATAGCTTTTTCTTTCATCTTATTGCCAAAAGGTTAGTCACATGGCTGCAACAAGCTGCAGGGAAGATGGAGAATATAGATCTTATTCTGGGTAATATCTTGCCAGAATAAAAACAAAAGCTCTATTACTGGGGAAGAAAGGGAGAATGGATATTGGCAGGCAGCTTGCTGTCTTTGCCTTATTGAACTATCATGAAAACCTTTGCCTTGTTACAGCTTCCTCAAAACATATCCACACACATGTACAACCACACTATGGTAAGGATACTTGTAAAGATAGTTTTTAAAATTCTTCCTTTTCCTCTGTAAAATTCTGCTTACAGAGATGATTTTTGTCTGTTTTTCACATAGTTGATTTAGAGAGGCTTAATCATATATCAGTATTGGATTGTAGGAACAACAAAGATCTTAAAAACCAGTGATAGCATAATCTACCTGAGGTCTTTGGACTCATTGTTTTCTTTTTATTCCTTGCCCTTGTCTAAGTCCTCTAACAAGTTTCCTGATTTGAGTAGGTTAAGTTGTAGTGTGATATATATCAGGGTACAAGTTCGAGGTTGCCTATGCGGGAGACTCTCTCCAAATGTCATCATGTCACCAGGAGTAAAATTGAAGCTGCTAAGATGGTAGTAGATGAAGTAGAAAATGTTCTGCATTTTAACCCTGGAAGATCAACAACTTAATCTCTGATACTATTGTTTGTTCTAGGGAAATTTCCAGTGTGGGGAAAAAGTAGGAAAATATATCCCTAGATTGATTTCTCAAAAATGTACTAAATATAATCCCAATTTATGCTAAAAGTCTCTTTAAAGATACATATTAGAATATTCCAAACAGTTTTGAATGTCATGATCCTGAATTTTCATAATCCTGATAAAGTTTCTTTGTTTCATTTTTGTAGCTGAAGTAAGGTAGGGATTATGAGTAATTAAGATAAAGCTAAGTCAGGGCAATTTTGGGAATGTGGTCACTTAAACAGTGCCCTCTTCACTCCCTACTTATGATTCCTCTTCTAAGGAAAATGGATTCAGGGCCCATGGGCATCTCGGAGCATATAAGGCCTTAGATTGTAACTGGAGTCTAAGCAGAGAAATTTGATACAGGGCTTGCTTTCTCTTGAACTGAGCAAGTATCTGGAAGACAGGATCAGAGACTTGGGGTGAGGAGCAGAAATGGTTGATCCTGAAAAGAGCTTAGCCTCAGAGATCTGTGGGACGTCTTTTGGGGGAAGGTCAGCAAATGACCTCTGTGGGTACACTCATATTCCCTGATCCTCAAGCCAAGAAGTAGCTGAATAGATGGGCTCACTTCTTGTTGGTGAAGCTTAGGAGAACACAAGACTCTTCCTTAGCCTCAGCAGATGACTGGTAGCCTATTTGTTTGTCCACTGCTGCTCTGTAAGTATAGATAGCATTTCAACTTCTATTACTTGTAGAACTGTCACCACTTAAGCTACCTCAGCAGTCATATCTGAGTCCCAAAAAGCTAATGAAGAAAACACATGATTTAAGGGTTTCCAGCAGCCAGAGAAGGGTGAGTTTGCTGACAACACACATGCCTAACAGAACAGAGCTACTAGAGGGGAATGACAGCAACTTGAATACATATGAATGTTAGGTACTTGGGAAAATTCAAGAATAGCACCTCAACATAAAACTACGGATGTGACAAAAAAGAAGAAGGTAGCGCACCTGCATGGGCCTGGGTCTGGGTGGGGGTGCCGCAGGTGCTTCATGATGCTGGGCTCTCTGGGATGGGGGGATGGCAGAGGGTGCTGCAACCACCCAGGGGAGAATGCAGCCGAAGGCGTAGGTTTTTACCTTGAACTTCTTTCGTGATGAGAAGGCCACCTTTGAGAAAGCTCATGAAATGTAACACCTCTGCAGAAATGGTCCTTAGTTGGAGACTGCAACTGCTGGGAGATGCATCAACATCAGTGAATGGGGTCCTGCAGGTGTGTCCCCGATGCCTGCACACTTTTTTGGACCTTCTGATCTACCTGGCAGGGGTCAACTATACAGCCACCTTCAGAAAAAGGAAGCTTGCTGCTGTCCAGGCCAGATCTCTTGGTTCCTGGGGAAGATCCACCAGTGTCAGCCTCATTGACCCAGCAGCAACAGAAGGGAGAATCCCTCTGAGCATGGAGCTGGTCTCTAAACTTGGGATTGCCTGGGATTCCCATCACAGTCCAGAAGAAGAAACCTGAAGAAGCTGGCGGCTGCTATGCAGCAATTGAGACAGTAGGAAAGCCACCTGCTTCAGAACACTGAAGAAGCCACTTGGCACCAACTCACTGTCCAAGCTGAGAAGAAGGAACCAGGGACCCAAGGAGCTTCAGTTTAATATAAAACCAGCAGCAAACCTCCGAAGTCCAGGCATCTCAGAGAAATGCCTTTTTTGTGGGCACATGGTTACCAAATACAGAGCTAGATTTAATTTTTGTAAATATTTGCATCTCCTACTTTATCAAAAAGCTTTCTTTTTTATTCCTAAAAACCAAAGAATGCTTTTATTTCCAACTGCATCCCTTGCTCTGCTGTCTCCCCGCTCCTCTTCCTAGATGTTGGGCAGGTGCTGGCTCTTCTCAGGAATGCAGATGAAAGCTTGTTGCTAGAGTGGAATAAAAAAGGTCAGCCCCTGTTCGAAAACTCAGACTGGATTGAAAAACGCAGGGCATAATATAGTCTAAGTCCGTCTAGGATCTTCTGTTTTAAGAGACAGGTGTAAAGGTTACTCTCAAACTGCAGAATGAGTGGAAAGTATTACAGATCAAGGTTCCAGTTCTCCCTGGGAGCACCCACATTTCTTTTAAGGTTTCCAGCAGAGATGTAATGATGAAATTAATCACAAAAGGGAGGAGATGCAGGCTGGTAGTTGCAGTTACTGGGTTACTGTAAATTTCATCTGTTGATGTTCTACATATGTGGTAAGAATTTATTTACTGTGTAGTATGTTTAAACATTTGTAAGTTTTATGAGCTAGTTCTAGTTCCTCCTGTATAAGCTGACAATTCAAGTTGTTCACTGTTTTCCTGTGACAGTTATTATCTGGTTATAAAATTATCAGATAAAAATGAGAGAAATTTATTTTTCAAATACAACATGAAAGTATAAAAAAGCAGACTTTTTCCTTTGTAATTGCATAACACTGAAATAAATACTTCAGAGTAATGTCATCTGATATTTATTAAAAACAAATCATTTTCATGGCAATTAAAAAGTTCCCAACATGGTAGACCAATTCAGACCAAAATTAGTCTCTTGAAAATTAAGCACAGTAAATATTTAAAGCACAAAGAAAAATATTAGATAAAGAAATCATGAAGTACTTAGTAATTTTCCAAGTAGGAGAACAGTGGGAAAAAAAAAGAAAAAAAAAAAAAAAGAAAAAAGGGGTTAAACAGAAGCAGACGCATGAGGCTATAATTAAATACATAATTTGATATAGATATATTTGTTATAAGACATATTTTCCTTAGCTGAAACAAAAGCAGTTAACACCATTATGATAGGTTGGCCTTTTGAGATAGCTTTTCAGGTTTTTTGCATTTCTGACACCCATGGCTCCACCTGGACCAACCCAGAAGCAATTCAGCATGAAGGACAACAGCTTTGATCCCCTATTTCCTCTCTGCCCAAACCAATCAGCAGCAAGCCTAGCCACCCCCATCCCTTCTTCCAAACTGCTTTTGAAAACCCCCTAACCTATGAGCTTTGGATGAGATTGGTTTGAATACTAACTCTATCTCCCACGTGGCATGGCCAGCCTTGTGCCTATTAAACTCTTTTTTTTGAGACAGGGTCTCACTCTAGCACCTAGGTTGGAGGGCAGTGGTGCAGTCACAACTCATTGCGGCCTTCCCGGGCTCAAGTAATCCTCCCAACTCAGCCTCTCAAGCAGCTGGGACTACAGGCACACGCCATCATGCCCAGCTACATTTTTGCAATTTTTGCATTTTTTGCAGAGACAGAGTTTCGTCATGCTGCCCAGGCTGGTCTTGAACGCCTGGGCTCAAGCAATCCACCTGCTTTGGCCTCACAAAGTGGTAGGATTACAGGTGTGAGCCACGGTACCTGACCCTAAACTTTTTCTTTACGGCAGTTATGTGGTCTTTATTTGTATAGCAGACCAGAAGAACCCATGGACAGTTACATTATGAAGTTTAATTATATGTATACTTGATGATTGCTAACAATTGTCAGGTAATACTCTGGACTGAAACATCAATGACACTGAGTAGAGCTTTATGTGAAGTAATTTTTATAGTCAGCATTTTATTAGTAATACCCTATATTTTCTACAGAGTCAACTACTGGATTTTCTGTCTGGCAAACAGTATGCAGTAGGTGATGAAACTGATCTTTCTATACCAGCATCACCAACGAATAAATACAAGCAGGATAATGAAAAGGTACTGATAAACTGTGAGTAAATTCAAGCAGACTGAATTTGGTAGTACCTTAAAGTTACTAATGCTTTGTAAAAATTTTTTTTACAAATCTTTAATTTGTTTAAAACTGTGTTCACAAAGAATAATACATTGGAGGCTGGTGAGAATGTGAAAAAAGAGTCTTTATGATTTGGGGCCAGAGTAACAGGCATTGAATAAAAATAGGTATCATTCAAAGTATCAGGAAAGTAATTGAAGGTCCAGTTTGTCAGAGTTCTTTGAATCTCTTTGATAAACTTCACATTTACTCTTTTAGATGGTTGATCCTTGGGAGAATGTGCTCAACTGAAAAATCTGGTCTATACCCTTTGCTGTAGTATAACTCATATATCAGGAGTTTGGATGATAGGGTTTGTCACATAAACCACCAAAAAGTAGTGCCACATACAAGTTTGGTTTAATATAATTTACCTTCAACTGAACACTATGCTGGGTACCTAATCATATGTGGTAACCACACTAACCGTAGTAGTAGTACTTATCAAAATGGGGACAAAACTATGACCTTTTTTCTCTCTTGCCCAAATTCCTATTTAAGGGGCCTGGGGAGTATATCTTCTAAACTGTAACATCTCACCAGTTGGGTTTTATTTAACCCTCTATAATGTGGTTTACTTTCCAACCTGACTGTGGCATAATATCACATGACAGATAGAGAAGGAAATAAAAATATTTTACCCCAAAATACATTTCTTTGCCATATTTTGAAATGGTCCTACAAAGCTGTCTTTTGTGGAGGAAAATTTGCGTTTGTAAAGGATCTTTATTAATGTAACTAAATCTTTCCCCTTCCAGGCCCTCCAAATCCTGAAGAGATAACTGAGAGTCTAGCACCTTTTAAAGGTCTAAATAGGAAGCATTTGCCATCTATTGTTTCTAAGGGTGGCCATCTATGAGACTTCATCTACATAATAAGAACCTTGGTCTTCACAATCCCATATCTTAAACCAGAGACTCCTTTCTACTGATTCCAGGTCTTTAGATAATAATTCTTTCAACCAATTGCTTGCCAACCAGAAAATCTTTGAATCTACCTATGACCTGTAAGCCCCATTTCAAGCTCTCCCACCTTTCCAGGCTGAACCAATGTTTACCTCACATGTACTGATTGATGTCTTATGTCTCTAAAACATACAAACACCAGCTACTCAGGAGGCTGAGGCAGGGGAATTGCTTGCACCAGGGAGGTGGAGGTTACAGTGAGCTGAGATCACACCACTGCACTCCAGCCTGGGCGACGGAGCAAGACTCCATCTCAAAAATAAAAACAAAAAACAAAAAAACATATAATCAAGCTATAACCCAACCACCTTGGGCACATGTTCTCAAGATCTCTTGAGAGTGCACCTCGGACCACTGAGAGACAGGACTAGCTGGATTTCCTAGGCCGACTAAGAATTCCTAAGCCCAGCTGGGAATGTGACCACATCCACCTTTAAACACGTGGTTTGCAACTTAGCTCACACTCGACCAATCAGGTAGTAAAGGGAGCTCACTAAAATGCTAATTAGGCTAAAACAGGAGGTAAAGAAATAGCCAATCATCTATAGCCTGAGAGCACAGTGGGAGGGACCAAGATGGGAATATAAACCCAGGCATTCGAGCAGGGAATGGCAACCCCTTTGGGTCCCCTCCCATTTTAGGGGAGCTCTGTATTCACTCTGTTAAATCTTGCAACTGCACACTCTTGTGGTCCATGTTTGTTATGGCTGGAGCTGAGCTTTCACTCGCCATCCACCACTGCTATTTGTCGCTGTTGCAGACCTGTTGCTGACTTCCACCTCTCCGGATCTGGCAGGGTGTCCACTGTGCTCCTGATCTAGTGAGGCACCCATTGCTGCTCCTGATTGGGCTAAAGGCTTGCCATTGTTCCTGCATGGCTAAGTACCCAGGTTCATCCCAACTGAGCTAAACACTAGTCACAGGGTTCCACGGTTCTCTTCCGTGACCCACGGCTTCTAATAGAGCTATAACACTCACTGCATGGCCCAAGATTCCATTCCTTGGAATCTGTGAGGCCAAGAACCCCAGATCAGAGAACAAGAGGTTTGTCACCACCTTGGAAGCGCCTACCACCATCTTGGGAGCTCTAAGAACAAGGACCGCCGGTAACACCATGATCACTCATATTTGGCTCAGAATAACCTTTTTAAATATTTTACAGGGTTTAACTCCTGGCAAAGTTTCTGTAATTAATAAAATCACATTGACAAGATGAGAATTTAAGAGTATTGAAAAAAGTAAAATTATATTAAACATTTTAATTATTTTTATTTTATTTATTTTGCTTATTATTACTTTTTTGAGGCAGAGGCTCACTGTGTTGCCCAGGCTGAAGTGCAGTGGCATTATCTCCACTCACTGAAACCTCTGCCTCCTGGGTTCAAGCGATCCTTCCACCTCAGCCTCCCAAGTAGCTGGGATTACAAGCGTGTGCCACCACGCCTGGCTGATTTTTGTATTTTTAGTAGAGACCAGGTTTTACCATGTTGGCTAGGCTGACTTTGAACCCCTGACCTCAGGTGATCTGCCTGCCTCCATCTCCCAAAGTGCTGGGATTTCGGGCATGAGCCACTGTGCCCAGCCAACGTATTTTAGAAATATGATATATAAAAGGTCTAGAATACATTTACTTCCAAAATCACCTGCTCCAGTAAGTTAAAACATTTGGTGAATTGCCTTCATATTTTGACAAACATTGCTGAGGTAGATTCTTCTATGTGTCCCATGTTAAATAGATCGCACTTAAAATATGTATTTTAGCAGTGCCCTCAAATACCTGTATGTCTCCTTCCTAGATTTAATGAAGTGTTTTATATGTGCATCTGATATTTTTTCTGTCATATTTGAAAGTAAGTTGCTGACATGTAGATCCATAAAATTCCTTAGCATACATTTCCTAAAAATAATGACATAACTGCAATATAATTATAATAAATAAGAAAACTTTAATAAGTATTTTCAAATATCATTTACTAACTTCCATATTTAAATTTCTCCATTTGTCCCCAAAATGGTTTTATGTCTCCTTAGACTCTTTTACTCTAGAAGAATTCCCCTAATCTTTTTTAAAAAAAATTTTCTGATTAATTCCTTGTGGTATTTATTTAACTTGTTTCTCTATTTGCTGTATTTCCAATAAACCGGAAGTGACATCTAAAATCTTGCTTAGATTTTGGTTTAGTATTTCCTAAGAAATACTTCTTAACGCATGCAGAGTATTTCATTTTTTGTCGTATTGGGAAACAAACTCAGGTTATCCTAAATTTCCAGGTCTCTCCAGTATAAAGATGTAGTTTTTCCTTTGCTGTCAGCAAAGATCTGTGAGGTGACACTTTGGCACTGTATAAATATCCTGTTTCCCAGTAACCTTTATCTAATGGTTTTAAGCATTGATGATCCCTGCTTGAATCAGTTATTTCTGTAGTGTCTATAGAATAGTGAGCTTCTAATTCTGTTATGTCTTTACATTAATTAATTGCCATTTCTCAGTAAAACTTTATTTTATCAAATGAGATGAAGTACTCCTTCTCTAAAAATCTCAGGGTAACTCCTTAATTGTCTACCAATTTAGGGGTTAGTGTAATAGTTATATATAATATAAGTAAATTAGATATTTATTCTTTTATAGTATTCCCTTTTGTGTATCTATTATATGGATTCATGAATTTACTTAGTATAAAATGAGTTACACTCATTAATCTTTGATGCTAAAATAGAGGAAGCTGCTTCAAGCAGGTTTTTGTGTGTTTTTTATATGCTCTAGTAGACTTTTCGAGCATTTTCCTCTTTTCTGGTACAAGAAAATATCCGAGCCCACCTGCCCAGACCTGGTTCCTTTTAGAGATTTCTCTTGCTTGAAATTAACTTTTCACTTACATTTCCTTTCTTTTCCCTCGATGCCCAAATCTTGACAAAGTGATTGCCAAATTGCCTGATCTTTTCTAAGTGGCACTTAAGCGGTGCATTTGTAAATCAAGAGGGTCGATCACTTAAAGATCTCTTGTATGTGCTAAAGATCTATCCTGTATGTGCTATAGGGAGGAAATTATAGTTGTTATATCTGTATTTTTTAAAGAGGAATGAACTAATTTGTATGTATGAAAAGAATTAAGCTTTTGGAACTTCAACTTATAAAGTTTAAAGGGGTATCTGTGACTAAAGATTATAAGCAAGTAGTTTCCTGATTTAAACAACACTGATAGTTTCATCGTGTTAATTCTCTAATTTCTCTCTTTTGCTTTCTTGGATTGTATTTTCTAATAGAATTTTATCTACTAGTTCAACTAATGGATTTGATTTTCTGAAGAGTATTAAATTGTCAGCCATCTTCTTAGCCATGCTTCTGTTACTTGCAGTTTCTAATTTTTCTTTTTACAAGGTCTTTTTGGAAGTCAATGTATTTCTTTTTTCCCCTCCGAGACAGAGCGTCACTCCGTCGCCCAGGCTGGAGTGCAGTGGCGCAATCTCAGTTCACTGCAACCTCCACCTCCTGGGTTCAAGCAATTCTCCTGCCTTAGCCTTCTGAGTAGCTGGGATTACAGGCACGTGCCACCACGCCCGGCTAATATTGTATTTTTAGTACAGATGGGGTTTCACCATGTTGGCCAGGCTGGTCTTGAACTCCTGAACTCGTGGTCCACCCACCTCGGCCTCCCAAAGGCTGAGATTACAGGCATGAGCCACCGTGTCCAGCCAAAAGCCAATGTATTTCTAATTAAAATCCTAATGTGAATTTTTGGGCTGCAGTCTTGCAAAGATATATTTTGACCATCAAATGTGTTTACTAATACGACACCAGAGTCTTCAAGTAGGTGAATGGATTGAATTTGAGAAACAATAGTTTTGGTTCCTTATTTTATTTTACTTCATTTTATTTTTCCTAAGGTACTAAACCATTGTTTTTAAAATTCTGAAGTAATGAAGGGAATAATAGAATAAAGGCCAAAAAAAAAAGAAAATCATCAGTTTAAAAAAAAATCTGAATATCTTAGTTTTTGTCCAACTTTTTTTTTGTCAGTATATATAAGCAGTTATGCTTTGGCAAACAAAAGTTAAAAAAAGACCGTGTATAAATTGTTAATCTTCTCAACTTAGAAGAACTGACTTTCTTCAAACTGAGGTTGAAAATCTGCCTCTCTCTCAGTAAGAAGAGATAGGAAAAGAAACTTGAAATTGTCAGAAAGCTTAAATAAAATTGACCAACTTCTAAACAAACATTGCAAATACTTTGTGGTATGGATAGAATCAGTTTATTAAACAAATAAACAGAACAGTATCCTTATTTTTGGTGTCTTGGTAAGGACTTCAATCTTGTGGATTTTTTCAATTTAGGCCCTTGCTCTTGGACATCATAACTGTACTTATGTGGACTGCTTTTCCAGGGAGCCTCTTTAAAACTCACTTGTAAATACAAGAGCAAGGAAACCATAACAACCATGTTATCTGACCATAATGATAGGGATAGATTTCCAATTGCAGCCATGAGTTAAACGAAACACTCTAACTGTGAGGACTCCAAGATGTTTTTCCCTTAAGTTTGCCTAACATCACAGATCAGAAGGACAAAATTTGCTAACCTTAAGGAGCAAGTTGTAGATGTGAGAGCTTAAGCCCTGGTTTTGTACCCATTCAGGATCAGGTATATACATATTTATTAAGTTCTTGTTATTTTTGAACAGTAGAAGCACAGTGACATAGATATTGCATTAAGTTAAATTTAGGGAAAGTTTCTGATTACAGTGTGAATATCACTTTTTCTCTGCTTTGATTTTTGGTAAATTGTGTTATTCTTCCCAAATGTCAAAGGAATTAAAAGAATTGTGTTTTAGACAGACTATTGCACTGTGAAGTTAAAATGGAAACTCATATTATAGACTTGTATAATTGATTTACTTGTATTGTGATTTACTGTGAAAATAAAGATAAAAGGACATTTGAAATATGAGCAGAGGCTGGTCACGGTGGCTCATGCCTGTAATCCCAGCATTTTGGGAGGCTAAGGCAGGCAGATCACCTGAGGTTGGGAGTTTGAGACCAGCCTGACCAACATGGAGAAACCCCGTCTCTACTAAAAATACAAAATTAGCCAGGCGTGGTGGCACATGCCTGTAATCCCAGCTATTTGGGAGGCTGAGGCAGGAGAATCACTTGAACTTGGGAGGCTGAGGTTGCGGTGAGTGGAGATCGTGTCATTGCACTCCAGCCTGGGCAACAAGAGCAAAACACCGTCTCAAAATAAAAAAAAATTAGAAAAAGAAAGAAATATAATCAGAAAACTATATTATACCTTATTTTATAAAATTTTAGGAGAAACTTTAAAGCTTATTTTTATTTGGTTGTGCCTTAGAATACCTTTCTTTGTAAGGCACCGTAATAAAAAAATAAGCATTTATTTTATCCCAGGTAAGTTTTTTTTTTCCTTTGGAAACAGTCTCATTCTGTCACCCAGGCTGGAGTGTAGTAGCACTATCTTGGCTCACTGCAACTTCTACCTCCCAGGTTCAAGTGATTCTTGTGCCACAGCCTCCCGAGTAGCTGGGATTACAGGTGTGTGCCACCACGTCCAGCTAATATTTTGTATTTTTAGCAGAGACAGGGTTTCGCTGTGTTGGCCAGGTGGGTCTTCAACTCTTGGCCTCAAGTGATCCACCTGCCTTGGTGTCCGTGTGGTGGGATTACAGGTGTGAGCCACCACACCAGCCTTAGGTAAGTTTTTCTTAATAGATTTTTAATTTTGAAATTTTTAAAAGGACAAATTATGTATTGATTTTTCTTTCATTCATCATTGAAAACTCATTGAGAACCTATTGAGTTTCATTGAATGAAAACTCATTGAGAACAAAAATAGATTGGTTACCTACTATAATGCGAGTCATTCCGTTAGCATCTAAGGACACATGATTTGCTCTCATGGAACTCATAAAGTAATATGAGGATTAAGAAACGTTATCAGAAAGTGGCTAGGCACAGTGGCTCATGCGTGTAATCCCAGCACTTTGGGAGGTCAAGGCAGGAGGATCACTTGAGCCCAGGAGTTCAAGATTAGCCTGGACAACAGAGTGAAATATTGTCTCCATAAAAAAATATTAAAAAGGAAAGTATCAGGAAGTGTTAATACCTACGCAGAGAATTATAATAGGGTGATATGCAGAGTTATCACAGGATGGCTGGAAAGAGAATACATGAATGTCTACTTTAGATTGGGGAATCAGGGAGCATCTCTGAAATGGAAACATTGAGTTAGTATATTTAATATGCAAGGAAAAATCTTTCTCATGGTTAATCTTTAAACTTTGTTTTCTTGTAATTAATTTTGCTTCAGTTCTATCTCAAGTCCATATTTAAAGCAATGCTTTCCTGTCCAGTGAAGTTTTTCTTTTAAATTGACCCTGATTGCCTCCTACGTTTCAAGAATCATTTTCTACATGGAAATTTAAATAGTCAAAATATATTATCTTTTGAATTTCTTTTAAGATGTATATGCTTAATAATTATTTAAGAGACTTGCTAAGGATTTGTAATTTTTTATTGCTGCTTTTTTTAGTTTCTTTGATGCTTCAAAAATTTAAAATGTGATTAGATTGAATATGATGAAATTTTAGTTTTAATAAGAGAAATATTTTCTTAGCATTTACAGATGATAAATTCCTGGGACATTAGTTGTGACTGAAATTACTGAAGGATTTTTGAATTTCATGTGTTTTGGGTAGGAATCGAGTTTAGAGTTTGTGAGTCTGTTATCTGAAGGAGTAGGCAAGAAGATGATTTCAAGTGGACAGTTTGGGAACAACATTTAAGAATTAGAAACAGGGTTCTAGAGCAGAAGGTGGGATGGAAGTAGTTGAGAAGGCAAAAATAGGAAGAAAATTCTATGTGAAAAATTTAATTTTGAGCTGCTCATGGTGGCTCACGCCTGTATTCCCAGCGCTTTGGGAGGTCGAGGCGGAAGGATCACTGGAGCCCAGGAGTTCCCAGGAGTTCAACACCAACCTGGGCAACATAGTGGGACCTTGTCTCTACAAAAAATAAAAAAGTTTAGCTGCTTGTGATAGCACACGCCTGTAATCCTAGCTACTAGGGAGGCTGAAGCAGGAGGGTCACGTAAGCCTGGGAGGTTGAAGTTGCAGTGTGCCCTGATTGTGCTACTGCACTCCAGCCTAACAGCAAGACTCTGTTTCCAAAAAAAAAAAAAAAGAAAAGAAAAAAAAAAAAAAAAGAAATTGATTTTGATGAAATCCAATTTATCTTTTTTTTTTTTTCCCTTTTCTGATTGTGCTTCTGGTGTCTTATGTAAGAACTCTTTGCCTTATTCCAGGTCATGAATAATTTCTATTACATTTTCTTTTAAAAGTTTAATAGTTTATATTGTACATTTATAGACTTATGATCCACTTTGAGTTTACTTTTATAAAAGGTGTGAAGTTTAAGTTGAAGTTCATGTGTTTTGCATATGGATGACCAATTGCTCCAACACCAATTATTGAAAAGACTGTCTTTTCTTCATTGTTCCTTTTGCACATTTGTGAAAAATCAGATTGCTCTATTTGTGTTGGTGTATTTCTGCACCCTATTCTGTTCCATTGAGCCGAGTGTTCTTTTGTAAATACTACTCTATCTTAATTATTGTAATTGTATAGTAATTTAGATTGCTTCTCAGCATGTTTAATATACTGTTCCAATATCATCTGGCCTACATACTTCTGGATGATTTGTTAGCCTTATTATTGTTCCTCTGTAGGTAATGTGTCATTTTGTGCTGGCTGCACTCAAGATTTTTTCTTACTTTTGGTTGTCAGAGTTTGTATACATTTTGTTTGGTTTTCCTACTTATATAGCTTATTCGATCTATAAATTAATGTTTTCTACTAAATTTGGGATGCTTTCGGACAAAATTTCTTCATATGTTTTTTCTACCCTTTTCACTTCTCTTCAGGGATTCCAATTACATGTATGTTTGACTTCTTAAATTGTCTCATAAATCCCTTTGGTTCTTTCATCTTTTTTTGTTGCTGTTGTTCTCTTTCGTTTTTCAGATTTGGTAATAGCTATTGGTTTGTCTATAAGTTCACCAATACTTTCTTCTACTCTCTCCAAGTTGCTGTTGAACCCATCAAGCAAATTTTGTTTTACTTATTGTACTTTTCATTTCCAGAATTTATTTTGTCCACTTTACTGTTGACATTCCAACTCTGTTAATTTGTTGATAACAGATATTCTTTTAATTCATTGAACATATTTCCTTTTAATATCTTGAACATAATTCATAATAACTGCCTTGATGTTTTTCTGCTAAACTCGGCATCTAGGTCTTCTTGGTAGCAATTTCTATTGACTACTTTTTACCCTGAGTAGTGGGTCACACCTTTTTTCTTCGTTTATTGATTTTTGGATGAAAACTGGATATTATAGGTAATATTTTATAACAACTCTGGATTTCTTTATGTTCTTCTGAGAAATATTGTGTTTTTGTGCTAGTGGGCAACTGACTTGCCTGGATTCCAACTTAATACTCTGTCTCTATTCTATGTTGGTATGCAATTGCTGATATCTGTTCTTGTGTCTTCCTTTGCTGCTTTTTTTTAGCTGGATTTTTGTAGGTCTCCCCTCTGCCTGCCAAATTTGGTAGTCAGTCAAGAATTTGGGGAGAGATGGAGTTTATTGATTGTCCAACCTGTTTTTATATGGCAGTTCTCTTTTTCTAAAGAGTTAAGTGAGGTATTGTGATTGAATGATTATATACATTTTTACTGCATATGAAAAAGATTATGGATTTAGAAAAATTGCAATAAAGAAATTAACTGAATATTTTATTGCACAGGTGCAGCTGCTAGCAAGGAAAATCATCTTTTCATATTTAAACCTGCTAGTAAATTCAAAGAATGACCTGGCTGTGGCTCATATTCTCAATATTCCTGATAGAGGACTAGGAAGAGAAGCCTTCACTGATTTGAAACATGCTGCTCGAGAGAAACAAATGTCTATCTTTTTGGTATGGATGTGTGACATGTTCAAAATTAAGACTCCTTGCACAGTGGATCCATGTATCCTAATATGCTTGTAACTAGGATGAAACAACTTTTAAGTGGTTAATTTATGTTCTACCTCTGTATTTGAAAATCCATGGTATTTTAATTTTTTACCATATCCTTCAAGTTTGGTAAAGGAGAATTTCTCTAAAGCAGTGTTTCCTTACATATGTTCTGTATAGTGCTGGCCCTGATAAATTCTCTGTGAATAAATGTTTCCAATGTCAAAACGTTTCCGTTAAATGTTCTTTGAATAAATATTTCCAAGGGCAAAATGTTTAGAAGTAGTATATACCCTTATTCGTTATACATAGTCCATGATTGTCTATAAGAGCTCTGAGGAAGTCCTGCCATAAAGAAATCTGCTTGTAGCCAATTAAGCTTGTTATTTAATCTGTTGTTTCCTAATTTATTTGACCATGGAACTTTCCCCTAAATGACTGACATTTCATAGGATTTGTCTTTCTGAAAATGTACCTTGGAACATTTCATCTTTGATTGAAACACTATTATGTACAGCTATCACATATGTATTTTTATCATTGTAAGGACAAGCCTTTTGAACTAAACATGATCCCAGGATGGGAAAGCTGGATGGAACTTAGTGATTATCTAGTCTATATTTTTATTTTACAAATAGAGAGACTGAGGTTTGGAAGTGTTAAATTGCCCAACCAGTTCACCTGTTTAACACAACAGATCAGTTGACACTAAAAATTCCCTTGTTCCATATAACATTTTCAATAGCTAGTAGTCAACTATATTAGAATATATTCATAAATGAGTTATTGATAGTCAATAATACATTCTAATTAATACACTTTAACTCTTAATTTGTCCTCTAACTCAGCTTCTCAGTCTCTATCTGCAGCTGGGTGTCATTGCCACCACACTTGCTAGCATGAATTCTGCATGGCATTTGTTTCTTTGGTTATTTGCTTCTGACTCAACGTGTGTCATGAGCCATAAAGTGTGCTTCCCTTTTAACTGTATAACCAGAATTATATAGATTTACTTAGCTTTATGAAGTAAATTACAGTTTTAATTTAATAAATCACTGGACATAACTTATTCATTTGTTTTAATTCATAGGTGGCCACGTCATTTATTAGAACAATAGAGCTTGGAGGGAAAGGTTATGCACCACCACCATCAGATCCTTTAAGGACACATGTAAAGGGATTGTCTAATTTTATTAATTTCATTGACAAATTAGATGAGATTCTTGGAGAAATACCAAACCCAAGGTAATGACTTTTGATATATTACAAATATGTTATTAATCTATCTTTAAAACTTTATAGAATTGGGTAGAGATAAGAGATATTGAAATGACCAAGCATCAGACCAAACGGTGGGGAGAAGAAAGAAAATCTGTATGAATAAATTACAATCATATGACCTTACCTCCTAAGTTTCTGCCTGTGATTCTGAGTTTTTGCCAAAGTCAAAAGTCATGTCCATACTAAATTGATTAGAGAAGAGAGTTAGCATTTATTTTTATCGGATGAAATAGATTTTTGAGGACTGGAAATGAGCAAACAGATAATTTCTGTATATGTATTTAGCCGTAAAGGAAACTGATATCAAGAATGAGTAAGAAAATTAACAAAGATATGAAATCCCTATTCTATTTTCTATTATTTTTCATTTTCTTATGTGCAAATCTTTGGTTCAGCTGGGATTTGTTTTTATATGACATTGGAGGTAAGAGATTTTTAAAAATCTGATAGACCCCCATTTATAATATTGGTGTATTAAGTGGTGAGTACGTCTTGGGGGCAGAAGTGGATTGTATTTGCTAGCAATCATGGTGGATTGTTGTCAATTTGCTTGGTATCCTGTAACATAAATAAACATAATAAAAATAGGTGATATTTATTGAACACTTGTTATATGTCAGACATTGTGCTAAGTTCTTTACTCAGATTATCATTTGATCATTACAACAACCTGACTTGATAGATACTATTACTATCCCTAATTTAGAGGTGAAGAAATTAAAACACAGACATCAAGTAACTTGCCCTAGGTTATATTAAGTAGCAGAGTAGGGATCTGAACACAGTCAGTTCTGACCCTGGCATCCATTCTGTTAATGACTATATCTTGTTCCATGAAACTTCATTCCATTCTAAGATTCTAAGAAGGATTTTTTTCAGGGTTTTATTCTGAATTGCATTCTGTCTTCTCATATGGATATCCATTACAAAGAAGTAAACTTGGAAAAGGGTTTTGAAAATAACTTAGAGACAAAATAAGTGACATCTTCTAAACTTCCAGATAATATATTGGGGGCCATTTCTATTGAAATATCATATATTTAATTTTAAAACATTTTTTGGTAAGGCAATATAGATATATTTTGTTAAAGTCAAGTGATACTACAGTCATCTGCAGTTTTTTCCCTTGAAGATATTCCTTCTGGAGAGTCCCCTGTCGTCTTTATTCAGTCTTTGCTTTTGCTTGCTGGGCCTGTGTCAGAGTGACAACCATGAACCTTCATCCTCACCTTGTGAAACAGTCTCTGCCTCTTTCCTGACTCTTATGACTTTACTTTTAATTCTTAAACCCCTTATTTTGCTCAAGTAGCTTTCTCAGAAAAAGTAAATGGTAAGCAAATATTTTTATGTTAGTCTCACATTTGATTGTATATGATTTTATGTCATGTTTCATTTATTTCTCTAAGATTATTATATTTAATGTAAAAATATTGTTATCTGCTTCCTGAATGGTCTTTGTTTTATCTAAATTGGATGCTTTTCTGTTTTTTACTTTCTTTCTTTTGCCCTCTTTCATGGTAGAGGTGTTCCCACAATGTGTGCAGATTCTGAACTGTCCTTTCATATTTAAGAGTGAGGCCGTATACAGCTGATTAGTAGCTCTGTATAGTGGGCTTATTTATAGCATGCTGCCCAGTTGGCCTTTTTGTTGGGGACTTACTCTCCAAATGTCAGTAACTTTAGATCTTTTCTTCGGGACTTTCCCAAAAATTTCCACAGAGGAATCTTTTAATCTCTGAAAGCTATAAATCTGGCTAGCAATATTCTGGGATTTGAGATAGGTCCAGGTTGATGTTGAGTCTCACGGTTCCGTATGTAGACTTACTC
Source organism: Piliocolobus tephrosceles (assembly GCF_002776525.5). Lineage (NCBI taxonomy): Eukaryota > Metazoa > Chordata > Mammalia > Primates > Cercopithecidae > Piliocolobus > Piliocolobus tephrosceles. The sequence goes on from NC_045443.1 coordinate 99,734,995, forward strand.
AATTCCTTTGTTTTTGGTCCTGCTGCCCCTGGGTCTGGACCCTCTCTTAGTTTCTTTAGAACAGTCCTGCTTCCCATGCTGAGGTGGGAGAGGAGCGCTATCCTGACTGCTCAGAATAGAGAGAGAATGGGGGTATAATATTCCTTATGGAGACTGTCAACTAGCTCTTCTGTTTTCAACCCCATCTTTACATAGCCTTCAGTACTGCCTTCAATTTCTGATTAATTTCTGAGTTTACTTCTTACTGATGTTCCTCGTAGCGGTTACTTAGGTTTTAGCTTTTGTATTCTGGGTAGTCAGTTATGACTCAACCATCTGTTTTCATTTTTTTGTACTTTCATGAAGTGCCTCTACTCTCATCAGCTGTTTTGTTTCCTCTCTCATTCTCTTTTTCTTCATAGATGGAAACTTTTTTGTTTTTTGCTTTTTTGTCATTTTAGTGAAGTTTCGTGAAAGAGCAGAGATATATGTGTATGTTCTATCCAATATGGTTTGTTATAATTACATTCCTTTTGGAGGAATTTCTGGTTGTGGTCAACAGGGTAGAAGTATATTTATTTTAGAGGCATGCAGGGTGAGGGAATAGACTTCTTCAACTTAGCAGCCATTTATTTTGGATATCCCATGTGGTTATAATGAACAAGTATCGTTTAGAGAAGGTCTTGAGGAAGTGAGTATCTAAATAGTGAATGTCTTCAATTGGGTGGCTGAATAGTCCACTTGAGCAATTTTTGTTCTCTTTTTTGTGGTGATTTGTTTATTTATTTTTGTTCTATAGTAGTTATAGGTTTGTTCTATAAATAAAAAAGTAAAAGTATTAAAACTAAAAACATATACATTATGCATATCATAATAGATATTAATAGAAGGTATACAGAGGAAAGGGCAATTGACTTGGTTTGTGGGAGCCAGGGATAAGGGTGTCAAGAATGCTTATCTGGATGGGTGTTACAGTTAAGCCTAATTTTGAAGGATGAACTTGAAGGAGTTAACTGGACATGGTGGGTGGGAAAGTGGATAACCCATTTGGACATTGCTTCACTGGTTATTCATTTTACCTTATAATTTCAACCTCTCCCTTTACTAGTACTTTAGCCACAGTCTATAAGCTTATAAGAAAAAAACAATAAACTGTCTTCTCTGTTTCTTCCAGTTCCTTCTCCTTCCATTTACAGCTCAAATTCTTAAAGAAAATACTTTCTATTTTTCTGATTCCCTCTTTGTAATTATTTAATGTATATTTCTCAATAGACAGTAAACTCAATGAGAGTTTATTGGTTTTCTTCACTAATATTCCCTAGCCCTAGCACAATTTTTGCCAGAATAGACAGTCAATATTTATTTGATTGTCTGTACTTGACTGATTTATACTCCTTCACTTTTTCCCTCTACTGAAGCTATTCTGCCAGTGGTCACTTGTGATCTTCTAATTGTCATAGTCTGTGGTCTCTTTTGAGTCTCCAAATTTAGTCATTTCCTACTGGAACTCTTTTTTCCTATAACTTCTGAGATGTCATTCTCTTATTTTCCACCGACCTCTTCTACTATATATATGCAAATTCTTCTAAATCTATATTTCAGTGAAATTTGAACCTCTTTCCTGAGTTTCAGAAACATATCCTCAGCTATCTTTAAGATGGTGCCTCACAGGCAACTCATGTGTCCTAAACTAAATTTTCATCTTTCTTTGCAAAACTGCTTCTCCTCCTGAAGTGATGAAGCCTGTCTCCCAGCTCCCAAACAAGAATCTGGGGCATATCCTAAATGCATTCACTCAGTAAGATCCGTCACTTTTTCTTACTTCACATATTTTATGTTCTTTCTCCTCATCTCTTCCTATAGCTACCATTTTATTTCCAGTGTTTACTGTTTCAGACTTTCATCCTTTGTTGCCTGGACCTTTTCATATGCCACCGAGTTGTCTATTCTGCCTCCAGTCTTAAGTTGCCCTGTCCTGTCGTCTTCATTGCTGCCAGAGTGATTTTTCTGAAACAGCTAAATGTTACTCCCATAATTAAAACTTTTCAGTGATGCCATATTTGGTACAGGATAAAACTCCAGGAACCTCAATATAATACACAAAACTGTCTATGCTCTCACTCCTGTCCATCTCTCACTCTGGCCTCTTTATCCTCCTCGTCTCTCTCAACCTTAAAACTTAGAGATAAAAATGTATTTAGCTCTTGTATCTAAGGAAAAGTTTATACTACTTATTTAAAAATTACAGTAATCTTTGAGCCCAAGGAAGGGTGGGATAGACAGACTGGCAAGAAATAAAGAAAAGGAATTGATTCTTACACTCATCGCCTCACTGCCAGCTTTTCATGAGGCCATCTTAGCTATAGGTGGCTGCATTTCTACACTTTGCCAGTAGGTGACACCATAAAATGCATAGTGTACTTTCACCTGAAAGATGTCTTGAATGAGATGTTTCAAGTTATATCCTGTTGTTTAGAAGTTGAAAATTCTGTATTTCACATTTATCACACAACTTTCGAATGCACATTTACATTATACTGTCATGCACCATGACGAGAATATGCTCTGAGAAATGCATTGTTAGGCAATTTAATCATTGTACAAACATCATAGCCTGTGCTTACACAAACCTGGATGGTATAGCCTGCCACACACACAGGCTATATGGCATAGCCTGTTGCTGCTAGGCTACAAACCTGTATGGCCTGTTAACTGTATCAGATACTGTAGACAATTGTAACACAATGGTATTTGTGTGGCTAAGCATATCTAAACATTGAAAAGGTCCTGTTCAGAATGCAGTATAAAACATAAACATAGATACGCATAGGGTACTTGCCATGACTGGAGTTTGCAGCACTTGAAGTTGCTCTGGATGAGTTGAGTCTTGTAGACTTTATACACATTATAAACCTAGACCACACTAAATTTACAGAGCAAATTTTTCTTTCTTCAAGAATAAATTACTGTTAGCTTGCTCTAACTTTGTGAACTTTAAACTTTTTTGACTATGAATTTTTTAAAATTTTGAAACTTTTTGACTCTTGTAATAACACTTAGCTTAAAACACAAATACATTGTCCAGCTGTACAAATTTTTTTCTCTGTATCCTTATTCTATATGCTTTTCTCTCTTTAAAGTTTTTTTTTTTTTTTTTTTTTTTTTGCTTTTTAAACTTTTTTGTTTAAAATTAAGACACAAACATACACATTAGCCTAGGTCTATACAGGGTCAGGATTATCAATATGACTGTCTTCCACCTCCACATCTTGTCCCACTGGAAGATCTTCAGGAGCAATAACACCCCTGGAGGTGTCATCTCCTATAGTCACAACACCTTCTTCAGGAATACCTCCTGAAGGACCTGCCTGAGGCTATTTCACAGTTAGTGTTTTTTTTTTCTTAATAAGTAGAAGGAGTACACTCTAAAATAATGATAAAAGGTATAGCAAATACATAAACCAGTAAGATAGTCATTTATTATAATGACCAAGTATTACGTATTAAACATAATTATATGCACTATACTATTATATGATTGGCAGCACGGTAGGTTTGTTTACACAAATATCACCACAAACATGCGAGTGATATGTTGAGCTATGATGCTACGATGTTACATCACTAGGTGATAGGAATTTTTCAGCTCCATTATAATATTATGGGACTACCATCGTATATGTGGTCTGTTGCTAACCATAATGTTATTATGTAGCACATAACTATGTATATTGGACTAAATATACATGTATGGAGTGTTAAATCTCATTGAAATTATTCAGTCTAATCTCCTAATGTTAACATTTTTCTTGTTTAAAATATTTAAGAAATACTTTTCATACATTTTATGTGGCACCTTTAATTACATTTAATTTTTAAAGGTGAAATTTACTTCAACAAATAGTTATCAAATTCTTGAGTGTGGTATGGAAAAAGCAGTCACTTTATTTAGGAAAGTGAAGATAGTCAGTAATTACGTTAAAGTATTACCAATCATTTGCCTGTATTATTGCTTAGTGTTCTCTTCCAGTTACTTTATTTTGGTACAAGCTTGGGGATTCGGTTCTGCTTTTCATCAGCAGCCTCGTGTTTCTCTTTCTGCCCTAGGGCACTGGTGTGATGCAGTTAGGAGTTAGGAGCTCAGTTTGCCTCTTTCTCATCTAAATTCTCCTATTAATGTTTATCCAGAATCGCTGTAATATATCTTCTGGGAAGCACTCCTGAATACCTCCTCCTTCTCTCTACTTCTCCACTCAAACTTGTCTATACTTTCAGTAGTTCATTGTATCATAATCACTTGTGAGCTCTTAAAGAGAAAGATTTTTTTCATTTTTGTATTGCCAGTGAACAGCATAAATATCCTGATGTCATTTTAGTTAAAACTTCTGGAATTTCTAGGCCCTAGAAGCAAGGATTTGAATTAAGCCACTGTGTTGCTGAACAGATATTAGAAGCCAACCTAATGGTGGCTCTAGAAGTGAGTATATAGTAATAGAGTAGTCAGAGCACTACTGTTTGGGGTATTTTGCCATGGGTTCAAAATGTTGACCTTGGCAAGTCTCTGAAATACAAGTCTTATTTTTTCCTAAATACAATTCAGCCAGTGAATTACATCATCTTTAAAATTTAGCATTTTTGTCTTGTAGAAGGAATGAGAAAAAGAGGTCAAAGGTGACTTTCCTAATATCATTTGAAGCATATTTTTTCTTCTTATAATTGGCACTAAGACACTTGCAGATTTTATTAACCATTTGAATCTTTTCCAAAACTCTTTTCTATTAGAGATTAATTCCCAGGAAAAACATATAATGTTAATTATGTTTTTCATTTTGGCTACATTTCATCCAGTTCACAGCTGAAAAACGAAGTCCTCATATATGTGAAAGAATTCCTAGGGTCTACTCAGACTTCTGATTACAGAAGTATGGCAGACTAGGCCCCCAGATTGATTCTTCCATTGAAAATAATTAATAATGTTGGATAGTATATTTCAAAAATGCTTCTTAAATGCATTGGTGAGTAGGCAAATGTAATGAAAATACAGGTCAAAAATAGGTGAAGGAGGAAAGCCAGAGAGGCAAGTCAAGAAGGGAAGCCAGCTTTTAGCCCAGGAACTGGCCCGCATGGGGAGATAAATAGGAAACACATACCCACTCTACAGGGCGAATCCCTCAGTGTAAAAATAAACTAAGAATAAGGGCTTTAATTTGACAAAAGTGTTTCTATAGAAACCTAGTTAATGTTAAAATGTTTTAGCATTCTGCTTAAGAATAAGACAAGAGTACCTGCTGTCATCATTTCTTTTCAACATAGCATGAGATGTCCAATTCAGTGTAGTAAGACAAAAAGAAATAGATATAACAATTGAAAAGATAAAATTCTATTTGATGATAATATGACTAATTATATAGAAAACTCCAAGAATCTAAAGGCAAATCATTACAACTGGCAGTACAGTTTAAGAGTGTTGCTGGACACAAGGCCAATAAACAAAATGCAGTTGGATTTCTGTATCATTACTAAACAGAAGGATTTAAAAAAAAAAGCCTCAAAAATATCAAATACATAGAATAAATCTAGTAAAAACCATACTAGCTTATTCTCCCTTGAAAGGTTCAGACTGAATGTGAAAGTCCCTGCTTGTCCTCTTCCACCTTGCTGCTAGCCCCGAGCTTTGTATCCTGATCACAGTGTTACTAGAGATGTTTGTCCTCAGGATGATATCCTGCTGGCTTACTATGCACAGCTTTCAACTTACCATGCCAGGTCTGGTTGGTTTCTTTTTGAGGGAGAGATTGGGTGGTACTTGAAGATTTTTGTCTATTCAGTGATATGTTCTTCAGGGTATCTAGTATGCCATTGTGTAAGTAGACACCGCCTACGTACTTTTGGATTGCAGATAATAATATGAATAGTAAAATATATATCATTTCTCTTACTATTAAAAACTTTAGATTGTTGCATGTGATAGTATTCATTTATTCAACAAACATACGTCAATCATCTCTTCTGTGTGCCAGATGTAAACTGACAGTATGAAGATTAGTAAAATATGATTGCTTTCTCAAGGAGCTGATTTTTTCATGACTTTTTTCTCACCCTTGCCTAATCATAAGAATCACCTGTGGTACTTTTAAAACAATGCAAACATTCAGTGGTCTTCTCTGGAGATTGTAATTCCATGGGATGGGATCTGGAGTTGATGTTTTAAACAAATGCTGGATATGAGTCTGATGATCAGGAAAATACATTGTCATCATACACTAAGTCTCTCTGCAGTTTTCTTCTAACTTTCCTCTTCTATCTGGACCAGCTATTTAAATATTTCTAGCTTGTTAGGGAACATGGCATTTCTGTAAAACATACAATCTGGCAATAAGGCAGCGAGAGTGAAAACTTCATTTCATAATTTCCTTTATGCCTCTACAAAAGAGAAGTTCAATAGCATACCCAAGGTTGAAAGTGGCAGAGCTGTGATGTGGGCTCAGGCAGCCTGACTTCAAGGTCTGTAGTCAGACTACACCAGTTTCTCATTTGGCATTGTGCAGCCTTTCCAGTGATACCTCTAGGGATGGGATTGCCTGGCTTTAAAAGAGAATCCTCTTCTATTGGACACACCTCATTTCTTCCTTAAAATGGACCAGAATCCTTCCTCTTATATGTTTCTCACCTTTAGAGCAGAAGCTGCAACCCAAACTCTTAGATTTAGGTGTGGTATAACGAAATATCAGTTTCTGGTTTTTAAAAATACTTATCTGTTGGCCATAGTTGGTCCAGTTTCTTCTTTGCTTTAGGTCAGTACTAACTTGCTTAGTTTCCTCTTCCATATAATAAGCTTTTACTTATTAGAATGCAATATCATGTTTTTCAGATCAGTTTCCTTCCTCCTTGTCTCTTCCCTCACACAGAACACCATGTGTTCTTGGACAAACCATTTAACCTTTATGGGACTCAATTTTCTCATTTGTGATTTAGGGATAATAATACCAACTTACTGAATTGGTTTTAAGATTAAATGAATGTAAGAGTCTAGGTATTCGATGAGAGGTAACTGTTTTTGTTATTTTAGTTGTATCTAAAGGTATGTATTTTAAATATTTTGAATGTATACAACCACTTCCAAACCTGTTATATTTCACATATAACTAAATTATTTCCCTTCAGCTTTCAAATCAAGGAAGAAGAAACTTATTGAAATTACTTGCTTTTAGACAAACTTTTAAATTTTGTTTCTAATGGTCCTCATCTTTTTCTTAAATGCTTTAACTTTTGATTTATAAGATCAAAGCTATATTCTTTGAAAAGTGTTGATTAACTCTGAAAATTATATTTGCAAGTCTGTAAGCATATTGTCATTTGCAATACTTTTATAGAGGCAATCTTATTTCTACTTTCAGCATTGCAGGGGGGCAAATACTGTCAGTGATAAAGATGCAGCTGATTAAAGGCCGGAACAGCAGGGATCCTTTTTACAAAGCAATAGAGGAAGTTGCTCAGGATTTGGATTTGAGGATTAAAAATATTATCAATTCTCAAGAAGGTGTTGTAGCTGTTAGCACCACTGACATCAGTCCTGCTCGGGTAATGAGCTTTTTATTTTTCATTATCCTTTTTTACAAATCATTATCCTTCTATTTATTGTAGAAATGGTTTATTATTGCTACTTAAGTCAGAAGAGTGTGTTTCCTGTGTTCTAAAATGATGTTGAAAATGTAAGTTTCTCAATAGGATTATGTAGGATTATATGTTCAACTTGGGTAAATTATCACATATTTGGGCCGAATTTCTGAATTTGTTAAAGTAAGGCATAGGGTAATCTCTGGTATGCCTTTTAGTACTAAAAACTTAAAATTCTTGATGGATATTAAGGTGTTTTATGGTGTTTTTCTATAAATATTGTTTTTTTTCTTTTTTGAGACAGAGTTTCACTCTTGTAACCCAGGCTGTAGTGCAGTGGCACGATCTTGGCTCACTGCAATCTCCACCTCCTGGGTTCAAGCGATTCTCTCACCTCGGCCTCCGGAGTAGGTGGAATTACAGGCGCCTGCCACCATGCCCGGCTAATTTTTTGTATTTTTAGTAGAGATGGGGTTTCACTATGTTGGCCAGGCTAGTCTCAAACTCCTGACCTCATGATCTGCCCACCTCAGCCTCCCAAAGTGCTGGGATTATAGGCGTGAGCCACCACGCCTGGCCAAAATATTCTTATAAACAATTACTTTCCCATTTACTCAGACATAAAATAAGAGCCTTTTTTTTCTGACTTTAATACTAAGCCTTGTATTAGGACAGCAGTCCTGTTAGAAATTGCTTCCATTCAGCAGTTTACTTTTCTTTTATAAATCTCTGTCTCTTATTTTCTACCTCCATTCTCAGCCTACTGAAACCTGTACCTGGCAATTTTTAAACCATATATTCCCAGAACATTTACCTATTCTTAATTTTTTTACACAGATAATTAAATAGAATAGATTCTAACCCACAGAATTATAAGAGAAATTGACTACTGTGTTTTTAGAAGAGAATTTTAGAGTAGTATAGTTCATTTATTGCAGTTTCTTCAATTTTTCTGACAGCCCCTTTTTATTAGGTGTGATTATGGTAGCCAGTGTATGAAGAAAGACTTTTGCTTAATTTTTATTATTTATCATTCATTCATTCATTCATTCACTCACAGCCCTCTAGGACCACTTTTAGCTATTTTTCTATAAGAATGCTTGTTTTTAGATTTACTTTGAAGGTGGGGTAGATTCAATGTTGTTGCCCTGTGTGTTTCATGGGTGTTAACACTTCCTGGTGAATAGTTTGGCTCAAATGACAACCAGGTTATTACTGTAAATATCAATCAGGATCTGTCAGCTCAAATAATTAGCAACATCAATTGTTTCCATTTCTTGGCAGAAGAAATAAAGATACCAAAAGTCTTGTTCTTAATTTCGTGTTTTCAACCAAATCAGAGATCTTTGGAAAATATGATCAAATAGTATTCATGAAGTTACTATTAAGCAATACGGAATTCTCTGGTACTAATGAAAAATATGTGTGAAGCACCAGATTGTGATAGGCAATTTGTTATAATTCCAGTGGAGCTATATACATTATAGTTCACCTGGTAGCCCGAGTCTGCCAAGAGAGAAAGAAGGCCAAGACGATACTGATGAAAGCCGAAGCAACTGGCACAGCTTCCAACAGATGTCCCAGAAGATGTAGCTTTGATATCTAGGTATAATGTCCACCAACCCTCTGGGTTAGGCATTATCATTGCCTCTATTTCGTCAGGGAGTTTAAGTAGAGAGGTCCAGCACCTTCTCCAGAGCTATACAGGATATATGACTAAGAAGTTGGTATCAAATCTAGCCAGAAATGCCTTCAGAGTTTGTGCTTACATGTATCTATAGATAATATTTTATTATTATGTATTTTATTTTATTCTATCTAGTCATGAAGTTTTTTTCAACTTTCCCTTTTTAATCTGCTTTATCTCTATTACTACTATCTTAGTTCAGAACTCTCTACTTCTAAACTGGTCTACTGTAGTCTTTAATTTGTGACCTGTCTCCAGATTTGATAACATTCATATCTCACAATATGTTTTACACATTGCCATCGCTGATTCTTTAAAATCTAAATAGGATCATTTTACTTCCTTGCTTAATAAAGCAAGAGATTTTTCCTCTGTAACAGACTGGCTTGTAACTTCTTGGCATGATATACAAAGTTTCCCAGGCTCATCTCATATCACTTCCTCCCTTTTACCTTATTCTTCAGCCATGCCATGCTACCTGGTCCCTGAAAGTACCATGCTCTCTTCTTCCTCTGAGTGCCTCCTCCTCTATGGAATCATCTTTGATGCCAGGATACATTGGTCACTTCTTTTGTACTCCTACTGTACTGTGCATACACTTATTAGAAATAGCACTTAGCATTCTGTAATGCAATTGTCAGTTACTTGTTTATCTTATCAAGGAAACTATGGGTTCCTTGAAGGCAGTGGTTGTCACCTTTGGAGCCTTAGCTTTAAACACAGTGCTTGGGACGTAATATATACTTATCAATGATCATTGAATGAATGAATGTCAACTAGCTTTTCATTTTTGCATTTGATCTTTACAGTCATCCATGGGGCCTGTATTCAGATGGCCAAAACCTCATACTTCTTTGGCATAAGAGAGAAAAAATAGAGATGTTGAGCCATGGGGTGATGTCACATACCTAGATAGTGGCTAAATTTTTCTGACTCGAAGCCTAATGTTATTTTGACCAGAACCTAATGTCTTCTTCTGATGATATTATTTTTGTGCATCTGGAATTGGTAAAGTTGATTATAGCATGGCTTAAGGAAAAACGGTCACATGCCTTACAGCCACTTCTTATAGCTGATGTTTTATTACTTTAACAATAGATGAAAGAGGCCAGTGCCACAGGGAATTGAAAAGTATGGCCATTCACCCAGCTGGGGTGATTATTACATTTACTTAAAATTATTTTTTTTCTTAGCCAAAATCTCATGCCATAAACCATGGCACTGCATACTGTGGCAGAGATACTGTGAAAACCTTATTAGTTCTTTTGGATGAAGAAGCAGCTAGTGCTCCTACCAAAAACAAAGCAGAGCTTTTATATGATGAGGAAAACACAATTCATCATAATGGAACTTCTATTCTTACACTTTTTAGGTAAGTAATGTGGAAGTTATTGTATTATAAATGTTAACTCTGGAGAATTATAAAAGAAATGTATGCTTATGGTAGGAAACTTAGAAACTACAGACATTGTGAAGAAAGAAAATAAAAGTTAATTAAAGAGAGATTGAACATTTGAATTCAAAGAGGTTATATATAAAATAAGTAGTATTTTATGAGAGTACAGCATGAGAGATGTCTTTGGTTTCAATGTTTTTAGTTCTTGTTTTGCTTTGAAAATATTTCTTTCCTTTGCTATGTGTCAAGAATTTTGCTAAATGTTTTCAGTTAAATTATTTTAGCCTTCCCAACCACCATGTTCTTAAGTGAAGAATTAGAGGCTCCACTTTATAAGTGAAGAATTAGAGACTTGAGATATTAAGTAATTTGCCCAAGTGAGGTATGTTAGCAATTAGCAAGGCTGTCTTTCCTAAAGCCTGAGGCCTATGCTCCCAGGACTGCTAGTCTGCCTAGAATAAGAGAGAGCACATACACCAAACTTACACTGGAATTGACAGCTCCTGGTTCTCCCTCAAATTATGAAGAAAAATATTTACCAAATTAATGCTGGTATTATGTGTAAGACATTGATGCTGTCTTCGTCTACTCAGGCTGGCATAACAAAATACTATAGACTGGGTAGCTTAAACAACAGAAACCTATTTTCTCTTTGGGCTGGAAGCTGGAGATCAGGGTGCCAGCATGGTCAGGACTGGTGAGGGCTTTCCCCTTGGGTTGCAGATGACTGCCTTTCTGCTGTGTGCTTACATGTCCTTCCTTAGTAGAAGCACATGGAGAGAGATCTCTTTGTCGTCTTCTTATAAGACCATCAGTCCTATTAGATTCGGATCCCACCCATGTGACCTCATTTAATCTTAATTACCTCCTAAAAGCCATATCTCCAAATGCAGTCACATTTGGGAGTTAAGGCTTCTATATGTATGTGTGTGTGTGTATATATATTATATATATTTGGCTTATATATAATATATATTATATATTATATATATTATACACATACACACACATATGGGTGATGCAGTTTCATCTATAGCAGATGCTCTCCAGTTTTAATGATTAGGTCAGTCATTGAGTAGGTTGTTGATATTTTTAATTAAGTGGACGTTCACTTTGAGAAACATTAAAATTTTTAGAACAACCATTTTAAATTGTATTTAGTACACTGTAGAGAATTGTCGCAAACTTATCCTACTGTTTGATCTCTTCTATTTTCTACTGGAGCTATTTTATTGAAATCTGGCTTCATGATTGCTTCATGTACTCTCTCCTATGCCTCAGTATCCTATCTCTGCAAAAATAAAAAAGAATTATCCAGTGTGGTGGTGCACGCTTGTAGCCCCAGCTACTTGGGAGCCTGAGGTGGTGCATGCCTGTAGTCCCAGCTACTTGGGAGCCCAGGATTGCTCGAAGCCACAGTGAACTATGATTGCACCACTGCACTCTCTCCTGGGCAACAGAGCAAGACCCTGTTCTCTTAAAAAAAAAAAAAAAGAAAGAAAAGAAAAGAAAAGATTTTCTATACTTAATCATGTCAGTGAACACATTGCTATTGTTTACAGTTTGGATTCTGCATTCGCATTTCTAATTGTCATTGTGCACACTGGTCTGTGGTAAAGTAAATTTTCAGTGGTCTACACTGAAATGATAAAATTAAGGACAATGAGGTATATCAATTTAAGGTTGTCAACTATTCTTTCTTAGGGTAGCCAATCTTTTATTCTTGCTTAGTAGTCATTTGAGTCAAGGGAGTTCTAACTCTGGCTCTGTTAAGCCAAAAGGGATTAATTTATTAAGGTATTCAAGTTGGTCTGAATCCAAAACTATAGGGTGGGTCTCCTCCATTTTACCTTCTCTGACCTTCCTATTTCTATGTTTTTCTCTTTTGAATTCCCGCACTATTTTGAATTTCAGTTATGTGGATTTCTTATGTTCCTTACTTAGACTTCAGGATGCCTGAATATAGGGTCAATAAATGAGTCAACTTTCTATTCTTCACAATATCTTAAATAGTGCCTTACAAATAGCAGAAGCTCATGTAACGTTTAGTTACTGGATTAAGTAACTAAGCAAACCATTAATATTTAGGATTCTCAGAATAGAAATACTGACACTTTTATAAAGTACAGTTATGCACTGTTTAATGATGGGGATACATTCTGATAAAGGCATCGTTAGGTAGTTTTGTCATGTGAACATTATAGAGTGTACTTACCCAAACCTAGATGGTATAGCCTATTACACACCTAGGCTACAAACCTGTACAGTATGTTATTGTACTAAATAGTATAAGGAAATAGTAACATAAAGTAAGTATTTACGTGATAGGAATTTTTGACCTTCATTATAATGTCATGGCATCACTGTCAAATATGTGGCTTGTTGTTGACCAAAATGTTGTTATGCAGCACATGGCTGTATTATAAACAAGTAGATTTAGTTGTCCTTTATCCTATAACTGTGCTTTTGGGTAAAGGAGGGGCAGGTAGTAGTTTAAAAGCCACTTTTGTTTGTAAGTATCTTCATCTGTTCAGGCTGTTATAACAAAACACTCCAGACTAGACAGTTTGTAAGTAACTGAAATTTGTTTCCCAAGTCTAAGATCAAGACACCAGCAGATTTGGTGTCTGATGCGGGCCTCTACACCATAGATGGTATTTTCTTGCTGGGTTTTCATGTGGCTGGGAAGACTGAAGGGCAAAATTGCTCCCACAAACCCTTTCATAAGGGCACTGATCCCGTTCATGATGGCAGAGTCCTCATGATTTAATCACCCTGAGGCCCCACCTCTTAACACCATGGATGGTCCCAAACTTATGATGGTTTGACTTGTGATTTACATTCACACAACTTTACAACCGTGTGAAAGTTGTACACACTCAGTAGAAACTGGGCCTCTAATTTTGAATTTGGATCTTTTCCTGAGCTAGCAATATGCGGACCAATATTCTCTCATGATTCTGGGAAGCAGCAGTGAACCACAGTACTCAGCCACATGATCATGATGGTAAACAACTGATACTCTACTGTGTTGCCTGATGATTTTGCCCAACAGATATTGCAATGTACTAATTCCAGTTAATTCCATGTTTAAGATAGGCTAGGCTAAGCTATGGTATTCAGTGGATTGGGTGTATTAAATGCACTTTTGACTTAATGGTATTTTCAATTTGTGATGAGTTTATCTGGAGGTAACCCCATCATAAGTTGAGGAAAAACCATATTGTATTGGGAATTAAGTTTCACCATGAATTTGGGAGGGAAACAAACACTCCAAACAAAGCAATAAATTTTTGCTGTTTTTTTTTTTTTGGCATAGGTCTCCCACACAAGTGAATAATTCGATAAAACCCCTAAGAGAACGCATCTGTAAGTCAATGCAAGAGAAAAAAATTAAGGTACAATTTAGTGCATGGCATGAAAATAGCAAACACTGTTTTATTTTTAGAAGAAATAAATACATTTACAGCTGAGTTGGGTATTGTAAATATTGTAAACATTGTACATGACACAATAGGAATTAAATGGAAAATGAGTTATGACAGTTGACATACAGCGACTTTCCTTTTATACAGTCTTGACTAATCTGTTTCTGGTTTGCTTAATCACTGGACCTAAAAAAGGGAAAGAAATAAGCACTTGCTATTGTAAGTGTTGAATAAATATCTGTTGAATGAGTGATGTGGAAAATAAAGAAGATAAGGCTTTCTTATTTACATTTCTATATCTTAAACTGAATCTCAAGATATGCGATTTTAAAATTGCCTCTGTCTGAAGATATAATGCAGAATATAATTAATTGTAGATTGAGCTGAGAGCATTTTACATTGCTCTTGACTAGAACTGTTCCTGTTCTTTCTTCATTTAGTTTGAACTAAGTTTTCTTGTCCTCATATGAAACATCTGTGCCTATAAGTAATCAATAATGGGTTTTCAAGCAATTTTTATTGGCCTTATTTTTCAAAAGGAAATTTGGCTTTAACTTATTTGTTTAGCATACTTTTATTGGGTATCTACTATGATCCAGACACTATGGTATGGTTGGGAATTCATTAATTCATTAAATAAGATTTTTATATAAACACAGTCATCCTTAAATTGTCAAATATTCATCTTGATACAACAAAAAAGAGAACAGTAATTTGTATGCCCTTTATTTTTTCATTTGGAAATTTAGTTCAAATTAGCAAAGCTTTTAGTTAATACCTATTTCATCTACATACCCTATACCCGTTTCGTTTATTCATTAATACCTTTTCTTTCTATTGGTTATTAATAATCGTTAGCAATTAATGCTTGTGGAATACATCGAGTTTCGTAAAATTTTTCTGTGAATAAGATTTGTCCATTCTTTGTCATATTAATATAGGTATTTGCAATCAAGGGATAAGATTTTTAAAATCTATCCTTTGGACTTGGGTAGAAACAGAAATGTAACATATCAAAACATTTTTTTTTCTTGCTAGGGATACTGACAAACTTTAATATTTTGATTTAAAAATAAGTCATATTTTGGGGACTCAATTTCTCTGTCTCCATTTCAAATAGAATAAGAAAGTGGGTCAGGCATGGTGGCTCACGCCTGTAATCCCAGCACTTTGGGAAGCCAAGGCAGGCAGATCACTTGAGATCAGTAGTTTGAGACCAGCCTGGCCAACATGGTGAAACCCCGTCTCTACTAAAAATACAGAAATTAGCCGGGCATGGTGGCGTGCACCTATAATCCCAGCTACTCGGGAAGCTGAGGCAAGAGAATCGCTTGAACCTGGGAGGTGGAGATCACACCACTTCACTCCAGCCTGGGCGACAAAATGAGACTCTATCTGAAAAAAAAAAGAATGTAACACATCACATAAGGAAAAATCACTGACAGTGAAGTACATTAAATATTACCAGGAAACGGCTTAGAGTTTTATTTTCTTTTATTTACTTTTATTATTTTAAATTTTGTTGTTTGTAACTTCTGTGGGTACATAGTAGGTGTATATGTTTATAGGATACGTAAATAAGCATTGCATAATAATCACATCCTGGAGAATGGGGTATCCATTCTCTCAAGCATTTTATCCTTGGTGTTATAAACAATCCAATTGGATTTTCTTAAAATTAAATCAAAATGAAAAAAAACTATCTGAGAAATGATAGTTTTTTTTAAAGAAAATGTTGAGGCTCAACTAATTACTATGAAGTGTATAGACGAATTCAGAAAGTTTTGGGAAATAGAACAGAGATCATCTAATGCAGTCTCATTTACAGATGTGGAAACCAAAATTGTAAGAAGGCAACTTATCCAAGATCTCATAACTACCATGAAATATTTTATAACAGTTTGGAAAACCATGGTGAAATACTAATGAGGTTATAATGACATTGCTTCCATTACTTAACAGTAGAGCTGGCTTAGTCTATACAGCTCTGAATCTATTAATAAATGGCAATCAAGAAAGGAAAGCATTGCTTATGTTTTACGATACTCTTTATAAAATGAAGTATGAAAATGATTAGTTTAACCAGGTATACAACTGAACCATAGCCATGTAGAGTATTTGTTGGAACAACAAAAAATGCTGCCAATATTTACTACCAAAGTTCTTACGGAAAAGTAGTTTAGCAGCTGATTACCTTATTACTCTGTTACTTTTGCTCTTTTGTCATATAGTGGTTTTTAGTCACAGAAAGAATATGTGATCTACACTGGAAATATCTTGAAATGAGCATTTCAAAGGTAGAAAATATTAGAGAACTTAGAATTTTGATGTACTTGCTTATGAAATATCCATGTCATTATTATACAGAGTAAATTAACTCAGTTTTAGTTTCCTCATTCTTAAATAGAAATAGATGCTCCTATGATCACAAAACTCTATGAAACCAATTTGGAAATGGTTCATGAACACACTCATTTTAGGTCCTCAACTTTTATTTCCTACTGTAGTGTATCAGGAGTGTTGTTTATGATGGTCAAATAAATTTCCCACAAAGGAAACCAGAAGGTTCTTCCTGAACCTTCATGATTTTGTTGGTTTTGTTAGGACCCTTTAGCGAATGTTTTCTGCCACTTTCTTACCCCAATTTGCAAGCACTTTATTTATTTATTTTTAAAAATTCTTATGGGTACATAATAGGTGTGTATATTATGGGTACATGAGATATTTTGATAACAGGCATAGAATGTGTAATAATCACATCAGGCTATATGGGATATCCATGACTTCAAGTATTTATCATTTCTTTATGTTATGAACATTCCAATTATACTCTATAAAAATGTATAATAAATTATTGTTGATTGTAGTCATCCTGTTGTGCTATGAAATACTAGATTTTATTCATTCTATCTATATTTTTGTACCCATTAGCTGTCCTCACTCTTCCCAACCCTATGCCTTTCCCAGCCTGTGGTAACTATCATTCTACTCTGTCTCCGTGATTTCAGGTTTTTAATTTTTAGCTCTCACAAATGAGGGAGAACATGGGAAGTTTATCTTTTTGTGCCTGGCTTATTTCACTTAACATAATGTCCTCCAGTTCAATGCATGTTGTTGCAAATGACAGGATCTTTTTATTTATGTTTTTTCATTCTTTTTTTTACTCTATTTTTTATATGTACCACTTTTTTTTTTTTTTTTTTTTTTTTTGAGACAGATTCTCACTCTGTCGCCCAGGCTGGCATGCAGTGGCACAATCATGGCTCAGTGAAGCCTTGAACTCTCAAGCTCAACTGGTCCCACCTCAGCCTCCCAAGTAGCTGAGACCACAGGTGTGCACCACCATGCTTGACTAATTTTTTGTATTTTTTTCTAGAGATGGAGTTTCACTATGTTGCCCAGCCTGTTCATGAATTCCTGGTCTCAGGAGATCCACCCACCTCAGCTTCCCAGAGTGCTGGGAATACAGGTGGCCTACATTTTTTTATCCATTCTTCAGCTGATGGACACTTAGGTTGTTTCCAAGTCTTGGCTATTGTGAACAGTGCTGCAGTAAACATGGCAGTGCAGATATCTCTTTGATGTGTTAGTTCCTTTCTTTTGGGTATACACCCAGCAGTGGGATTGCTGGATTGTATAGTAGCTCTATTTTTAGGTTTTTGAGGAACCTCCAAACTTTCCTCCATAGTGGTTTTATTGACTTACATTCCCACCGACAGTGTACGAGGGTTCCCTTTTCTCCACATTTTTGACAGCATTTGTTATTGCCTGTCTTTTAGAGATAAGCCAATTTAACTGGGGTGAGATGATATATCATTGTAGTTTTTTTATTTTGGATTCCTCTGATGATCAGTGAAGGGGGATAGTTTACAAATATTTTCTCCCCTTCTGTAGGTTGTCTCTTCACTTTGTTCACTGTTTCTTTTGCTGTGCAGAAGATTTTTAACTTGATGTGATCCCGTTTTTCCATTTTTGCTCTAGTTGGTACTGCCTATGGGGTATTACTCAAGAAATCTTCGCCCAGACCAATGTCCTATAGAATTTCTTCAGTGTTTTCTTTTAGTAGTTTACTAGCTTGAGGTCTTAGATTTAAGACTTATAGAGTCTATACGTCTATAGAGTAATCCATTTTGATTTGATTTTTGTATGTGGAGAGTGATACATTCAGTTTCTACATTCATTTGAGTTTCATTCTTTTGCACATGGATATCCAGTTTTCCCAGCACCATCTATTAAGACTGTCCTGTCCTCACTGTGTGTTCTTGGAATCTTTGTTGAAAGTGAGTTCACTGTACATGTGTGGATTTAGTTTTTTGGTTCTAGTTCTCTTTTCTGTTTCATTGCTCTCTGTGTGTCTGGTTTTTTGCCAATATCATGCTGTTTTGGTTACAGTAGCTCTGTAGTACAATTCAAGTGTGATTTCTCCAGTTTTGTTCTCTTTGATCAGGATGACTTTGGCTATTCTGGCTCTTTTGTGGTTCCATGTAAATTTTGGGATTTTTTTTTCTATTTCTGTGAAGAATGTTATTAGTATTTTGATAGGGATTGTGTTGAGTCTGTAAATTGCTTTGAGTAGTCTGGATATTTTAACAATATTGGTTCTTCCAATCAGTAAACATGGAATCCTTCCATTTTTTTTGTCCACTTCAATTTCTTGCATCAGTGTTTCATAGTTTTCATTGTAGAGATCTTTCACTTCTTTAAGTTTCTTTCTAGGTATTTTATTTTATTTGTTGTTACCGTAAATGGGATTACTTTCTTGATATCTTTTTCAGAGTGTTTGCTGTTGGCATGTAGAAATGCTACTGATTTTTGTATGTTGATTTTGTATTCTGCAACTTCAGTGAATTTGTTTATCAGTTCTAATAGTTTTTTTGGTGGAGTCTTTAGGTTTCTCCATATAAAGGTCATATCATCTGCAAACAAGGATAATTTGACTTTTCCCTTTTTAATCTGGATGCCTTTTATTTCTCTTGTCTGATTACTCTAGCTAGGACTTCCAGTACTATGTTGAGCAACTTGTGAAAGTAGACATCCTTGTGTTGTTCCCAATTTTAGAGGAAAGGCTTTCTGGTTTTTTTCCCCATTCAGAATGATAGTAACTGTGGGTCTGTCATATTTGGCCTTTATTGTGTTGAGAGATGTTTCTTCCAAACCCAGTCTTTCGAGGGTTTTTGTCATGAAGGGTTGTTGAATTTTATCAAATGCTTTGTAAGCATCAGTTGAAATGATCATATGATTTTTGTCCATCATTCTATTGATATAATGTATCACATTGATTGATTTGCATATGTTGAACCATTCTTATATCCTTGGGATAAATCCTACTTTGTCGTGGTGAATGATCTTTTTAATATGTTGTTGAATTTGGTTTGCTGGTATTTTGTAGAGGATGTGTGCATCAATTTTCATTACAGATATTGGCCTACAGTTTTCTTTGTTTGGTTTTGGTATTGGTAATACTGTCCTTGTAGAATGAGTTTGAAAGTGTCTCTCCTTATCTATTTTTGGAATAGTTTTAGTAGGATTGCTATTAGTTCTCTTTAAATGTTTGCTAAAATTCAGTACTGAAGCCATTGGGCCCTGGGCTTTTCTTTGCTGGGATACTTTCTTTTTTGAGATAAGAGTCTCCCTTTCTCGCCCAGGCTGGAGTACAGTGGCGTGATCTCGCCTCCCTGCAACTTCCTGGGTTTGAGTGATCCTGCTGTCTCAGCCTCCCAAGTAACTGGGATTACAGGCACCCATCACCACGCCCAGCTAGTTTTTGTATTTTTAGTAGAGATGGGGTTTCACCATGTTGGCCAGGCTAGTCTCCAACTCCTGACCTCAAATGATCCACCCGCCTCGGCCTCCCAAAGTGCTGGGATTACAGGCGTGAGCCACTGGGCCTAGCTGCTGGGAGACTTTTTATTACAGCTTCCGTCTCATTACTTGTTATTGATCTATTCAGGTTTTTTATTTCTTTGTGGTTCAATCTTGGTAGATTATATATATATACATCTAGGAATTTATCCATTTTTTCTAGGTTTTCCAATTTATTGGCATTTGTTGGTCATAGTGGTCTCTAATGACCCTTTGAATTTCTGCAATATTCGTTGTAACATCTCCTTTTTTAAAAATTTCTGATTTTATTTATTTGAGTCATCTCTCTTTTTTTCTTAGTCTAGCTAAAGGTTTGTTGATTTTGTTTATCTTTTCAAAGAATTAACTTTTCATTTCCTTGATATTTTGTAGTTTCCTGGTTTCAATTTCATTTATTTCTGCTCTAATCTTTTTTAATCCTTTTCTTTTCTTCTACTAATTTTAATTTTGGTTTACTCTTGCTTTTCTAATCCCATAAGATGCATATTTATGTTGCTTATTTGAAGTTTTTCTAGTTTTTGGATGTAGGTGCTCATTGCTATAAAATTTCCTCTCAGTACTGCTTTTGCTGTATCTCATAGGTTTTGGCATGTTATGTTTCCATTTTCATTTGTTTCAAGTAATTTTTTAATTTCCTTTTTAATTTATTAAGCACTTTAAGTAAGTCATTATAAGTACCCTTATACCTTTTTATTAAATGATTTTTCAAGGAGATACCTCCTTAAATCCCTGTAAATTAATTGGTTTTATTCTTTACAACTTGGTTTAGCAGTATTTTGCACATCAGGCACAAATGAAAAGTCATATATACAGGTCTTTTCCTTATTCTGAGTCTAATGTTTACAGCATATTATATGAATGTCTGAGTAATCATCATTTAGCCAGTCAATAACTTAAGTGTGCTAATCAAGAAAATACTGTACCTTTAACATGGAACTGTTGGGACAGTGAAAGTCAGGACTTGGTATAAAAAACTGGACTGGCTAGAACTCACTTACTTTCATAGACACCCAGGTAGTAGTCCAATGCCCATGGTATTAGAAAATTCAAACTTAACCCCTATGGTATTTGAAAACTCTGAGTACATCTAAATTAAAATTATGGATTGAGTTTAACTAATAGAATTTTCTTCCCCTGATACTTGAAATGAGTACAAAATAATAAAAACTAATAAAAATAATCAGCACCAACTAAGAAAGAATAATGTAATCAGATGCAATAAGCTTAAAAGATGATGGTCAGAGAAAGAAACTGAAGATATCAGAGTGAAGAGGCATTGAATGATTTAGCAACTGTATTTAGTCCTAGTCCCCAGATACAGAGCTAGTGAATTAGCAAAATTCTGAGGATTACCACTAATATTTCCAAAACTGAGAACTAAGGTGTGCATTCTTCTTCTTTTTTTTCTTATTCGTTAGAGAAATAGTAGAAGTGGCAATGGAAGAGAAATATAGACAAAATGTGGAAAATGAACCCTCGGATTTACACACTGAGATAAATAAAGGCTCTAGTTCTACCTACTGAATTGGGGAAATTATCCAAATGTTTTCCTTCCACTTGATTGAAATACACTCCCTAATGAGATGAAGTGAAACTTCCTTTGGTATATACAATACCTAATAAACTCCTAGGGTGCAGAACCCAGAAATTTTCATAGACTACCTGTCTTCTCAGATGAGTTCAACTTCTACCTCTACTGTTCCTCAAGCTATGGAAAAATGAGGGATAACAGAAAAAAATGCAACTTTGAAAATGTAACTCTGAGGAGAAAATAAAATGCTGTCAGATAAGGAAGGAACAGAATCAAGTAGTGACATGGAGACTTCTTTTTTTACTGAAGATATAGTACGTCATGGTAGAACACCATTCTCGCTACAACAGCAAAACAATAAAAGGCAGATAAGTTGGGAAAAATATATTTTAAAGATATAGGAGAGCTATATAATCAAATAATTTTTAAAAAATTAAAAATCTGGACAGGATAACATCCTTCTGATGTGAGAAGTCTATCGTCAGCTATTTTCTTCCCTGGGATTTGTTGCTACTTTTGAATATGAGCTGAGGATTGGTGTTGGCCCATGTAAAGGAACTCTATTTAGGAACAGAGAAACCACCAAAGTGGGTGTCTTGAGGGGCTGTCAACAAATTGGAAACTTCAGGAGTCCTAAATGCAGTTATTTTTACCTAGGACACACACTCTGGATTTTGTAGTTATGTGGGGGGTAGGGAGCCTTAATACAATAGACTAAAACCACCTTGATTCCACTTGAGAAGTGGGACCTGCCTCAGACACATGGCTGGTCTTTTTTTTCAAGGTATTTGCCATATTTGGAAATGAAGTGGGGTGGGTGATCACAGAACACAGTGTGAAAACCCCTGAAAAACAGACTGAATCCCCCAGATTTTAGGCCAGAGGTGATAGAGATCCCTACAAGGCTCTCAGTTGAAAGCTTAGAAGGAACACACCTGAGGAAAAGGTGAAAAACTGAAGTCAAATGTGAGTTAATGAAAAGTGCAACCCAGCTCTGAAACAGCTCATTCCTTGATTGTATTGAGGTTATCAGTCTTTCACTGTGTCTGCCTAACAGTGAAAAGGAGAACTCTTCTTGCTGGAAGAGGTCATCTGTTAGCTTTTAGAGTTCCTTTATGTACAATATCCAGCATGAAATAAACTATACTGGACATGAGAAATGGCAAGGTGATTTGTTCTTTAATAAAGAGAAAACATTTAACAATAGAGGGAGACCCACAAATGATCCAGATATTGAAATTTACTGGCAAGGAATCAAAAGAAATTAACTTATAAAATTAATTGGAGGAAAAGATGGTCAAAATATATGAAAAAATGGAGAATTCCAACAGAGAATTAGAATCGATGACATAGAACAAAAAGACAATGTTTTTCCAGAATTGTAAAAACATTATCTAAAATTAAGACCTTGTTAGATGTGGTTAGTAGAAAACTAGACACAGCATTAGGTAGGATAAGTGAACTTGAAGATGGTACTTTAAAAAAATATCCAAACTGGAGAGAAAAGAGAGAAAAAAATTAAAAAGCAAAATAGAAGAACAGGACACAGATAAAAAGTCTAACGTATGCCTAATTGGAGTCCCAGAATGAGAGGAGAAAATAAAGTAGAAACAATATTTGAAGATATATTGATCATAATTCTTTCCAAAGGTCAGTTCACATCAGATTACTACCTAGCATTTAGAAGAGAGGGTGAACAAATGCAGGGTTTCCTTTACAAGTATAAAGTTGCATATGGGTTCCAAACGTGTGGACCCAGCAAACTACAAAATGTCCCAGAGTCCTTTGAGAATCCATCTGCAGCACATGAATATGCCACAGGGCATAGACTGTAAAGCTTTGTTCTAGAGCAGTGCTCTCCAGTAGAACTTTCTGTGGTGATGGAAATGATCTGTGTTTGTACTGTTCGTTACTGAAGGTCCTAGTCACATGTGGCTATTGAGCACTTGAAATGTGGCCACTGCAACTGAAGAACTGCATTTTAAATTTTATTTAATTGTAATTAATTAACCACACATGGCTAGCACATCAAACAATGCAGTTCTAATGGATTAAAGATATACTTAAATGAAATAACTAGAGACCCATATTAAGTGGAGGAAATAATAAGAGATTAGAATAAATAGGATTTGAATAGGCAGAGAGAATGAAATAGAGCATTTCAAACAACCGATGATGAAAGTATTAAGTTGCCTTGATGTTGTAAAGAGAATGTGTATAGGGTAGTTGCGAAAAAAGAACAACAGTGAATAAATAATGTTGGGGAAGATTAAGGCAGTATGCCTTTTATGGTAGGAGGAATAGGGTATTTTTTTTTGTAGGGGTTTATTTTAAGGATGTGTATATGAGAGAGAAAGGCAGAATATTTAAGAACCCAAAAGTAAACGGTGGATATTAAGCAGCTTAAGGAATTCAGCTGCATAGTTCTTTGTACTTAAATGTGATTTAGGTTTTCTCTGCATGTATATTTCTCTCTTGTTTCTGTACCAACTGGTTTCTTTACCCTATTGAACAGAGTAGAGTTTACTCTGAACATATTTTTCTGAACACACCTCAAAGCTTGTGTTCCTAGGGTGATATAGCTGTTCTTTTCAAGTCTACTTACTTTTTTAAAAATTATTTTGGATACATACTAGTTGTACATTTTTATGGGCTACGTGTGGTATTTTGATACAAGCACACAATTATCATGTGGTTGCCTTATAGAGTTTATTCTCTTTTTCCACCTCCAAACTTTTGCTTGCTCATGGCTTCTGTTCCCTCATAGCTCTGCTTGCATATACCTGTTATAGTCTGTTGTAATTTTACTTCATTAATTAATTCATTCAAAAAACAATAAGTACCTCCTGGATACCAAGTTCAGTCCTAGGCACTGGAGATATATCAGTGAAAAAAAAAAACCAGATAAACCTTCCTGCCCTAAAGGACAAGGCTTCCCTAACTGTCTGTACAGCTGAGATGCAAGAATCTAAATGGAAGCCACTGGCCTACCCTGAAACCCCTTCAACCCTGATTTTGTTTCATACTTTGAAGGACACTCTCCCAGTAGGTATATGTACCCCACAGCCCATCACGCTTGCCATAAACAGTCAGCTCTTGAACCTAAAGGAAGAGGCCAGTGCCAGCCCAGTGCCCAGGGGTCCCTGAAACAGGAGCTATAAAGGAGGTCATGGTTTCCTGGTGAGCATGTCTGAAGCCCTGGGGACTCCTCACCTTGTAAGGAGGGGATGGCAACCGGAGGACCACAGCTAGCCATCAGTTGTCAAACTGTAAGGGTTTTACTGCTGATGGAGTTTATATTTTAGTTGGGAGAAGCAGACAATAAACAAAACAAACAAGTGGATTATATGGTATATTTGAAGGTTATCAGTGCTGTGGAGTGAAATAAAACTGGGGCAGGGGCTAAGGAAAGTGGGGTTCCTTTGTGTGTGTTTGGGTTTTAAATAGCCGTAAGTAGGAGTCTCCTTGAGAAGGTGACATTCAGCAAAGTCTGTAAGGGAGTGAACAACATTTTCCATTAGAATGAAAAAGGAATGTTTGTATTAAACTGAATTAAAATTGAATTTGTTTTAGCTGAAATAATGGGATCAGGATTTATTGAGTACCTACTAAGTGTCTGATGTTTATACTGGATATTTTATATCCCTCATCCCAATTAATCCTTGCTCAACTCTAGAAGTCATCATTTTGCAGACCATACAGCTAGTAAGTAACAGTGCAAGGGTTTATAGTCAGGTGTCAGACTTCAGTGTTTATGCTGTCTTCAAAGAGTAAATAAAGGCATGGCAATTATGATGAAGGGTCATAAAACGATAATGTTACTACTTAAGTCAAAAAGATTCTTTTTCTGCTATTTAGCAGGGTAAATGGAATTTCACCAATGAAGAAATGGATTATTTGATTTATATACAAATTAATATGTCATTAAGGATATAAAATCTCTGTTCTTTTGAAAATGTGATAATGTAAAAATAAGATAAATTTAGAATATTTTTAGTTACATATTTACTAGGTATGTTGAATAATTTCCTTTTTCAAACTTACTTATTTATTTATCATATAATGGGGGTATAGAACTTTCATTTTCTTGTTGGTGCAGCTAACTCTGAGAGTGTCTATGACTTTTCAGTGTTTTGACTCATTCATTTTAATTTAACTGGAGTCAGGCTTTCCTATGTGAAGTACTATTTTCCTCAAACTGGGAACTTACTAATAATTTCAAATTAAAAAGAGCTTGTGGCAAAAGGACTTTTCCAATTCTTGGCAAGTGTGAAGTTCATTGCAATTATGCTGTGGATAGAAATCTTTCCAAAGGGGGGAAATCACTCTACAAAGGCACACTTTCAATCCGTTTCTCTCATGTGACTTGAACATGAAATGATTTTAACAGCCATGTGTGAATCTGGACATTATTCTTAGTTGTTTAGTACTTCGAAAGCACTTTCAAGAGGGAATTGTTTTGCTTATTCGTGATTCCAAATCAAATACACAGAGAGATTTGGAAGATTTGCAACAGGAAGTAATCTCAGTTCTATGTAGCCACTAATCTTGTGTAGAAAAATTCAGCGTTTATGAACAAAGGAAAAGCAGTCTCTTTTAAGTTATAAATATAAGCCAAAGTAGGTTGCATTATTTAAATAATTAAAATGAAGAAGCTGTTTGTAAGTTCATTTTCTTGAGCTGCATTCCTAGAATCATTTTAGAATTGGCCTGGTTCTGAGACACCTAATTGAACAGATCTTTTTCTTACAAGAATACCCTCTTCCTACATGTTATTATGATAATAGTGATATAGTGTCTGCATAGATTTCTGGAGTCTATATAACCTTGACATAAGTTAACTGCATCAAATTCTGATAATTCTGTGAGGTAAAATTCCCATTATATGTGGATAAGTGAGAGGTATAATGGTTTCCCCAAAGTTATCTAGTTAATAAGTAATAGGGCCAGTATTAGAAGCCAGGTCTTCTGACTGCAAATCTGATGCTTTTCCCGTCACATCATCTTACCTTTTTGTGCTGCTTTCTTAGTTGGACATCACACTGTTGGCTCCATCAAGTTTGTATCTATTTAAATCTCTAGGTCTTTTACATATGTTGTTTTTAAGTCAGGTCTCCTCATCCTGTACATCTGTAATTGATATTTTTGAACTTAAATACTGGACTTTGTTTATCCCCATCCATTTTCATCTTATTATTTTCTACTTATGGTTCTAGCCTTTTGAAATCTTTTCAATCTTGATTCTATTATCCAATTTATTTGTTATTCCTTCCAGCTGTTTGTCAATAGCAAATTTTATAAGTAGAATGTCTTTGAAGTTGTAGAACCCATCCTAGTAATCTCTAGTATACGCTGTGCTTATCACTTAGTTGGAACTTAATAAGTAGTAATTGATTAAAAAAAAAAAGTGATTTTTGTACAGGACAGGGAAAAGGAAATCTGCATAGAATCATTTATGAAAAGAAAAAACCCTCAATATACAAAGGGGGGAATTCTGTTGTGTTTATTTCTCATATTTTAATACATTTATAAATAATATTTTTCATGGTAGAAAAAGTCATTAATTATTTTTCTTTTACATCTGAATTTGTTTTCAGTACTTCAGGAATCCATTGCCTGTGATGGTAGTTTTCTGAAATTTTACTGTGGTCACTGAGGATTCTAGAATTTGTCTATGGAGGAGCTTGAAATGAGGAAATCTAGTTGTAAGGAGAGCTATCACACTTATTTTGTGACTATTTGCACAGCAAGCAAAGATTTTTTTACCTAGACTATATGTTAAAAATTAATAAAAGTAACGAAACATTCTAAAGAAATTTTTATTCATGCTAAACATGAGATTGAAGAAACATTAGTTTTCTGTACTAAATAATATAATTATTATTTAGTATTATATTTTTATTTAGCATGTTTTATGGGTGGTGCTCATGAAGGTTTTGCAGTGAGAAGCTAACATCTCCCAAGCTAACTCTAGGTGCCATCACTACTGGGGTACAAAGAGTGATCCAAGCCAGCCACTCAGCATCTATTTGCCTGCATGGTCTTACTATATTCTTTATACCTCTTTATAAGCAATAAGTTTATAATTCTTTATAAGCCATAACTTTTGTGAAGTGAAAATAACTCGTGAAAAGATAATGTCAACAGTTAGTACTGGTATTGCAGATGGAAATAAAAGTTCATGGATAATGCTACTATTAGGTAGTATAACATAGAGTCAATTTTATTAATAAAACTTATTTAAATAGGTTTATCAAGTGCTTTAAATCTGTAGTTATAGGATTAATAAAGTCCAGAAAGAACTACTTAAAATCTTCAGTTGTATATAGGGCATCTTGTGGTAGAAGCTATATAATAAGTGTTGCATTCATTGCATTCATAGGGATTCATGAAGGTAGTGGGTTGTAGTCCCATTCATTTTTGAGAGTCCATTCTGTTCAACTTTTTAAAAAATAGTTTTTGATCTTGTATATTTTCACGTTTATTTTCAGTTTTGTACATTTTTATGCTTAAATGGAAGGTAAAACTCCAATTGTCTAATGCTTCATGTAAGCACATGAAACATAATTTTTAGTGATCTGGGAGATGGAGACTGTCACAGACCTCATTAGTCAGAAACAAAATATGTCATCCTAATAAAACTTGCTTTTATGAAGCAGCTGGACAAGCGATTATTCTGACTTTTTCTAAGCCGTAGTCAGTAGATTTCACTGCCATTATCTTTACAAACATCTGAGTGAATTAATGCATCAATCTCTGAGTATATAACATAATATACAACTACTGAATGTATAATGTAAAGTCATGCTGTTTTAGATTTCATGACTGTATCAACAAATACTCTGTAAGTGGTAATCAGGGTAATGTAGTTATGTTCAAAGTGTTAAATTTTTGAATTATTGAAGTCATCTTTATTGAATTATGTATTTGAAACTT
Source organism: Piliocolobus tephrosceles (assembly GCF_002776525.5). Lineage (NCBI taxonomy): Eukaryota > Metazoa > Chordata > Mammalia > Primates > Cercopithecidae > Piliocolobus > Piliocolobus tephrosceles. The sequence continues at coordinate 99,763,431 of NC_045443.1, forward strand.
TTGTCTATTTTATAAAACGATTTCAGGCGACTTCTATTTGGAGACATCTCTCCATTAAACCTGAACGGTATTACACACCATCTGTAACTGTTGAAATTGGTATTATTTATATAGGCTACTTTGTTCTAAAATTAATTTCTATCCCCCAATAGCTCGCTGATTTATGTTTATGGAATACATTTCCAAAACTACTTTTTTTTGGCATCCTTTTCAATGGTCAAGAATTAAGTTTATCTTTGTAATTTTCTCCTATTTATGTAGAAAGTTAGGCCCTCCTATTTGATGTTTGAAGATAAATGCAAGAGTATATTTTGAATTTCTGACCATTAAGTCACTTGGTCAAATCTTTCTAGAATGATATATTGAATCCTCTTTCTTGTTTTCCTAAATGCCCGAGAAATAATGTCTTTCCTATATCATTTTGTTTTATCTTGTAGTTTATTTCTTTGCTAGTTTCCTGTTTTTGATTGAGCTCACCTAGTTCTTTTCTTCGTTTTAGCATTTCTTCCCTCCCTAATTTCCTGAATTTTATGCTATTTTTTCCAAGAGTTGTGTTCTTCTTAGGATGAAGAACTTGTATTTTTCTATGATTATGTATATCACCTGTATTGTTATTTTACTTACAATAAGATGCTCCAAAGCACCGCTGACACAGGAATGTGTAACAAAGCCCTGCAAAGAGTCTAAAATTGATTGTTTTGTAACTGTTACCAAAAATAAAAATAAAAAAATACATAAAGCTAGTATTTTGGAAAAGAACAAAAATGCTAGCCATAGCAATGAATGAGTTTGCAAACTATGAAATATAAAAGGTTAGAGGTTCTCAATGAGTAATAGAATTTCTAAGGGAAATTTTTATACCTTGATTACTATAGAGTGTGTGTCCATCTAGATGAAGAAATAAAATAATGAATAAATTGCATATTTTCTTTCTGTTACCAGATGAAGCAAACTTTAATTAGATCCCAATTTGCTTGTACTTATAAAGATGACTACATGATAAGCAAGGATAATTGGAATAATGTTAATTTAGCATCAAAGCCTTTGTGTGTGCTTCACATGGAAAATGACCTTTCTGGTAATTGACCTTATTTATGCAATTAAATAACAATTTAATTCTAGTCTACTAATTAGTTTTAACTTAAGTAAAATTAGATTATTTTTGCAAAGTACTGTGAAATGTGAAAGGTTATATTTGTAAAGACCTCAGTTTATTTAAAAAGTTAAATCTAAGTACAAATTTATGGATAGGAATAGGACATAGTTTGATTTAACTAAATGTATTTAAGAAGTAATTTGTAGCATATGTTTAAGGATTAAATGTCATGCATTCAAACAAATATTTGTTAGTAGGGCTGACAAGTTGATTACTGGCCAAAGTTAACTCAGAGGTGCTATGGTAAAATGAAAAGTAATGGGATAGTAATGTAGCTGTATTTGTTAATCATATTATTTATAGCATTATTTTACTTTAAAAATAAACATTTGAATATTCTTTAGCCATTTTTAGAGTTTATTGTAAAGTTCTCTTGAATATTAATACTAAATATTATATAATTCCTTTTCGCTTTTTATCTTGCATAACAGAGGGTGTAAATTCATCTGTTGGAAGATCAACAATTGGAAAGAGTTTTGGAAATGTTCATCTGGACAGAAGTAAAAATGAAAAAGTATCAAGAAAATCAACTAGTCAGACAGGAAATAAAAGCTCAAAAAGGAAACAGGTGGATTTGGTTGGTGAAAATATTCTCTGTGATAATGGAAATGAACCACCTCAACATAAAAATGTTAAAATACCTAAGAAATCAAATGATTCACAGAATAAATTGTACAGCAAACTAGCTAAAGTAGCAAAAAGTAATAAATGTACTGCCAAGGACAAGTTGATTCCTGGCCAGGCAAAGTTAACTCAGTTTTTTAGACTATAAATTTGTGTCTTCTATGCTTTAGGTTTATGTATCTATAAACCATTCACCAAAGACGTGCTTAATTTTTAAGAGGTCAAGGTGTACATTATGATGATTTATTATTTTGGTCTACAGTGTATGTAAGGTTAGTATGTTAAGCATTGTTTAAAAATACTAGTAAGTCATAATTATGCAGAATTTTCACAAAGTTTAATGCACAGTAAAAGCATATCATTTCAGTTACTGATACATCTTAACACTACTTTCTTTTAAAACAGACATTTAACATGGACAAGTTATAGTAGCATTAGGGGCTTCTCCTCCCATTGACAATTAAATGCTTTTATTTTCTTCTGAAAAGATGATGTGGACCAACAGGTATCAGACTTGCCAACAAGGTCGGTAGACTCTTCCCAGCATACATCTGAGCACTGAAGGAAGAAGAAAGTTTAAATTGTTTAAAGGACTATGATTATCACAGAAAATTTATTAAGAAAAAAGAATGAATCTAGCATAACTAATTCTGAGTAAACCAAAATGATAATAATTAATTGTTGCTATTCAATCCCACATTTTTGGCAGGTGTAATTGAGCCATGGTCTTATTTGATTTTGTTATGATTGCATCCAAATTCGCTTTAACTCAGAGTTCTGTTTAATGGTGGTAGGACGTAGAATTGAATTTTGAAAAGACTACTCACTGTCAAAATCTCTCCTTCCTATAGGAAATTTAGCTGAGTTTTCTTCATCCCCAATTTCTCTCTTTTCTTGTGTTGATTCAGTATTCTGAACTCCATTTTCAGCTGGAAAAGCTACAGATCCTTTTAGTGCAAGATAAGGTTTTATTGCCATATTCAGTGGCAGACCATGATTTAAGAAATGTTTGGAGCCTGTGTTCTGTAAAGAGAAGGTTGATTTGTTTTTTAGCTATCGTATTCAGAGTGGAACTTTAATACAACTGTATAATATTCTTGTTGATCAATTCAAAGATGCTCTGCACTGTTTTTGACTCTTTAAAAATACCTTAGATGCAAATTTATAGGAGAAAAAAAAAAAACTTTCAGGTAAGAGGGTTTTCCAGGATGGAAGAACTACCTGGCATGTAAGAAATGTCGTCAGTTGTCCTAATGCATATTGTGACTGCATATACTTCTGTTTATAAAAGTATTAGTTTTACTTTTCAGAGAATTTGTAAGAATCATTTAAATTTTCATTGAAATAAATGACAAGTCACATTGCCACTTACCTTTGAAATTTTGTTTTCCTCTTCGTTCATGAAACTGCTCTCATCGTTTTTATATTGTTCCAGGGAAGGAGCAATAACTGATTCTTCTGCAGTGTCTTCCTTCTGAAAGGCTTTCCCCAACCTGAATGTATTAAATACCATGTCATCGTCTAAATTTCTTATGGACTTGGATGCTGAAAGTAAAATACCTTGAGAAAACAAAGAAAAAGTTAGTATTAATATGTAGGAAGAGAGATTCATTTTTGCCATTCTTAGTTTGATGTTCGCATACAGTCAAACAAGAAAGAAAATGAAAAATTTCTCAGTCAGCCTGGTTGGCAAACAATTCTGTATCTTTATATATTTTCCAGCTTGAATAAAAAGTACTTCAAAGAATTATACTTTTCATCATTTTAGAAATGACTTAACAGATTGAGGCTAACCTTTATGCAGCTGCTAATACCTATTGTTTTGGTTTTAGTGGCACATTGTTTATTTTGAGTGTGAATTTTCTCAGCATCTGATTAAGATCCTTGGTAGAATGCTTTCTGTTGAGTAGATTATAGTCTCTTGAAAATGGGTTGTTATTAAAGAAGACCACAGGACATCAGGCTCTCTCTATATTATTGTTTCCTTCCATGTATTTTCTGATTAAGTAAAGATATTAAAACTCAAGTTATTTCACTCAAGGATGATAAGGATAAAGTTTTATTTCCTTTTAATCCTGATTAAACTGAAATAATCCTCAAAAGGGATTTTCTTTTATAAATACTTGATATAGTCTTTGGTGATTAAGGTACATATGCCTGTCAGTGTGAACAAAAAGCCATTCATGCTATATCAAAAATTGACCTGTCAGGTGTATTTTATCTCTGCATTTACAAAAGGATAATAGGTAGAAATATTTATTAATGAATTTAGCAATTAATGAATAAGTCCATGAAAATGATATTTGTGTGCCCATAAACATTACTTTTGGATGATGAGTATATATTGTATGACTTTTAATTAAACATTTCAGGGTTAATTTCTAATTTTGACCCCAATAAGTAAGATAATACATTCTTTTATATGTCTTCTGGTACATATATGTAAGAATTTTTCTAGAGTATATTTCTCAGTATGGAATTGCTGAGTCATGGACTATGTATATGTTCAGCTTTACTAATGCCAAAATGTTTTCCCACATAGTTGTAAGCGATTTGTGCCTCCGATAAACAGGGTATGAGAATTTCCATTGTTCTATGTCCTAGCTGACTCTTAGGCATCTCATTGTCCTTTTAATTTGTATTTTCGTAATTACCAAAGAGGTCAAGTGTCTTCCTATATGTTTATGAGCCATTTATGTTTCCTCTTATGTTAAATGCTTTTTTTTTTTTTTTGGCTTTGTCCATTTTTCTGTTGGGTTGCCTTTTTCTAATATATTTATGGGAGTTCTTTATATATTCTGGATATTAATTGTTAGTTATATATATTGCAATTATTTTCTCAGTTTGTGACATATTTTCAACTCCTCTATGGTGTCTTTTGGTGAACCAAACTGATTAATTTTGATGTTAAATTTTTTTCTTTTTTCTTTATGGTAACTACTTTTAATGTGTTGTTTTTAAGAAACCCTTCTCAATCCTTAGATTATTAATGTGTTTTCATATGTTTTCTTCTAAAAGTTTAAATATTTTGACTTTCATGTTTAGGTTTGTAATTCATCTGTAATTTTGTGTATGATGTAAGATAGAGATGTAATTTTACTTTTTCCAATGTCCTTATGTATTTCTTGAAGAATTCGTCCTGTCCCCACTAATCTGCAGTGCCATCTCTGCAGTATATCAGATTTCTATATATGTGTGGGCTTCTTTCAGAACGTTCTATTCCACAGCCAAATCTACAGTATTAATATAACTTTAAAATAATTTTTAATACTTGGTAGGTCAAATTTCCCAGCCCTCTTACTCACCCACATGTTTTTCTTTTTCAGAGTTCCTTAGCTATTCTTAGTCATTTATTTTCCATATAAATCTTAAAATCAGCTTTTCAAGTTCTGTAAGAACACTTGACAGGATATTAAGGTTCAAGTTAGGTATCCCTTATCTGAAACACTTAGGACCAGAAGTATTTTTGGATTTGGGATTTTTTTTTCAGAATTTGGAATATTTGCATTATATCAGTTAAGCATCCCAAAATCTGAAATCTGAAATGCTTCGGTGAATATACATTTTTTTTATCATATTGTTAATGCTCAAGAAGTTTCAGATTTTGGAGCATTTTTGGATTTGGGGTTTTCAGATTTGGGATGCTCAACCTATAATCACATTGGTTTTAAAGATTAATTTTGAAGAAGGATTGATATCCTGAAGGTAATTTATTATCTATGAGCATGGCATTTTTCTATATTTGCTTAGATCTTCTTTAATCTTTTTTTTTCTTCTTTAATCTTTTAATGACATTTTCTTTTCTTCATAAAGGTCTTGCATACCTTTGTTGAGAGAATTATAATTCTTTATCATTTTAATTGAATTTCTTATTTTTGGTTATTATAAATTGTATTTTTTTAAAATGATATTTCTAACATTATTGCTGGTATGTGCATGTGCGTTTGGCTTTTGCATAGTAATTTGATAACAGAAAATACTTTCCAAACTCTTTTTTTTTTCTTTTTAATAGTTTATAAATGTATAGATTCTTTGGGATTTTGTATGAAGACAATTCATATAAATGATATAATAATGGCATTTTATCTCTTTCTCCTCCGTTCATCTATGTTGTGTATACATGTCTATGTGTCTGTTTGTGTGTTCATACACACTGGCCAAAGCCTCCAGTAAATACTGAAAATGGAGATAAGAGATATCCTTGCAGTGTTACTGATTTTACAGGTAATGATTTTAATGCTTCACCATGGAGCATAATGTTTGATGTAGGTTTCTTATAGATACTTGTTATAAAGTACAGGATGTTCTTTTCTATTTCTGGCTTACTAATAGTTTTTATCATGAATTGTTGAATATTATTGAATGCTATTTTTTGCATATATTGAGATAACCAGATCATTTTCTCCTTCAGGCTTTAGAAATATTAACAGATTTTTCTAATGTTAAACTAACCATGTGTTCATGAAAGAAACCTTTAAATTATTGGATTCGGCCGGGCGTAGTGGCTCACGTCTGTAATCCTAGCATTTCAGGAGGCCGAGGTGGGTGGGTCACAAGGTCAGGAGATCAAGACCATCCTGGCTAACATGGTGAAACCCCATCTCTACTAAAAATACAAAAAAAAATTAGCCGGGCATGGTGGCGGGCACCTGCAGTCCCAGCTACTCGGGAGGCTGAGGCAGGAGAATGGCTTGAACCCGGGAGGCAGAGCTTGCAGTGAGCCGAGATCGTGCTACTGTGCTCCAGCCTGGGCAACAGGGCGAGACTCCATCTCAAAAAAAAAAAAAAAAAAATTATTGATTTCAGTTTGGCAATATTTGATTTAGGACATTTTACGTTTTTATGAATAAGAAAGATTGATTTGTAATTTTCCTTTTTTATATTGACTTTGGTTTGATATTAAGGTTGTACTAATTTCACACATTTGAGAGAAGATTTATCCTTCTTTCTTTTCTCTCTTGTTAGACTTTGGGTTTGGTGTTTTCTTGGTAGGATTTTTGTTGTTAAGAATTAATTTACTTTCTTCAGTAGCTGTAGGAACATTTAGCTTCTCTGTTTCTTTTTTAGTTTGTTTTAGGAATTTACATTACTGTATAATGTTTCTATTTCACTTAAGTACATTTTATCTGAAGTAGACTTAACTGTTGATTTTCTCGGGGACTATTAAGATCTTTCTCAGTAAATGTTTTGTGAGTATAATTATAAACAAAGGACTCTGACATCCCTTGACTTTTTTGATCTTAGAGCTTCCTTATCTTTTTAATATTGTTAGTTGTGCCCTACTTTGTTTCCCTTGGTTTGAACCTGGTTTGGATGTGCCTGTTTAATCTATAAAAGTCCTTGTTAGGCTGGACACAGTGGCTCATGCCTGTAATCCCAGCACTTTGGGAGGCTGAGGTGGGTGGATCACCTGAGGTCAGGAGTTTGTGACCAACCTGGCCAACATGGTGAAACCCCATCTCTACTAAAAATATAAAAATTAGCCTGGCATGGTTGTGAGCACCTGTAATCCCAGCTACTTAGGAGGCTCAGGCAGGAGAATTGCTTGAACCTGGGAGATGGAGGTTGCGGTGAGCCAACACAGTGCCATTGCACTCCAGCCCAGACAACGGAGCAAGACTGTCTCAAAAAAAAAAAAAAAAAAAACAAAGTCCTTGTTAATGGAAATCTTTTTTCTTAGATGCTGTTCTGGGAGGGTAATAAATATTAATAATTATGTATTTTGTTTTACATTTCCACCGGATGAATTGGCTTGAGTGATCTTCACTCAAAATTGGGACCAAATCCAAATGATTTTGATGGTTTAGAAGTTAATGCTTTATTTTGTTTAAACTGTCATAGCCTCTGAACATTATGAGGTTTTGCCATAACCATTTAATTATGGAGATAGTTTCCAATTTTTTTAATGATAAGTTTTAAAAAAACAAAAATTGGTTACTGTGATGTGCAGTGGAGCATAGCAGACTTCTTTTTCATTGATGCTGAAAATGGAATGTCCCCAAGTAGTAGAAGGGAACTTTGGAGATATAAAACTATTGCTAGATGGGTTTGGGTGGTTCAGTAAACCTTGCAAAGACAAAAGGCTTATATCAAATATGATCTTCTTTTTCTGTAGAACTACTGCTGACACTACGTATTTGTAAGTCACTTTATTAAAGTTCTCTTTGCTCCAATTAACACATCTTTGCTGTGTGTTGCCGGTAAATTAAATGGCGATTGGCCATTGGCTTACTGAGAATCATCATTTCTTAGTGGCTAATTGTATGAGTGTAAAAGCCAAGATTGCTCACTTATATAAATTATCAAAAGATGTAAGAAAAGTTAAAACTCCTTCTCAGATTTCTATAGTACACAACCCATACACTTTCACCTAGAGTTTACCATTAACATTTCACTTCTATCCTTCCATCCCTTTATTAATCATCTTATTCTTTTAATTCATTTAAAAGTATACTGCATATATCAGTATGCTTTTCGCTAAATACTTCAACATACATATCATTAACTGGAATTTAATAGTTGTATACAGCTTTTTTTGAAGTAAAATTTATGGAAAGTGAAATGCATAAACCATAAGTGCATATTTGCTAATTTTTGACAAATGTGTATGCTTTTGAAACCCGAAGTCCTTTCAAGATACAGGACATTACCATCACCCCAGAAAGTTATGTCTTACCTTGTTAGAGTTTACATGTACCACCATTTTCCCCATTCCCACCCCTCATTCCAGCTCTGCTCTTAGACAATCACTCTGATTTTTTTCCGCTGTGAATTAGTTTTGCCTATTTTGGAAATATACAGTATGATGTCTTTTATGGAAGGCCTCTTTCACTCAGCATGTTTGACATTCATCTTTAATGTTGTAAGAAGCAGTAGTTCCTTCCTTTTTTATTACTGTTGTATAAATACAGTACAATTGACTTGTCTCTTTTCCTGTTGATGGACTCTTGAATTGTATCCAGTTTTTGGCTATTACAAATAACACTATCTACTATAACACAAATAACACTATTCTTGCACAAGTCTTTTTGTGGACATGTGTTTTTATTTCTCTTGGGTAAATATATAAGAATGGAATTGCTAGGTTATAAGATAGATGTATCTTTAATTTTGTAAGAAATCGTTATTTTCCAAAGTCATTGTACCATTTTATACTACAACAAAGGCTATATTAGAGCTTTGATTGCTCCACAGCCTCACCAGCATTTGATGTTGTCAATCTTAATTTTAGCCATTCTGGTAGATGAGTAGTGATACCATGTTTTAATTACATTTTCCTAATAACTAATGATGTTGAACACTTTTTCACGTGCTTGTTAGCTATTCATGTATTTTCTTTTGTGGAGTGTCTGTTTAAATCTTTTGTTCATTTTGTTGGGTGAGGGATGTTTCTTTTTATGACTGAGTTGTAGAGTTATATATATTACGTATATATTCCTCCCACCCCAGAAATTGCCCTCCCACCCCAGAGTTTTCTTATCTTTATCTGTGTTTCCAATTGGAGTGGGCCACATGAGACATTCTTGTATAAGATTGGAGAGCAGAAGTGAAGCAGATGTCACGTGTGGTTCACACATGATGTTGCTTATCTGCTGGCTCATGTCATTGGCTCAGCAGCAGTCAGGCCTGTGACTGCTCCACTTTCCACTGGATCCACTTCCAGTTTCTCTGACTCCTGGGACACATATGTGCAGTTCTATGACAAAGGAGACTAGCTGTCCTGAGGACATCCATACCATTGAGGTCAGATACAGCAAGATCTGATATGAGTTTCAGTCAATCCTCATGGGTTTCAGCTCATGATGGTGAATTCCAGCATGTTCTTCTTCTTTCCTACTTAACATCCATCATTCCTTCCCGGCAGCCTGCCCTGTGGACTCCTGCATCTGCTTAATATTGCTGAATTAGCTTTCACCATTGCATGAGACAAATTTATGTAACAAATTGTGTATATATTTCTGCATATGTGAATATGTATGTGTGTTGTTCTGCTTCTGTTTTTGACTTCTGACTGACACTTCCCAACTCTTTACGAGTCTAGCATAAATATGGTGCCAAAACCTGACAATGATATTACAAGAAGGGAAAATTGTAGGCCAATATTTTTAATGAACATAGATGTAAAAATCCTAAACAAAATGTTATCAAATAGAATCCAGTTATGGAAAAGATAACATTTCATGACCAGGTGAGGTTTATTTCCGAAATGTAAAATTGAACTTTTAGAAAAAAATCAGTAAAGTTCACCACTATAAATTAATAACAGAGAAAAAAACATGATCATCTCAAATATAGAAAAGCACAATGATTGGCTGTGCTGTATGCTACTGGTTGAGTAAGATGAGAACTGAGAGTTTATCTTTGATTTGGCTATGTGATAGTCATTGCTGACCTTGATGAAGCAGTTTCAATGACACTGGTAGAGATTTAACCTTGACAGGAGAGGATTTAAAAAGAATGGAAAGAGAACAAATGGAAACATTGAATATAAATAATATGTCACCGATTTACACTGAAGAATACAGAACAATTAGATTGTAGATGGAAGAGGGTGTGGCTATTACTATTTAAAGCTGGAAGATATTATAACATGATAATGAAAAGAAGTGGCTATACTGAATTTGTGGGACTCAAGTAACAAAAGGATTTACATGCTATTAACAGTATGGAATAAAATAGACATTCATCCTCCTTCCCAACTCTTAAGTATGTGTGGTAGTAAAAGGATCAGTGAAGTGAAGAACGCTATAAGGGTATTTGTTATTCAGAAGACATAATACAAAGATTGAAGAGGGAAGAGAGAAGAAACACAGTGCTGTTAGAGATGAAAGTATGGGAGGATAGATATCTAGAGGGGCTCATATTTGGATGGAGAGCAAGGGTAAGAGAAAACAAGGTGGAGTACATTTGGCTAGCAAAATAATTAGTCCTGACACTACCTTAGAAGGGGTGTGTGTGTGTGGTGTTGATGTAGTTGGCAAGGAAGGGTAGCTCCTGGTAGGCATTTAGGCCACTCAGAATTCAGCAATAAAATTAGGAGGTTATCCTTATGAGACAGTTTGAATTTGGTTGGTAAGTTGACCTCCAGTTTTTTTTTTTCTTTCTTTGAGAAGAGTCAACTTGAGTTTTTTTTTTTGTTTGTTTGTTTGTTTTTAATTTGAAGACTCAGAAGAGAGATCCAAGGCTTCCAGCATGTGGGATTGTAGGGAGTACTTAGAGACTCGCGATATGGGGCCAACTGAGAGTGGTGAAGATGGTTAAGCTCTCATTTTGCTCCAGGAATGGGAGTGGGTAAGATATCTTCTCACCCTGCTCAATGTTTGTGAGATAGTGGGGTGGGAGACATGAGGAGAGTTTATGATGCTCCACTGTAATTAGTCCAGTAACTGTGAGACCAGTTGAATAGGAACGTGGATATCCTCAAGCTTTGTTCCACTGTTACAGCTGATAAACATGGATGAATTGATTTAAATATTTATTTTGCAACAATGTGGATTTGAATTATGGATATAGTTTCCTCTTTTTGGTTAATTATGTGCCCATTTGAATTCATCTCTGTCTATGAGTACTAGTGGGCTAGCTGCTTCCCTGGATCTCATTACTGGATGGTATGTTGCTCTTAGTGTCATCCAAACGGAATTATTTTAAAAGCGAAATGAAGAAGCCAGTTGTAGTGAATTGTACATCACCAATTTTTAGAGCTGTAGACTAATATCATGAAAACTGCCTTAACACCTTTTTGCCACAAATCAAGATATAAGTAACATTAAGAGTTATGCGAGGCCAGGCGTGGTGGCTGACACCTGTAATCCCAGCATTTTGGGAGGCCGAAGAGGGTGGATCATGTGAGGTCAGGAGTTTCAGACCAGCCTGGCCAATATAGTGAAACCCCATCTCTACTAAAAGTAAAAAAAAAAAAAAATTATCCTGGTGTGGTGGCTTGTGTCTACAGTCCCAGCTACTTGGGAGGCTGAGGCACAATAATCTCTTGAACGTGGGCAGTGGAGGTTGCAGTGAGCCGAGAATTCACCACTACACTCTAGCCTGGGCGACAGAGCAAGATTCCATCTCAATTAAAAAAAACAAAAAGTTATATGAGCATGCTTGAAATGATGTTCATGGCTAAATTTTTCAGTTACCTTGTAAAGATTATTCTTGGATATTGTTTTGATTCTGAGCAATTTTGGAGTCATCTGATAGTATGCTTCAAGAATAACAATCTGTTGATAGCTTTCAACATTGGGTTATCAACAAAGCTTGTTACTTTGTATACATTGATTCATAATTTCAGGTTTCTTCACCATTATGGTAAGTAGTGCATTGAGTCTTCATTGTAACACATTAGGAATTTATGTTTGTACTCATGGATGTCTTTAGCCCTCAGACATTTCTACTTATATTGAGAACTCTAGACTCAAAACATTTTGAAATGTCGTGGTTTTACTATGTAGGAGGAATGTGTGATTCATTTGTTCTGCTTCATTTTCTTCTGTTTGTGACAGAGATTGGATCAGATGAAAGCATCTTGATACTGATATACATGCCATTCTTTTCATTCTATGTATTTATAGTCCTTTTTTGCTGTCATAACTTTGTTTATGATATTCCCTGCTCTTAAAATACCCTCATCTTGTCCTTCCACCTATCTGTATCTAAAATATCCTTAAAGGCCTTCTTTTTGCAGCTTTCTCTGAGTACTACAGCCAGATCCTCTTGTCTGAACTCCAACATGTGTAATACATTATCATCCTGTTTAAATATAATTATTTGTTATATTTATTAATTTATCAAGGCCCTAAATATCTGCATAAGCTTGCCTTCATGGTTTCACTTTTTCATTGTTCTCTATATTCATGCCATGTAACTTTGGCATGCCTTCCCACTGTGGGCGAGGTAACCTGCCCCACTGTTGGACTCTGATTTCAGGCATGTGATTTGCTTTAACTAATTAGATATTATCAGATATCATGCAAACAGAGACTTGAAATGGTCTTGCACATTGGGAATTCCCTCTTGGGCCTCTGCCATCACCATGAAAACATTCCCATGCTAGCCTGCTGGAGAAAGCCACATGCAGGAGAGCCATGCTACCCTAGTTGCCATAGCTGAGGCTATCCTCAATCAGCACACATCCATTCAAGCACCAGACACTGGAGAAAGTCCACTTGAGGTCAGTAGAGCTGCCTAGCAGATGGCCAGCTGACCCAAAAAGCGTAAGACATAAACGTTTATTGTACACCCTCTGAAGTTTTGCATGTGTTTGTTATACCATATTATTATAGCAATAGATAATTGATACAAATGTCCTACATGGCCTAGACTATGCATTCCTTGCTAAATTTATTTCTTGCTACTCTGTCCCTCTTTCTTCACTCTCTAGCGATACTGGCCTTCTGTTTTTATGATATGCCAAGATCATTTCTGACTCAAGACTTTTTCCCTGATATTCTCTGTGTCAGGAGCATCTTTCTCCTGTTATTTATCTAAGCATTTATCACTCATTATCGTGAGGCTCAGCTCAAATATCATGGTTTCTGAGAGTGCTTCCTTGACCCCATGAACTAAAGGAGCCCCCTTCCTGCTCATTCCTTCCCTATTCCTTTCACTCCTTTATTTTCCTCACTGGGCTTCTGTCTAAAATTATCTTGTTTACATGCTTATTGTCCATCTCCCCTAATGCCAATGAGGGAGATGGTATCAAGAACAGAGTATCAAGAACAGAGTCTGGCACATAGTAGCCTTTCAATAAGCATGTAATACATGTATGAATTATTTTCTCATTAAGAGAACAGATGGTAGAAAGTATGATAGGTTCTAGAATATGATAGAGTATTTGTTACCTAGGTCTGCGGTGACAGATTACCACAAACTTGATGGCTTAAGGCAACAGAAGTTTATTTTTCATTGTTCTGGAAACCAAAAGCCCAAAATCAATGTGTGGACAGGGCTGTGCTTCCTCCAGAGGCTCTAGGGGAGAGCCCTTCCTTGCCTCTTCCAGCTTCAGGTGGCTGTTGGCATTCACTGTCATGTGTTAGCATCCTCTACTCTGTCTTCAATGACCTTCTCTTCTTTGTATCTGTTCCTAGTATTCCTCTGCCCCTCTCTTATAAGGATTCATGTGATGGCATTTAGGGCCCACCAGGATTATCTCCTCGTCTCAAGATCCTTAGTCACATCTGCTAAGACTCTTTTAAGGGTAACATTCAAACTGAATAAAGAAAACTACAGGACAATATCCCTGATGAACACAGATGCAAAACCCCTCAACAAAATACTAGCAGACCAAATCCAGCAGCACATCGAAAAGTTGCTTCACCATGATCAAGTAAGTGTCATTTCTGAGATGCAGGTTGGTTCGACATATGCAAATCAATAAATATGATTCACCACATACACAGAATTAAGAATAAAAACCATATGATCATCTCAATAGACACGGGAAAAGCTTTCAGTAAAATCCAACATCGCTTCATGATAAAAACCCTCAAAAAACTAGGCATTGAAGATACATACCTCAAACAACAAGAGCCATATCTGACAAACCTACAGACAACATCATATTGAATGGACAATAACTGGAATTATTCCCCTTGAGATTGGAATAAGACAAGGATGCCCACTCTCACCACTTCTGTTCAAAATAGTACTGGAAGTCCTTGCCAGTGCAATCAGGCAAGAGAAAGAAATAAAAGGCATGCAAATAGGAGAAAAAGTCAAACTGTCCTCACTGGTGATATAACTTGGTACTTAGGAAACTAAAGACTGCCAGAAGGCTCCTGAAACTCATAAGCAGCTTCAGTAAAGTATGAGGACACAAAATTAACATACAGTAGTTTGTAGCATTTCTATACACCAGTAACATTCAAGCTGAAAGCTAAATCAAGAATGCAATTCCATTTACAATAGACACGGATACACACACACACACCTAGGATACATATAACAAAAGAGGTAAAAGATCTCCTCAAGGAGAACTACAAAACACTGCTGAAGAAAGAAATCCCAGATGACACAATGGAAAACTATTCTATGCTCATAGATTGGAAGAATCAATATCATTAAAATAGCCATACTGTCCAAAGCGATCTACAAGTCCAATGCTATTCCTATCAAGCTATCAATATCATTTTTCACAAAACTAGAAAAGACTGTTCTAAAATTTATATGGAACAACAGCAACAACAAAAAGCCCAAATAACCAAAGCAATCCTAAGCAAAAGAACAAAGCTGGAAGCATCAAATTACCTGACTTCAAACTATACTATAAGGCTACAGTAACCAAAACAGCATGGTACTGGTGCAAAAATGGAAACACATAGACCAATGGAACAGAACAGAGAACCCAGAAATAAAGCTGCACACCTACAGCCACCTGACCTTCATCAAAGTTGACAAAAATAGGCAATGGGGAAATGACTCCTTATTCTATAAATGGTTCTGGGATAGCTGACTGGTCACATGCAAAAGAATGAAACCAGACCCCTATATTTCACCATATACAAAAATTAACCCAAGAGGTATTAAAGTGTAAGACCCCAAATTAAAAGAATTCTAGAAGAAAACCTAGGAAACATCATTCTGGAGATTGGCCTTAGGAGAGAACATATTACTAAGTCCTCAAAAGCAATTGCAGCAAAACCAAAAATTGATAAGTGTGACCTGCTTAAACTAAAGAGCTTCTGCACAGCAAAATAAACTGTCAACAGAATAAACAGCCTACAAAATGGGAGAAAATATTCACAAACTATGCATCCAACAAAGCTCTAACATCCAGAATATATAAGAAACTTAAAATAGTTGAACAAGCAAAAAACAAACAGCCCCATTAAAAAGTGGACAAAATACATGAACAGAGACTTCACAAAAGAAGACATACAAGCAGCCAACAAACATTTAAAAATGCTCAACATCACTAGAGAAATGCAAATCAAAACCACAATGACATGCCATCTTATACCAGTTAAAATGGGTATTATTAAAAAGTCAAAAACCAACAGATGCCGGCAAGGCTGTAGAGAAAAAGGAACGCTTATACACTGTTGGTAGGAATGTAAATTAGTTTAGCCCCTGTGGAAAGCAGTTTGCAGATTTCTCAAAGAGCTTGGAACAGAACTACCATTTGACCTAGCAATCCTATTACTGGGTATGTATCCAAAAGAAAATAAATTGTTCTACTAAAAAGACTGTACTCATGTGTTCATCACAATGCTATTCATAATAATGAAGACATGGAATCATCTAGGTGCCCATCAATAACAGACTGGAAAAAGAAAATGTGGTATTATACACCATGGAATACCATGCACCCATAGAAAAAAACAAAATTATGTCCTTTTTAGCAACATGGATACAGCTGGAAGCCATTATCCTAAGCAAATTAACACAGGAACAAAACCAAATACCACATGTTCTCACTTATAAGTGGGCTCAAAACAGGTACTTGTGGACATAAAGGTGCTAACAGTAGACTCTGGGGACTACTAGAGGAGGGAGCAAGGGACGCAGGGGGTAGGGGCTGAAAAATTGTTGGGTACTATGCTCAGTACTTGAGTGACTCAAGTAATAAATATGCACATGCATGCCCTGAATCTAAAAAGTTGAAATTATAAAAATAATAAAATATTTTTTAAAAGGTAGCATTCACAGCTTCCAGGGATTCAGTGTGAATACTTTTGGGGGCCATTTTTTGGCCTGCCAGAAGTATAAACATTATCAACTCTAGTATGTGATAGGCAAAACAGTATTATATGCTATATATCATGCTGTTTAAGCTCTCTGTGCCTACTTCCTCTCCTGCAAAGCGCAGATACCAATAGTACCTATTTCCAAAGGTTGTTATGAGGATTGATATGTTAGTACCCAGTAGTTTCTATGACAATAGTATTCAATAAATATCATTACACTTGTTAAGCAATGCCTACTGAACATTTTCTATGTGCCAAGCTTTGTCTGAAGCACATGTCATGCCTTAGCCAACTTAGTCCTCACAACAATCCTATGAGTACAGACTGTCACTTGCTCAAGGTCATATACCTAGTAAGTGGTGGTGAGATTGAAACCCAGACACTCTGTTCCGGGAGTCTGTGCTCTTAACCAATCCAGATGTGGCCTTTCTGAATGAGGATACTGTTGTTTTAAAATAATTGCTCTAGGCTGGGTGTGGTGGCTCACACCTGTAATCCCAAGACTTTGGGAGGCTTAGGCAGGAGAATTGCTTGAGTCTAGGAGTTTGAGACCAGCTTCAGCAACATGGTGAGACCCTGTCTCTACAAAAAAAAAAAAAAAAAAAAAGCCAGATATGGTGTCACGTGCCTGTGGTCCCAGCTACTTAGGAAGCTGAGGCAGAAGGATCGCTTGAGCTCAGGAGGTCAAGACTGCGGTAAGACATGACTGTGTCACTGCACTCCAGCCTGGGCAACAGAGCAAGACCCTGTCTCAATTAATAATAATAATAGTAATTGCTTCAGGGCCAGGTGCAGGGTCTCATGCCTGTAGTCCCAGCACTTTGGGAGGCTGAGGCTAGAGGACCACTTCAGTCCAGGAGTTCAAGACCAACCTGGGCAATAAAGTGAGACCCCATCTTTACAAAACAAATTTTTTTAAATGGCAGGCCTACTGATGTGCACCTGTGGTCCCAGCTACTTGGGAGGCTGATCTGGGAGGATCACTTGAGCCCAGGAGGTTGAGGTAGTGAGCCATGATTACACTAATGCATTCCAGCCTTGGCAGCAGATCAAGACCCTGTCTCAAAAAAAAATAAAAATAAAATAATTGCTGTGAAATTTCTATTAACATTTTTGGGAAAACCAGAGGTTTCTGTGTGACATGTGAATTGCAGAGGAGAAATCATGAATTATATGAATTATAGCCTTGTATTAACATGACTTCCTTTTGTTGATAGAGTGATTTATTAGTCTCAAGACCTTTGAAATGGCACAAGAATTGCTTGAACAGATTGTAGAGACATCCACCCTTCTTTGAGATTTAAGTGAGTAGAACCAGTTAGTGTGCCTCTTCCTGTTTCTCACCTTGCTCAATGCAGAATGAACTTGGTGTATATCCACCAGAAGCACTTGCTTATCTACTGTTTGCTGTCATTGCAGGTATCTGTGATATTAGCTGTTAATGAGTTGTATGTAATTTTATAACTAACTGAATTAAGAAAAACCTTTGTAAGATTCAGTATCTGCTTCAGGTCATTGAAATGTAAAATTGGAATGTAAGCTGAGGGCAGGGTATTTGTTTTCTGTTTTATTCCATTTATTCCCTCACCACCTTTGCCATCCACTGCCAATAGTTTCTTTTAAATTTAGCATCCAGAGTAGACTTTTGACAACGCAAATCAGATCACTTCATTTGTTCATTAAAAACCTTCAGCAGGTTTCACATTATTCTTAGGATTACATTTAATGTCCTTATGCAGTAATCTCCAAGCCTCTCCTTGATCTGGTACCCTCTTTCCATCTCTAATCTCTTCTTTAACACTCCTATACTTGCTTACTCAGCCCGAGGTACATTGGCATATTTGCTGTTGCCTGAACATGCGAATTCCTTGAACTTGCTGTTTCCTTGCCCGAAACTCTCTTTCCTCAGATATCTGCCTCGCGTTCCTCTTAACCTCCCAGTCTTGTCTCAAATGTCATCTTTTCAGTGAGGCCTTGCTTGACCAGCCCTTTCCCTCACTACATTCTGCTCTCCACCAATTGACTTTTACTTATCCATATAACTTTTATCCCCCGTGTGCTATATATTTTACTTATTTCTTGGTTCATTGGCTGTCTCCATCCACCAAAATGTAAGCTCCATGAGGACAGGAATTTTATTAGTATCAGTTTGTTCATTGCTATACCTCTAGTGCTTTAAACAGTATTTAGCACACAGTAAGCATTCAATAAATACGTATTGGGCTGGACACGGTGGCTCATGCCTGTAATCCCAGCACTTTGGGAGGCTGAGGCAGGTGGATCACCTGAGGTCAGGAATTCAAGACCAGTCTGGCCAGCAGGGCAAAACCCCATCTCTACTAAAAAGACCAAAATCAGCCAGTCATGGTAGCATGCGCATGTAGTCCCAGCTACTCATAGGCTGAGGCAGGAGGATCACTAGAATCCAGGAGGCAGAGGTTGCAGTGAGTCGTGATCAGGCCATTGCACTCCAGCCTGGGCGACAGAGCGAGACTCTGTCTTCAAAAAAAAGTATTGAATAATTGAATGAATGTTCTGCAATGTAACAGTCCAGTTAGCTATATAGCACTGCTTGGGATGCAGTGTGGCCTGCTTGTCTCACACTATTATGGAGATATTTCTATGGATTTATTTGTATTATTAGTGATTGAGTTTATAATCCTAACTTTTAATATTGTGTACTTCAAATGCTGTTGATTTTCTAGATAGCTGAAGATGGCTAAACTCTCTTCTGCCCTTCTTTAGCTACAACTTAGAGAAGTGGCATTTCCATGCAAGCAACCTATTGACCATCTTTACTGAATATCTTTTATTTGTGTATATTTTGGGAGTAGTGGGGAAAAGGGACATTTTAATGGCAAAACCTAATTTAGGGCCCCATTCTCTACTTGAAACTCTAGAAATTTTTAACTGAATTTTTAATAAAAATTAACAGAGGCTTTGTAGAAAAAGGTGAGAATGGAGTAGCATAGAGTAGTTGCACTAGCCACATTTCAAGTGCTCCAGTGCCACATGTGGTTAGTAGCTACCATATTGGACAGTGTAGATATAGAACATTTTCATCATTACAGAAAGTTCTATTATACAGCACTGCTCCAAGCAGTAGGAACTCTGAACATTGAGCTAGATAATAAGATATAATCATTTTATGTTTTGTATCCACAGTGGGGAAATGTAAGGAATTGTGTCTTGTAATTCTCTTATACTGTACCTTTATTTGCTCAACAGATGTTTGTTTTGCCTCTAATAATATATACCAGGCACTCTACTAGGCACTGGGGATTCAGGGATAAACACGATAGCCTAACGCCTTTCTATATGGAGCTTGTATTCTAATGGAAGAGCAGTCATTAAGTAGATAATCATACAAATAATTATAGTCTCTATAGTGCTGGTTGTATAGTAGATGTTTAAATGACTGTTGATTAATTGACTAACGTGTACAGTCCCATCATCTTCTTAAATACTGACAAATCATAGGAACAAAAAGTTAGGTAGTAATTTATAGTTCAGGTCTGCAGGCAACATTAAATCAGCGCAGTCAATAAATTTAGTTCTGTTCAGACTGTTTTTGGTATTTTTCTTATTTTTGACATAGAGCAAAGATTATTTCAGTTGCCCTGTGGTTTAAAGCCACAGTTATTCAAGAAGCACAGTTGCCATCATTGAGTAGTAGCTGATCCAAAAGAATTCCAGCCAAGGTCTTGCCAATGATGGAAAGAAATGATGTGTCCTGTAAGTTGCCAAAAATTATGTTTTTCTTGTTGATGACAATCTTTTTGTCTTTAAGTCCTTCATACGTTGTGACATGAGCACATATGAATGTTCCCTAAAAAGCAATGATCAGGCTGTCAAATTCATTCAAGCAGTAGTTACCCCTGTATAATCTGAAGTTATACAGATGCCTAATAAGTGTTTTCATGTTGTTGCTACTGATGTTGCTGATGACATTCCTTAGAAAGTTGCAGAAGATAAACCATGAAGATTGGCACTTTACCATTATTATTTTGATTTTGTTTCTCTTTTCACATCATCAAGTCTTGCTTATGCTGTTAAGCCCTAGCAGTTCTTTAACATGGAAGGGGGTATGACATATAATTTCCACTTCTGAGAATGGAGTTTGCAGGACTGGACGTTGCTCTCAGTGTCAGTGAGTGAGTGGTGAGTAAATATGAAGGCCTAGGACATTATACTACTATAGAGTTAGGAAGTGGTACATTTAGGTTATGCTAAATTTATTTCTAAAAATTTTCTTTCTTCAGTAATAAATTAACTCTAGCTTACTGTTTTTTATTTTATGAATTAAAATTTTTAACTTTTTTGTAATAACAGCTTAAAACAAACACATTGTTCAGCTATACAAAAATATTTTCTTTCTTAATAACCTTATTCTGTAAGGTTTTTTCCATTTTTAAATTTTATTTTTTTACTTCTTATACTTTTTTGTTCAAAAACTGTGACATAAACATACACATTAGCCTAGGCCTATACAGGGTCAGGATCATTAATATCACTGTCTTCTAACTGCACGTCTTGTCTCACTGCAGAATCTTCAGGGGCAATAACACTCGTGGAGCTGTCATCTCCTATAATATCAATGCCTTCTGTAATACGTCTTGATGGACCTGCCTGAGACTATTTACAGTTAACTTTTTTTTGGAGGTAGAAGGAGTATACTCTAAAATAATGATTAAAAGTATAGTAAACACATACATTGGTAAGATAATCATTTATTATCATGATCAAATATGTAGTGTACATAACCATATGCACTGTACTTTTATATGACTAGCACTGCAGTTGGTCTGTTTACATCAGTATCACCACAAACATGTGAGTCATGCATTGCACGATGACATCACTAGGCAATAGGAATTTTCCAGCTTCATTATAGTCTTATGGGATCACCACCATATCTGCAGTTTGTCATTGACTGAAATGTCATTATGCAACACATGACTATATATTTGTACATGGAAAAAAGCTTTTAATATATTATTTAAATAATTTTTTAACATATTATTTAAAGAAAAATACAAAACCATTTTAAGATACATTTAAAAAACACCAAGCATATATTTCTTTCTGGTAGTGTATATGTTTGTATGTCTCAAAGACTATACAATCAGTCCTACCTATCACAGGACATTGGTTCCGCGACACCAAACCAAAATCCAGAGATACTCATGTCCCTTGTATAAAATGGTGTAATATTTTCATATAACCTATGCACATTCTCTGAGATACTTTAAATCAACTCTAGATGACTTACAACATCTAATACAATATAAATGCTGTGTCAATAGTTGTTATATGTAATTTTTAAAATGTTTTTTATTATTGTGTTATTTTTATTGTTTTGTTTTAGAGTATTTTCCATTCACAGTTGGTTGAATCTGTGGATGCAGACACACAGATAGTGAGAACTAAGTATATGCTAAAATATCAGTAGTGTTATTTCTGAGTAGTAGGATTATAGGTAGTTAAAATACATGTATTTACTTTTCTTTGTGCCTGTCTGTATTCTGAGTTTTCTAAATTAAGCCTTGTTATAAAAAAAAGAACTAAAAATAAATGATCTCTATTATTGATTATATCAGAATTCATGTAGGAAATATGCTTTGATGCAGGAATAGTTGTTAAAAATTGATTTAGAACTCATTTTGTTTTCTTAGTTATTTATTTTTAAGAGATCGGGTCTCACTGTGTTGCCCAGGCTAGAGTTGCCTATTCACAGGCATGATCCCACTACTGATCAGAATGGGAGTTTTGATCTCCATTTCCAACCTGGGTGGTTCACTCCTCCTTAGGCAACCTGGTGGTCTCCTATTCCTGGGAGGTCACCATGTTGATGCCTAACTTAGTGTAGACATCCCGTTTGT
This sequence comes from Piliocolobus tephrosceles, assembly GCF_002776525.5. Classification (NCBI taxonomy): domain Eukaryota; kingdom Metazoa; phylum Chordata; class Mammalia; order Primates; family Cercopithecidae; genus Piliocolobus; species Piliocolobus tephrosceles. The sequence continues at coordinate 99,785,777 of NC_045443.1, forward strand.
ATATAGCACATTACAGCCCAGAACTCCTGGGCTCAAGCGATCCTCCTGCCTTGGTCTTCCTAGTAGATGAAACTACAGGTGTGTGCCAGTGTCCCTGGCTTACATAACTTATTTTGTCCCTGGCCATCCAGTACTGACTCCTGGTGATTCCACAGCTCCAGACTGACACTTCTTCCCCCTGTACCAATGCATAATTTGATCAGTTTTCTTGATTTTCAGTATTCCTGTTGTGTGTGACTAGCAGTTTCTCTTTTGCCATGACCTTAAAACTCCCCACACATGATGATCGCCCTATGGTCAGTTTTGTTTGAATATGTTCCAACCTATAGAGTAGTTGTGGGTAGTTTTGACTGGTCACAATAATATTTACAAAGAATTGAATAAATATTTTTTATTTCCAAATATTGGTGGTGGTGGTGATTAAGAATCTGAATCGGATGAACCAGCCTTGCCTTTAGAGAAATGTCCAAGTTATGTTTGGTTTATGGGGGCTCTATATTGGGAGAAGTGAAGAGGCCTAGGACCCAGGATTTCCAAGATAAGGTTGCTCAGCAGGGCTCATAGAGAACATCATTTAGAATTTGGCTTGCTCCCAAATGATTCCCTTTATATTTCTTAACAGAGAAGCTCTGACTGGATCAGTATGGTGTTTCTTTATTAAGCAAAAGCTCATGCCAAGCAACCTCAGGTGCATTTGACTTCATATTTAGCCACAGTGTGAATGTCTGTGTGATTAACTTACCCATCACAGTGGTGAAGAATGAGATGGTGGTAGTGATGCTGTGATTATATTACGTCATTCATCCCTGATTTTTGGTGATTAGTCTTCCTTGAAACTTTCTATTGACATGAACCATCAATATGGAAATCTGAAGCTTCCATTGATGGAGGTGGTCTCTGAACTAGCATCCACCCAAGCCAGGAATAGACTGCAATAAACTTATTGAGAATAACACAGTCCTTGATTGTATGTCTAATCCATGGCTTTCACTGTCTTTACCACACCAAATGGCACTGCCAAGTCTTATTTCTCCTACTTCCTCTGCTTCTCACCCAACCTCTTTTCTTCATGGAATTCCATTTTCCATTCCATTTCTATTCAATGAATCTTCCGAGCCTAAAGGTTTAAATCTGGTCATGTCCCTCTCTTCCATGCAGTTTCATTTCTAAAATGACATTGAGGATATTGCCATGGTTGTTTCATACTTAGTTGTTATTGTTATGATAGGTAATATATAATTCTGAACTAAAATTGCTGGCTATTTTTTGTTATTGTGACAACAGTTTTTAGAAACATAGCACTCCAATTTTGCTACTGAATGTTTTGATTAAATGGGAGGAACTGGAAGAATACAATTTAAGAGCAGGCTTCAGCAATAATTTTTAAAAATAGATTCAGAGTCGATCATCTTACTACATTTCTATCTAGGCTTATCTCCCTTCACGCAGTTAGTTACAACACTTGGAAGGCTGTTTCCAAGACTGGCACCAAAGAGGTCAGTTTTTCCACTCTCTCTCCCAGAAAAGATCAGAAAGTGCAGTAAGGTTCATGAAAATTTAAGCCTGAAGTTTAGAAAACTCAAAACAACCCAAACCCTCAAACATTCAGTTTGGTTTGAATCTTGGACAAAGGTTTTCTATGCAGCTAGTGGAGTTATTTCAGTTTAACGGCTGTAGTAACTTCATTTCAGGGCTAGTGATGGGGAAATTATGAAACCATAACTTGGATCTTATTTTAACAAAACCAAGAAATAAAAACACTTACTGGGGAATCTGCATGGGAAAGGGGACCTACCTAACCCCAATTGCTGCTATTTTACTATGGCAGCTCCTCTTACTATAGGAATTATGAAACCATTCTTTCCAATTCCTTCAGAGAGAGCTGACTTTTGAAACTGATTGAGTAGCCTGCATCCAATTTATAAGCCTCCTGATGTGCACAACAGGGAAGATCTTTCATAGGTGATTAAATCCAGTAGAGTTAAGGGCTGTCATTGTGATTTCCCTCCTGGTCAGCTTTCATTTCAAAAGTCATCCCAGGAGAACCACTGTAGTTCTTTACCTAGTTGACTTCTGAAACAAAATTTTCCACTTCAAAGAGAGCCCAATAATTTAGACCCTATCCTCCTTGGATACAACTTATTTGTTCCAGGGATAAGAATTTAATTTAATGACTATTTACTGAGTGGTTTCATTATATCTGGCATAGGATAATATATTCCAGGCAGACGTATACAACACAGGGGGAAAAATTTCCTCAAAGATCTTTTGGACCAGTTCAATAATCAACAATGAAAACATCTTAGAACAAAAACAAATTCAAAAAGGATTTATTCTGAAATAATTTAGAAAACCTCAGTTGATTTTTAAACATACCCAATAGAGGATGTCACCTCATTTACAGTTGATCACTTATCAAATACTGCAGAGCAAAATGAGGTCGAGCCTCAGGCTCTGCAGATGTGGAGCACAGCCTCAAGGGGCAAAGCATCAGCAGCCTGCTGAATTTCTGAAGCACACAATCTCAGAGGATTTCAGAACTATTTGGAGCCTCAGAGCATCCAGAAATACTGAAAATTTAATAAAGTTCATGTTTTCTTATTTAGGTAGAGACGGATTTGCCAGATAATTGAAGTGACTTAACTAACAAGGTTCCAGTTAATAAGTACCATAAATATTCCCCCAAAGTATCTATATTCTTATCAAACTAGCTTGTTCTCTTAATTGAGGATATACTTAGTTAGTGATTTTAGTTGGATTATATTAAGCATTCACCACCTTTTTAAGTGATTATTTCTGCTATTATATGGAATCATGTTACTATGAAATTTGAATTAACTCACATGAAATTTGAATCACAAGCCAGTGAAATGTGGTTAATGATATTTGTTGCAACTTGAAATTTTCCTTTTTTTTTGCATTTCTTTTAAAATAAAATATTGTTTTAATATTATGCTTTGATGATGTCAGTATCTAATTTCTTTCCTTCTTTATGTACTTTAGAACTACAGGGAGCAAATCTGTTTCTTAGAATAGAAATCCATCTAGTAAACATTTCAAAATTTGGAGATCTCCTAGAACTATTTTCTGAACTAATAATGATGCAATAATGATTACAGTTAATAGTGGAACTATAGGAGTATCATATTCTTTAATAACTTGAAATTTTAAAATTTGATTCTGAATATTTATCAAAACTATTAATGGGCAACCAATACACACTGTGTAGAGTTCTGTACTTAGGGAGTGAACCAATGGTTGAGGAAATGAAACAAATCTGAATGTTAAATATCTACTAAGTGGCAGGGACAGTCAATTCCAAACAAGGAAATAATCATTTCCAGATGGGGATGGTCTGAGTGCTCATGGAGGAGGTGAAATTAGTGTTCTCCTTTGAAAGGCATATGCATTTAGAGACTAGTGAGCACGTGTTTCAGAGGTGAGAAATGGATGCATCAGAGGCTGGAAAATGCATGCCGTGTGTGTAAAGGACAATGAGAAGACCTCTTTGCTGGGCTTAAACACAGAGTTGATGTAGGAGAATAGTGGGTGTTAGAGCTTAAAAGGTAGGATAAAGCCAGATTTTGGAAGACTGTAGACTTTTTACCAAAGATGCAAGGAGCTGTTTTAAGTTTTTGAGATGAGGATCGAAATAGTAAAGTAGTGTTGTAGGAAGATAATGTATATAGTAACAGGATCAGTGGAAAAGAAAATGGTTGAAGATATGACAATTCATTAGAAAATTTTTGTACTTGCCTAAAAAAAGATGATAAGAAATCTAGTGCATAGTAGTGGCTACAGTGCTGGAAAGGAAAAACATTAGGAAGAGAACAAGTTATCAATATAATTTTGAGATTGCGAGACAGGGGAAGTGAGGGACAACTTAAAAATGACATCTTTTGGTTTAATATATGATTTTGAACCTGTGTATCGGATAATGATGATCATAAATGAGAAATCTGGAAAATAGGTAAGGTTGGAGTTAAGGGTAGAAAATAGGTTTTGTTTTAAATGAATTGCTCTTGAGATAGTGGCATGTCTTCTAATAAGCAGGTGGAAATGCAGGACTCAATTTTATGAGAGAGGTCAGGACTACTAACAAAAAAATGGGGACCATTTATATATAAGTAACAACCGAAGTTGGAGAGGTAAATAAGATCACCTAAAGGCTTAGAAATGCTAAAAATGGAAAAGCAAATATCTGAGCTATGAGATGTAGGATACATGAGATTTGGGTGGTGAACGGTGGAAAAAAGACAGTAAAAGAAACAGAAAACAAAGCAATTGAAAGGTAAAGAAAAGAACCAGAATATGGTAGAGTCATAGAAGTCATGAGTTTTCAAAGTTATGAGTTTTCAAAATAATAGTACTGATTGGCAGTGTCTCATACTTTAGACAGACTAAGCAGAATGGGGAATGGAAAACACCATTGATTATGTCAACTAGGAGCCTTTGGAGCCAATTAAGTATAATTTTCTTAGAGTAGGAAGAGCAGAGCCAAACTGTGTGAGAAATAAGGAGGCAGTGGTGGTAAGGAAGTAAAAGAAGCAGGTATATTCAACCCCTTGGGAAGAAAGGACAAAAAAGAACAGTGGCAAGATGAGTCCCAGGCCCTCTCCTTTTCTCCCTCCCCAGGCAGATTCAATCTCTTTCATGTAGAATCACCATTTATATGCTAATACCTTCCAGAATTATATTGCAAATATAGAACATGGTTCCTAACACCCTAGCTCCGATATATCAACAACTCTTACTTTGGTATCAATAGATACCACTTCAACTTCAACATCTGAAACTAAATTTATAATTTCCCCCTGCTCCTACTAAAAACAAAATAAAATACAGATAAGCATAAATAAACAACAACCAGGTCCTCTTCTAGTGTTCTCCATTTCAGTAAGTAACATGACACTCTCCCCACTTGCCCACGCTAGAAAGCTCGGGGTCATTTTTGATACCCCAATTTGCTCTTTGTTTCTCTCATCTAATTCGTCACCAAATCTTGTAAACACACTTCTCTCCACATCCACTGCCCCACTAGTTGAAGACTCGATCATCTGAACAAAATACTATTTCACGTGTTCTGCTGCATTTCCTCTTGCTCCTCACAGAAGCCAGGGTAATCCCTTAAATCCACAAACCTGATTACTATTATCCTCCTATTTAATACCTTCTAATGGCCTCTTTTTTCCTTCAAGCCAAGTGATGTTATGAAAACAACTGTTTTAGAATGAAGCAACTAACTCTGTATGGAGGAATTAGAAAAACCTTCATTAAGATATTGGCATATGGACCGGCCTTCAGTGTCTTCAGGTGGAGAATCATAGCGTGAAGTATGGGATGAGAGTGACAGAAGATCATTCCAACTTGGAGAACATCATGTGCCAAGGTAGGAAGTAGGTGTTCAGAAAAGCGTGACAAGTTCAGAGGGTGATATCAAGGGATGGGGAGTAGCTGCAGAATCCAGTTTTTGAGAGCCCTTTTATGTTGGATTTTATGGAGATCTTAAAGCAAGGGATAATATAAAGAACCAAGCTTTTTGTGGCAAAGGGGAAAGTTGACTGCAATGTTTGAGTCTTAGAGAAGAGAGAGCAGTTCAGCACCTGTTGCAGGGACCCAAGAAAGGTGATAGAGGCCGACACAAAGGCTATGGGGCTGGGGAGAAGTTTCAAGGCATATTTAGAGTAGGACCCACAGAAATAATGTAACATTTGAGGCTAGATATCCTTGAATAATGTTATTGTGAGTGGGTTTATGTGCAAAGCCCATGATCTGGCCCTAAATTGACATGTTATTCTGTAGTCTCATACTCTGCAGAATGTATTATTTTTGCCACATATAAAATGTACTGGAGATAAATTACAATTAGTTTGTGTCCTAGTCAAAGCTACACTAAAAATACAACCCAGTAAAAATATTTTTAAGAATATCTGGATTTTTCACAGTTCTGTCTCTGGTAAGTTTTATAAACTTGGTCAAGTCATATACTCAGCCTGAGACTTAAATTTCTGATTTGCAAAATGAAGGAGTTGACTAGACTCACTGAATGACCTCTAAGGTTCCTTCAAGCTCCTTGGAACCAGTGTCAACCTCTAGGGTATTTTTCTGCTTTAGTTGATTGACTTGAGTCTAACTAGCAGGAAGCAGACTGCTTCATACTTTCTTGAAAACATAGTTATCTCCTTGAAGAACTGTGGTCTAGGGAGTGTTCTGAGTACCATTCTTAGACCCACCTTGTCTTATAAAATGCATTACATTTATAATCCTTCTAGAGGACCTTTCCAATCTCCCATAGTTGGGTACCAAGAAAAAATTATTCCAGTTAATAAAAGCCATTTGTTAGTAATGGTTCTAACATACTTGGTGTGGCATATTTTCTTTTCTCCCGAAGGCTTCTCTTAACTAGGAGAAGCTTAAAAGTACATTCATTGTCAAGTCTTTCTAGACTTTTGACTTCAAGAACTTGTGTAGAATTATGTGTTTTTTCCTTCAAGTACGATTTGCAGAAGGGTAGAGACATATATAATTTAATTAAACAAATTTAAGCCTCCACCATGTATGAAGCATTGTGGAGAAAAAACAGGATGGGCGAAGGAATGTGCCAAGAGGGATAAGGCACAATTTCTGTCTTTAAGTAAGTATGTTATTTAATAGGAGAGCCTAGAATGTTAACACATACTTCAAGTAGGTATATGAAAATGGTAGTACAGTAGAAGAGAGTGCTACATGTAGGATGAGTATGATTATTCCAGCCTTGGGCTTGCAAATTGAAATAACTGTCCTCTGGTAAGCGCTATTCCTAAATTCTGTCTGAGCAGGTGGATATTGGTATGAATAACCCAGGTATGGGTCTAAAATAATTGATCAACTTGTCTTTGGCAAGTATGTATAAAGTCTTAAGCAATCTCTTATCCACTTCAGAGATATAAAAAGGACCAACACCTTGAAAATGGTTGATTGGTTATAAATAGACACAGTCTAAATTTTTGGCAAGAACATGATAAAAGCTTTTATGAAGTTATGAAATTGTGGCAACATATTGTCAACTGTGGCACTTGAAGTCAAGTCATTAGAGAATCACATGAACAGGTCTAGTATACTACTAAGCCGACAGAAATGCTGGCATAAATAGTTATTAAGCTGCAGGCTAAACTGAAGATTAATTTTTAAAAAATGATGCTTTACAGCATATTGTATGGGTATTACATTTTTTATGTACATCATATTCAACTCCTGGATGAGTGTTATCTTAAGATTTTCTTCGTTGAATTTAACATATAGATAACAGGATTCCATTTCTAAAGATAGGGCATTTATCTCATTCGATGTGAGTACTAAAATATTCTTGTTCTATAATTCATTCTTCTGAGAGATAACTATGATTTCTGGTGGTATAAAGGTGTTCTTCCTTGTTTTGTCTTTGTACCGTGAGAATGAACAATCAGGTAAAATAAACATAAAATAAATTGTAGGTGAAATAAACTTGTAGGTTTAAAAAGCATAAGAAAGCTAGTAAGCCAGGAAACTGGTATATATAATATAATAATATAATATATATATTAAACCTGGTATTATATTTTCTGTCTTCATCTAATTATGAAAGTGATTAAAAAGTTTAATATAGTGAAAAATGTGTCTAAATTGTGACAAAAGTTCTCATCCCAGATTTATGTGTGTATTTGTTCTCACACTGCTGATAAAGACATACTCAAGACTGGGTAATTTATAAAGGAAAGAGGTTTAATGGACTCACAGTTCCACATGGCTGGGGTGGCCCCACAATCATGGTGGAAGACAAAGGAGGAGCAAAGTCACATCTTACTTAGTGTTGGGCAAGACAGCTTGTGTAGGGAAACTCCCATTTATGAAACAATCAGCCCTCATGAGACTTATTCACCATCATGAGAACAGCATCATTAAAACCCGCCCCCATGTTTTAATTACCTCCCACCAGGTCCCTCCCATGACACATGGGAATTATAGAAGCTCCAATTCAAGATAAGATTTGGGTGGGGACATAGCCAAGCCATATCAGTGTCACTAGGCTTTTAAGTTGGAGCAGTCCTATAAGAGGGCATGGAAAAGTCTAAGTCACCTTAAGGTATGTTTCCACCAGCTGTAAGCCTCTATTCTCCATCAGTATGTTAAGGCATACTGTTTAAAGAAATTTTTGTTAAAATGAAGTCTGTTATCTGGCAAGAGTAAGATATTAATATTAGCTGACAGTTAAGCACTTAATTTGTGCCTGGTACATTGGCTGTCTTAATGCTTATTAAATATGGTATGGATATATAATATATAATACTTATGAAGTTGGTACTATTGTATTTAATCATTTTTAAGATACACTTCTTTCACATTTGAACACTCTAAAATTGGGATGTTTTACAATCAGTGACATCTTTTTTTTTGAGGCAGTCTTGCTCTGTGGCCCAGGCTGGAGTGCAGTGGCGTGATCTCGGCTCACTGCAAGCTCCGCCTCCCAGGTTCACGCCATTCTCCTGCCTCAGCCTCCCGAGTAGCTGGGACTACAGGTGCCTGCCACCACACCTGGCTAATTTTTTGTATTTTTAGTAGAGACGGGGTTTCACCGTGTTAGCCAGGTTGGTCTCAATCTCCTGACCTCGTGATCCACCCACTTTGGCCTCCCAAAGTGCTGAGATTGCAGGCGTGAGCCACCGCACCTGGCCTACGATCAGTGACATCTTACAGACATCATTTAGAGTATTCTTGTTTTGTAAGTGGCACGTAAAATCATGGTGAGAGTGACAATAAGAAAGCATCATAGATTAGATGAAGTATGATATTAGCCACCATCCCCCTTTACTCAATCTGACCTAAAAGGAACCGAAACATGAAGAGGTTAAGTAATCTGTTCAATATCTCTGAACTGGAAAATGTTTGAGCCAGGATTCCATACATTATTTAACTCAACCCAGGAACAATGCTTCCACCCAGCATACCATGCTGTCTGCTGGTAATCTACCAGCACTTCTTAAGCTTTGGCGAAATTGGTGTATCTGAGTAGCCATCTTCAGAGAGCTGCACACTGGAGTTGCAGTGGCACAGTGGAGTTGGGAGGACAGAGAATTTGCAAGGTCCAGAATGGACTGCTGAGTCAAGAGGCATGGTGGAGGACCCTTGGTAGTCGGGGTAATCATGAGTGAAATAGACCCTGAAAGGACAGAAAAGCTACAGGAATGTAGGGAACCCCTAAAGGTGGAGGCCACCCATTTTACTATTTTATCTAGGTCCAGACTTGCGTGTGTGCAAATACTTCTATGTGGGATACAGAAAGAAAATTCTTATGTATCAGGGAGAGTTATCTATAGTTATATATTATCTATTTCTATATATCTATATTTATCCATGTAGCTATATCTAAATCCATATATTTTGAGAGACAGAAAAAAAAAGAGAGAAAATTGTATTGTGTTTTTGTTTTTGTTTTTTTTTGGATGGAATCTCGCTCTGTTGTCAAGCTGGAGTGCAGTGGTACAATCTCTGCTTACTGCAACCTCCACCTCCCAGGTTCAAGTGATTCTCCTGCCTCAGCCTCCCGGGTAGCTGAGACTACAGGCACACACCACCACACCCAGCTAATTTTTGTATTTTTATGAGAGATGGGGTTTCACCATGTTGGCCAGGATGGTCTCAATCTCTTGACCTCATGATCTGCCTGCTTCACCCTCCCAAAGTTTGTGCTTTTTTAAAGGGAATATTACAGTATGCACAAATATTTTCTTATCCTACAATTAGAATTTAAAATTTGAATGTGTTCTGCATGTTTCTTTTTTATTTGCTTTCCCCCACATAGTGCCTAGCACAATTTAGTGTAAATATTAGGAAGGACAAGCATTTATTGAATACATAAATAGTAAGAACTCTCTCTACCTCAAATACCATACAGAATCTTGGAAGCATATATGAGTTTAACAAAAAGATGCTTTAAGTGGGGGTGGGGAGCCTCTTAAAGAGTTGTTTCAGTTACTGAAATAACAAAGAACTAGTGTAATTTCTATTACTGCTTGTCAAGAAATGAGGCAGGCAAATTAAAGTCATCAGGATCTAGCACTGCTGCTCTGCTTCCAACAGAAAAGATGAGCCCATGAAAAGACAAGCCAGTGAAAATACGCAGTTACTCCCCATCAGCCCCAGTGACCATACCCACAAACACTATGCAGACCAACACGCACGCGCGTGCGCACACACACACACACACACGTATATAAATTGATGTATTTTCTTTTGCCTATGTGTCTAGTCAGCTTAAATGGGTCGACTCGTGTTTTGGCTCCTATCACCAAACCAGACTCTTTGGCTCAGCTCTACCTGCAAACTTTCTGGCCTGTTTCTGTATAGTGAAGTGGTTTAAGTTTCTGAGAACAAATAATTAGGCTCTAGGAGAAGGCCAGGGTTATACAAAAACCATTCGTTTTTGCTTCTGTGGGTTCTGTGTCTCCGTAAAAAAGGAAAACAAAGTTAGGTAAGAACCGTGTTCAGCTATGTGAGCTTCACGATATTTCTCCTATTGTGTTATCAGAACACTTACTTAATTTTTGTTGTTCTGAACTTGAGATACCTAGGGATTAATATTTTTAAGTTACGTCTCCTTTTAACTAATAGTATAAATCTTCGACTCAGAATTAGTGTTGGCATGGACAAGAATCTGCCCTTATCTTTGTTACCTCACCTTATCTTTGTTACTTATCTTCACTCTTTGGACTTAAAAGGTAATGAAGTTTCAAACTAGGTTTAGGAGCATTTTCAGCTAAAGAAGGTTAAATATAAGGTGTTTATTTATTTATTTTATTAAACTTACGCCACTCTCTTTCTATGGTACTTTCTCCATATCATAAAAACTTTGGAGACCTTTTTTGTTGGGAAGATTGCTCAGCTACAACAGAGACTAAGGGAGGCACTGACTTCATCAAGTGATTTTTGGTGACCAAGGGGCAATAATTGGGCCTAATATAAACCTTCTCTTCCTCCAGTTCACAGGCACAGCATTTAATTCATTTGTAAGTGGTTTTAAAATGTAGCAGAAGTTTCACTTTTTAGGTACTTTTTTCTTTATCAGAGATATAACTTCCAAGAAACTTTTCTTTATTACTCATATTTAGGTGTTTTTCCAAATTATGAATCACCTACTATACTTATTTATTAATTGATACTTTAGTGAGTTAGAGTGAGCTGCTTGCATGTTCATTTACCCAAAGGTGACCACTAGTATTATTTTTATAGACGTTACAGATATTTAATTTCCTAAGAAATCCACAGCCTTGTGTTAAGCTTGGAGTGAGGTAGACAGGAGAGAGGACAGGAAGCACTTTTCTCACACTCAAGCTCAACATCATGTCCAGAGGAAACAGGACAAAAACCTTCTTTCCCAGTGGTGGGGCTATTTCCTAAGGGAAAACAGGGAAGTGAGTGTTCCTTTCCTAAGGGAAAGCAGGGAAGGGAGTGTTCCCCTCAATGACTTTATTTTCTGTTTTTAATCTCGTTCGTCAGATGGAATTTTATGATTCAGGAATTATCAGTATCACCTATGAGTTATTAATAGAATAGAAAATTATTTTGACCAGTGAGGTGAGGAAAAGGAAACGATAATAAGAGTAACTGCTCACATTATGGGACAAGGAGATGAGGTCAGTGGAGAGTAAAAATAATCCATGTGAAAGATTATGTAAAAGTTAACTAGATAGGAATTATTCTATCACAAAATAACTTTTGTAGGGTAGTCCTAATTCCTTACCTTAAAAATAAGGACAAAATTATGGTAGAAAACTAGTTTAAGCCTTAGAGAACTGGAGAAGTGTGTTTTATCTTTCATTTCCATATTCATCTTCACCCTTTGCTTTTTCAAGCTGCGGGCGAAAACTCCACCACCTTTAGAAGTTCTGGCTTATCCTAATAATTTGAGTCTTTCCTTATTTTGGTTTCTAAGCTATCAATTCATTTTCAGCTTAACCTATTCTGGAGCTTGGTACTGAGACTGCAGAGAAGGGAGGTGAGAAAATATCAACATTTCTAAAGTTTGGAAGTGAACTTTGGACATATTCCTTCATGGTACAAGTGCAATGTTATAACTCTTCAATGGTGATTTAGTAACTGTCAAATCTGTGATTTTCATGTATTTATTCTGCTTTTTTATTTGGAGTGCCAGAGAGTTTTTCTTGGGTCCTTCAACAATTGTCTTGATCTGATCCCTGGCAACACAACATAATAATCAATCTGGGTTTGTACTTTTCATTGGAATGATAAAAATGTACAGTTTGGCAAGATTGGAAGGGCAATTCCATTGGAACTGCACCAACTGAGGTCCTTGGCCATGTGAAGATGGCCAGATATTCCACCAGAAACAGACAAATGATGAGTTTTGAGGCCCAATGAAGTGATCACTCTCATAATTATGGCAAATTTATGAACTCTTATGAAAACAATTCAATTGCATGGCCTTCTTTGATTTTTGTACAGCTTGAATGATAGACTTGTAGACTCTGAAGCTGATGGTGACAGAGAAGAGAGGCAGGGTGAAATACGAAGCCACAGTGATGATGCTGAAATCTCCAGGGAAAGTAGCATGATCCATGTGGGGTGAAGAAAAACTCAGATTTCTTCACGTTTTGCCAGAAAACCAGATGGTATATTACACAGAAAGCTGAAGAACAGGCTCCCAGGCAGCCCCTTTATCACACCTCTTTCCCCAGTTGCTGGGCATGGAGTGTTTGTCCCTCAAGGACAAAGAGGAATTCGATGGAATCGAGTGGCCTCCAATAGCTTTACTGTGGGCTTTTTCAGCAAGGACAATAGAAAAAGAAACAATAAAATAATTACGCCATTGGTTCTCCCAAGTCCCTTCACTCTTTCCCTCCATGCTTAGACTCCAACTACTAGTAATGTCTTGATATCTGACCTTCTAGATTTTATTATTTTATATACCAATTGGAACCTTTCTTGCTTAATATTTCATTTAAAAATCTCTTCTGCCATTGGATTTTTCCTCATCAAAAATGTTCTCCAAATGTTTTATTGCCAATTGTCTCTCTACCCTTGCTCCAATCCCATTCCACACAGGTAAGCTACCAGTAATGTTTTGACTTCAATTATTTTATATGCTAACCAGAATTATAAACTGTTAGAGCTGGAAGGGACCTTGGAGATCATCTTTCAGTCTTTCCCCACCTTCTTTCACTGTCCCACCACTGCAGGCTTCCAGAAGATATATAGACAGGCTAAATGCCCCACCCTAAGTCCTGCCTCAGCTAGCAATTGACATGGGTCTAGAACCCAAGTCTTTTCATTGCTAGTTAAGGGACCTCGCCAACCTCATCCCACAATTTTATATTTTTAGTTTGCTGGATGTCCTAAAGAAGTAGTTTCTGTATGATGGATTTGAGTGGTTTACGGCCAGATTGAATTTTACAAGGTAACCATCCATTTTTGAAGGAAAAACAAACACTTCTAACCAAACAGAAATGACTGTAGTTCATCTATTCTGTCCCTCCTTTGGCCTCAGTGACTGGCCCCACAGGACCAGCATTCTGCTTTCTTGGAGCAGCTTTGTTGTACTAAGATGGTCCTTAGATCCATCTATCACATGGCAATGTTGGCCTTCTTTTCTCTTTTTAAGTCATTGGCTTTGGGCATAGGCACAGCTCTCCATGCTTTTGCTTCAAATGTTTCTAGAAAGATGGAACTTAAACCAGCTGGCTATTGGAGTTGCTGATCTTCTGGATATCTTCTAAAGATTCCACATAAAACGAGGATTTTCTCCGGATAGAGACATCATGTTTTTTTATTCATGTGCCCTCAACTGAGATTTATAGTTTGATCAGTAAATTCTTATTTACCTTAAACTCTAGGCTGGCCTTTTTCTTTATATATATATATATATATATATATTTTTTTTTTTCTCTTTATTTTTAAGCAGACCCCTCCTTAGGCTTTAACTCTAAGTTCAATTTGAACACCTCTCACACCTTCTTTTATGGATGTAAAATGCACACTTTCACAAAATAACACTAATAAAAACCTTCAGATCTCATTCTACCTCCACCCCCTAACCATTCTCAGAACTTCTCAATTACCTGACCCACCTAGAAGTCCACACTGGCCTAGATCTTTGATCTTTGTTCAGGGTCCATAATGTCTTTTGAGTTATGGTAAGCATGCATACTTTAACTACAGTCAGGTCTCTGACACAGACAGAATTCATAGTGAATTTTGGATAAGGTCTTTTGTTTTGTTTTGTTTTTTGTCAAGGATCCAAATTGACCCAACTTGAATTTTTAAAGAAGAGCATGTCAGGGGTGGATGCCAAAGAGGCCCACCCTGCAAATATATTTTGCAATTAACAGAGTTCAAGTGAGCTCTTCTGAGTTTGGTGGTGGCTGTTGTTGCTTGGGGATCTCTTTCTTTCACATAAGTTTTCACACAAGTCTATTGTTTCCCTTTGTGTATGCTTGTGTGTGTGTGCTGTGGGACATGATAAACAAGTATCATTTTGTTTCATGTAATTACAGAATCATGCTTTTATGTTTACCTTTCATATCCACTTTAAGGATAGAATCTGTTTTACAATTGGGACTGCTTCTATGACCAATTCTGTAGTGTTGCCTTCAGTTCAGGCACATGCCTCTGAAACCTTAATCGCAAACAGATGCTGTTCTGAATCAAGAGTTTCCCTCTTTGGCTACTCAGCCTGAGCAATGAGCTGCCTAACTTGGATCCTACAGGCTTCTTGAAAAACTCCACAGGCTGCCTTACTAGCACACTGGTAACATGCAGAAGATTGATATTTTCCAGGCCCAAGCAGGACTTTGAAATAATACCTAGCAGTTGTAGAGAGCTATTTATTTTCCCCTCCTCCCACAAGTGTTTTCACATACATGATCTCATTTTATCCTTCAAATAGTCCTTGGAGTTAAGTAGGAAAAGCAGTATTTTCCCCTAGGAACCTGAGGTCCAGAGATGTTAAGTAACTCACTCAAGGTCACACAATTAGCCTTGACTCCTAGTCTGGTGTTCTTTCCACCAAAATGACACCAGTATTTACTTTGTCTTGTTTCAAAGTTGTTCAAAGTCTTTTAGGTGCTGCTTGGATCCAAGCTGTCATTCTTATAGCTCAGATTTAAATTAAATTTGTAACATCTTTTAGTGTTTCATGTTCCCCGCCCCCCCGCCCCAGGCCTTAAGTTATGTCTAAAGTGGTGATTTTGTGGGGCCTTAAAAATTACTTGGAGAGAGAATCTTTTTAAAATAAAAGTTGAAGGAAAAAAATTATCTGGGGAGCTTGTTCAGTAGATTATGGTTCAATAGAGCAAAGATGCAGTTGTAAATTCGGCATTCTATAAACAAAAACCACCCATGTGATTCTGAATTAGGAGGTCTGTGTAATCACTGTTCTCAGAGTTAAAGTAAAAAAGGCATGTAAGAGTCTGAGGCTCACTTTCCTCATTTAAGAACCAAAGGCAACACTAGAATCAACTAGTAAATTGTCTCCAGAAATTAACATAGATTCTAATCTCCCATAAACTTAACAGCTGGCATCAGCATCCTTATGATGGAAGAAACAATATTTGTCTGAAAAAATTCCTTGGAGGTAGAAAATCCCCTTCAAGGGACTGGGTTTTCTGGGGAGGGAGGGAGGAAGAATAGAGGAGAATTTATTGAAAGACATGAAGTTGGGAACTGTGTAGGTTAAGGACCAACAGAGAAATCCTTAGGAGTGGATGACCAGAAAGGACTCTGGAGAAAGAGGGATGATTGGTCAGTAGGACTCTGGAGACCAGAAAGGACTCTGGAGAAAGAGGGATGATTTTTATAGTCAGTAAAATCTGTATTTTGTGTGATTGGTAGCTTTCCTATAGGAATTCGTGAAGAGGCCAAGTTTTGCTTTCAGATTGACATAATGCAGAACTGAGCAGAAGAGAGAATGAGAATATAAGTCTTGGGAATTTGCCAAAGTCTTGGAGACAGCTTTGGATTTCTGCAAACTAGAACTGAAGGCTTAAATCGACTTCACTTAACTATCCATGGGATCAATATGATCAGGTGACATCTGGGGTAATATATGACAATGAGCAAGAAGATCTAGAAAATATTGTTTTAAAAATACTCTTATGGCTTTAGAACAGGGGTCTCTGGTATACCACAGAGGTACCAGTCTATGATCTCTTAAGAACCAGGCTGCACAGCAGAAGGTGAACTATAGGCAAGAGAGTGAAGCTTCATCTCTGCCCCCCATCACTTGCAGTACGGCCTGAGATCTGCTTCCTGTCAGATCAGAGGCAGCATTAGACTCTCATAGTATGTAAATCCTAGTGTGAACTGTGCATGCAAGGGATCTAGGTTATGTGCTCCTTCTGATAATCTAATGCCTAATGATCTATCACTGTCTCCAGTCAGTTAAGACCATCTAGTTGCAGGAAAACAAGCTCAGGGCTCCTACTGATCCTACATTATGGTGAGTTGTATAGTTATTTCGTTATATATTGCAATGTAATAATGATAGAAATAAAGTGCACAATAAATGCAATGCATTTGAATCATCCTAAAACTGTCTTCCTCCCACTGGACCATGGAAAAATTGTCCTCCATGAAACCAGTCCCTGGTGCCCAAACGGTTGGAAGCTACTGCTTTCGAAAAACTAGGATAAGATTAGAGATCTCATAATAAAGGTGCACATCAAGAAAGTGAATGTGAACAAAGATGTTTGCAAACAGAGTACATGAAGATCAAGAACCTTGAGATGCAGTTCCAGCTTTGGCCCAGTTTGTGGAATGATTTTAACTCGGTTTTAATATGTTTGTTCCCTTTCCCATGTAATTTATAATGGTAGTTCACATGGACTGTTGATGCTTTTACTCTAGCAGCCAGAACCAGAAAATTGGGAATTTTCTACATCTGGAAATATTTACCTCGGGATCTTGAGAAAGAGTTCTTGATCTGAAGAAGCAGAGGATGGGGAGGAGCAAGGCAGAGAACAACAAAACCAAAGTGTTAATTTCCAGTTCAGTAAAGAGCAGACATTTTACACAAATGCAAGGAACAGAAATGTCCTCTTTACAGAGAAATAGGAGTCCCAATATGTTGTCTTAAAGATACTAGGATACTAGAGAGTCACAAATTTAGAGGACAACAAGATTCTATTGGAATGCTTATGTTGGATGGTTTCAATTCTCTCAGTAAAATAAAAAGGGAATTAGCATTATCTGTTGAAAAGTAAGGGCTGGGATTGTAGAAGTTTGTGGCCTTCAAAAGAGGTCTGAACTACTTTTGGGAGAATGAAGCTAGGGAGGCAGTGATAAATTAATGACAGGACCTGTCCATGAGTGTCTAGGGCCAAAGAGTTCCTGTACTATCTTATATAAACTGCTAAACTAAAAACTCCTTCCACTTTCTTACTGTCAATGAAATTCAATTCCCTTTACGAATACTGCTCACATGGGTTTCTTATTCTCCCCCAACTCCACTAGAGTGATGGAACCAGGAGAGAAAAGCAAAGAAAAGACCAGTATTCCTCTGGTGTCCTCTTTTAGTTATTCTTGCAATTAGCAATTATTTGTTGAGTAGCTACTAGTCTAGGTGTTCTGGGCTAGGTGCTGGGAGAAGCTTATTTTAACTCTTGATAAGAATACCTCTTTTGAAGCCTATGCTGTATAAAATACCACCTCTTCTTTTTGCTATCCTTTACCAAATTGCCCATTTGTTGAAGGTATTGATGCTTGTCTTTCAAGTCTGGATTATGGGTATGAGTTGGGTGAAGCATTCTTGGAGCTGTCGCTCTGCTCTTCAGATGATGGAGACCATACCCTAAATCCCTTTTCATTAAGCCGTCACATACAACTGAAAAGATTTATTGGATATCACAATCTTGCTCTGGTACACTTTAACCTATTCAGCAAATTTAACTGTGAGTGTAATGGCCATATCCTTGATTGGATCTTTGCCTCAAGATTGAGTCTTGATCAGCATTGAGTGCTCAGTTGTTTATTTTACCTTATGGGATTAAAAAGCAGCTGCTTTCTCTAACCCTGTGAAGTTCCCAAATTCCTGGACTTTTTCCCTTTTATTACTGATTGCATATTGGTCAATCCTTTTCTAAGTACATTTATTCCTTCTAATACCTTGCCGTATTAGTTTTCTGGAGCCGATGTTACAAAGTCACAGAAACTGGGTGGCCAACACACTAGAAATTTATTGTCTCCCATTTCTGGAAACTAGAAGTCCGAGATTAAGGTATCAGCAGAGTGGGTTTCTTCTGAGGGCTATGAGGGAGAATCTATCTGTTCTAAGCCTCTTTTCTAGCTTTTGGTGGTTTACTGACAATCTTTGCTGTCTCTTGACTGATAGATGAATCTCCCTATTTCTGCCTTCATCTTCACATGGCACTCTGCATGTGTGCATACCTCTGTGTCCAAATTTCCCTTTTGTATAATGATACCGATTATATTAGGACCTCATTTAAACTAATTACCTGTATGTCCAATTCCAGTGTTAGTGGGGATTAAGTATGCCAGTATACCCTTTTTGAGGAGCTAGGAGGATGCAGTTTAATCCATAATACTTACCAAATACAGACACCAGCAACTAAGACATGCTACTCACATTCTGTTTTCCAACCTTTCTTTCCTAGGGTTACAAGTTAGTTGAGTAAATGATTTGCCTTCCAAGTTATCTCAAGCAACAGTTTTACCAAATGTTACCAGTTTTAGCCTTTTCTAAATTTTATCATCACCCAAATACAGGCTCCTAAGCCAATGCCACATACTCTTTCACATTCCAATTTGTGGTTCTGGAGACACCAACAAATTAACATAATATTCACAATAGTTGCCTGTGGAGGCTGAAAAACATTTGCAATATTAGACTACTAATATTACTCTTAAATTTATAAATAGTCCATTTGTACTCTTGCTATCTCCCTGCAAATGTTAGAAGAGGTGTTTCTGACTCCAGATACTTTTTTGACTGCACCGGTTATTTCAGTTTCTTTCTTGCTTGCTTGCTTTCTTTCTCTTTTTTTGTTTCGGTAGTTTTGTACCTGTACCGTACTTGTAGGATCATTTCGAAGAGAGAGGAAGTATTACAATTAGTCCTATGTTCAGAGAGGTAAAAGCAACTAGAAAAGAGAAGTGGTGGCACAGAAAAGTGGTGGAAATATAGAACCAGTTTTCTGAGTGTACAGAGAAAGAACTAATTACTTGTTTAAAAGGGTCCTTTTTAAAAATTGTGCTTTAAGTTCTGGGGTATATGTGCAGAATGTGCAGATTTGTTACATAGGTATGCATGTGCCATGGTGTTTGCTGCACCCATTAACCCATCATCTACATTAGGTATTCCTCCTAATGCTATCCCTCCCCTAGCCCCCCACCCTCTGACAGGTCCTGGTGTGTGATGTTCCCCTCCCTGTGTGCATGTGTTCTCATTGCTCAATTCCCACCTATGAGTGAGAACATACGGTGTTTGGTTTTCTGTTCCTGTGTTAGTTTGCTGAGGATGATGGTTTCCAGCTTCATCCATGTCCCTGGAAAGGACATGAACTCATCCTTTTTTATGGCTGCATAGTATTCCTTGGTATATGTGCCACATTTTCTTTATCCAGTCTTTCATTAATGGGCATTTGGGTTGGTTCCAAGTGTTTGCTATTGTGAAAAGTGCTGCAATAAACATACGTGTGCCTCTATCTCCTTCAGCTCTGCTCTGATCTTAGTTATTTCTTGCCTTCTGCTAGCTTTTGAATTTGTTTGCTCTTCCTTATGTAGTTCTTTCAATTGTGATGTTAGTGTGTTGATTTTAGATCTTTCTTGCTTTCTCTTGTGGGCATTTAGTGCTATCATTTTCCCTCTTCACATTGCTTTAAATGTGTCCCAGAGATTCTGATACATTGTGTCTTTGTTCTCATTGGTTTCAAAGAACATCTTTATTTCTGCCTTCATTTTGTTATGTACCCAGTAGTCATTCAGGAGCAGGTTGTTCAGTTTCCATGTAGTTGTGTGGTTTTGAGTGAGTTTCTTAATCCTGAATTCTAATTTGATTGCACTATAATCCTTCCAGTTTTTGCCCATTCAGTATGATATTGGCTGTGGGTTTGTCATAAATAGCTCTTATTATTTTGAGATACATTCCATCAATACCTAGTTTATTGAGAGTTTTTAGCATGAAGAGCTGTTGAATTTCGTCAAAGGTCTTTTCTGCATCTGAGAGATGAGAGATGGTCTGAGAGACAGTTTGTTGTGATTTCTGTTCTTTTACATTTGCTGAGGAGTGCTTTACTTCCAACTATGTGGTCAGTTTTGGAATAAGTGCGATGTGGTGCTGAGAGGAATGTGTGTTCTGTTGATTTGGGGTCTAGAATTCTGTAGATGTCTATTAAGTCTGCTTGGTGCAGAGCTGAGTTCAAGTCCTGGATATCCTTGTTAAACTTCTGTCTCATTGATCTGTCTAATATTGACAGAGGGGTGTTAAAGTCTCCCATTATTATTATTTGGGAGTCTAAGTCTCTTCGTAGGACTCTAAGGACTTGCTTTATTATCTGGGTACTCCTGTATTGGGTGCATATATATTTAGGACAGTTAGCGCTTCATGTTGAATTGATCCCTTTACAATTGTGTAATGACCTTCTTTGTCTCTTTTAATCTTTGTTGGTTTAGTCTGTTTTATCTGAGATTGGGATTGCAACCCTGGCTTTTTATTGTTTTCCATTTGCTTGGTACATCTTCCTCCATCTGTTTATTTTGAGCCTAGCAAGACTGATAAAGAAGAAAAGAGAGAAGAATCAAATAGATGCAATAAAAAAATGATAAAGGGGATATCATGACCGATCCCACAGAAATACAAACTACCATCAGAGAATACTATAAACACCTCTACGCAAATAGACTAGAAAATCTGGAAGATATGGATAAATTCCTGGACACATACACTCTCCCAAGACTAAACTAGAAAGAAGTTGAATCGCTGAATAGACCAATAACAGGCTCTGAAATTGAGGCAATAATTAATAGCCTACCAAACAAAAAAAGTCCAGGACCAGACAAATTCACAGCCAAATTCTACCAGAGGTACAAATAGGAGCTGGTACTGTACCTTCTGAAACTATTCCAATCAATAGAAAAAGAGGGAATCCTCCCTAACTCATTTTATGAGGCCAGCATCATCCTGATACCAAAGCCTGGCAGAGATACAACGACAACAAAAAGGAGAATTTTAGACCAGTATCCCTGATGAACATCCATGCGAAATCCTCAATAAAATACTGGCAAACTGGATCCAGCAGCACATCAAAAAGTTTATCCACCAAGATCAAGTTGGCTTCATCGCTGGGATGCGAGGCTGGTTCAACATATGCAAATCAATAAACATAATCCAGCATATAAACAGAACCAAAGACAAAAACCACATGATTATCTCAATAGATGCAGAAAAGGCCTTTGACGAAATTCAGCAGCCCTTCATGCTAAAAACTCTCAATAAACTAGGTATTGATGGAATGTATAAATAGGTCATTATACAATAAATAGGTCATAAATAGGTCAAAATAATAAGACCTATTTATGATAAACCCACAGCCAATATCATACTGAATGGGCAAAAACTGGAAGGATTCCCTTTGAAAACTGGCACAAGACAAGGATGCCCTCTCTCACCACTGCTATTCAACATAGTGTTGGAAGTTCTGGCCAGGGCAATCAGGCAAGAGAAAGAAGTAAAGGGTATTCAGTTAGGAAAAGAGGAAGTCAAATTGTCCCTGTTTGCAGATGACATGATTGTATATTTTGAAAACACCATTGTCTCAGCCCAAAATTTCCTTAAGCTGATAAGCAATTTCAACAAAGTCTCAGGATGCAAAATCAATGTACAAAAATCACAAACATTCTTATACACCAATAACAACAAATAGAGAGCCAAATCATGAGTGAACTCCCACTCACAATTGCTACAAAGAGAATAAAATGCCAAGGAATCCAAGTTACAAGGGATGTGAAGGACCTCTTCAAGGAGAACTACAAACCACTGCTCAACGAAATAAAAAAGGACATATACAAATAGAAGAACATTCCATGCTCATGGATAGGAAGAATCAATATCGTGAAAATGGCCATAGTGCCCATGGTAATTTATAGATTCAATGCCATCCCCATCAAGCTACCAATGACTTTCTTCACAGAATTGGAAAAAACTACCTTAAAGTTCATATGGACCCAAAAAAGAGCCCACATTGCCAAGATAATCCTAAGCAAAAAGAACAAAGCTGGAGGCATCACACTACCTGACTTAAAACTATACTACAAGGCTACAGAAACCAAAACAGCATGGTACTTGTACCAAAAGAGAGATATAGACCAATGGAACAGAACAGAGGCCTCAGAAATAACACCACACATCTACAGCCATCTGATCTTTGACAAACCTGACAAAAACAAGAAATGGGGAAAGGATTCCCTGTTTAATAAATGGTGCTGAGAAAACTGGCTAGTCATATGTGGAAAGCTGAAACTGGATCCCTTCCTTGCACCTTATACAAAAATTAATTCAAGATGGATTACATACTTAAATGTTAGACTTAAAACCATAAAAACCTCAGAAGAAAGCCTAAGCAATACCATTCAGGACATAGGCATGGGCAAGGACTTCATGATTGAAACACCAAAAGCAATGGCAACAAAAGCCAAAATAGACAAATGAGATCTAATTAAACTAAAGAGCTTCTGCACAGCAAAAGAAACTGCCATCAGTGAACGGGTAACCTACAGAATGGGAGAAAATTTTTGCAATCTATCCATCTGACAAAGGGCTAATATCCACAATCTACAAAGAACTTAAACAAATTTGCAAGACAAAATCAAACAACCCCATCAAAAAGTGGGCAAAGGATGTGAACAGACGCTTTTCAAAAGAAGACATTTATGCAGCCAACAGACGTATGAAAAAATGCTCATCATCACTGGTCATCAGAGAAATGCAAATCAAAACCACAATGAGATACCATCTCACACCATTTAGAATGGCAATCATTAAAAAGTCAGGAAACAACAGGTGCTGAAGAGGATGTAGAAAAATAGAAACACTTTTACATGGTTGGTGGGAGTGTAACCCAGTTCAACCATTGTGGAAGACAGTGTGGCGATTCCTCAAGGATCTAGAGCTAGAAATACCATTTGACCCAGCCATCCCATTACTGGGTATATACCCAAAGGATTATAAATCATGCTGCTATAAAGACACATGCACACGTATGTTTATTGCGGCACTATTCACAATAGCAAAGACTTGGAACCAACCCAAATGTCCATCAATGATGGACTGGATTAAGAAAATGTGGCATGTATACACCATGGAATATTATGCAACCATAAAAAAGGATGAGTTCATGTCCTTTGTGTGGACATGGATGAAGCTGGAAACCATCATTCTGAGCAGACTATCACAAGAACAGAAAACCAAACACCGCATGTTCTCACTCATAGGTGGGAATTGAACAATGAGATCACTTGGACACAGGGCATTACACACTGGGAACATCACACACTGGGGCCTGTCATGGGTTGGGGGTATGGTGGAGGGATAGCATATAGGAGAAATACCTAATGTAAATGATGAGTTAGTGGGTGCAGCAAACCAACATGGCACATGTATACATATGTAACAAACCTGCACATCGTGCACATGTGCCCTAGAACTTAAAGTATAATAATAATAAATTAAAAAAAAGAAAATAAAAATAAAAAAATACATGTACATGTGTCATTATAGTATAATGATTTATATTTCAGTTACTTTCTAATGCATTGTGTCCCAATAGATTAGTTCACATTTGGCTCTTTTTTTTTCTGTATTTATGCTGGGCCCCATAATTATTACTAGAGCTTGTCCTTCTTCATCACCCTTAATACTCTCACTTTCTGTTTCTCTGCTCTGCTTGACCTGAAAAATGCCAGCAGCAAACTATATCCAATCATTGTCATCCTCCTCTGACATGCAACACTATTAAGGATTTGTGAAGGAAATACATAGGGAGCTCCTACAACTTTAGGATGTTTAGTTCAGCTGTGTTCTCAACACTGCTAGGGAGTCTTGCAAGAGTTACCTCACTCTCTCTTTTCTCTTTATGGATATGCATAAGACGCCTCTTAAAGAATAACCTTGTTTTTGTTATTTATTCCGCCATGGGAAACCTGATCTAGTCAGTAATTTTTCAATGGTTACTTTTAACTTCTGTAACATTCTTACTACCTGCACCCATTTGTTCCATTTTCCTTTCTGTTTCAATATCCCTCTTTTCAATTCAGTCCTTTGCCAAGGTGTTCTATGCTACCTTCTCCACCTCTTCAGAAGTCTTACTCCAGCAAATGCCTCCTCTAATCCTTCATTTTAAACTCTGACTCTTGATTGGCTCTTTCATCTGAGCATACTCATTTGCTCAGTTTTTCTCTATCTAAAAAATCATTTTAGACTTTATACCTTTATTTTCTTTGTAAATATCTTCATATATATTTTCTTATGACCTGCCCCCCCTCCTCCTTTCTTTCCCTCTTCCATTGAAAACCAACAGGATAGTATTTGGAGACTTTTGTTTCCTTGGGATTGAAAAATATCACAGCTAAGAATTAAAGCCATGAAATATCTCATATTCTAAGTTTAGAGAACCACTAGGTCACCTCCTGGACAATAAAATTTCAATGTATGAGCAACAAACACTCATGCTAGGATGTAAAATGATTAAGATGTCACTTTCTAAGTATCAGACAATTCATATGGTTTTTAACACTGGCTTTATATCCATTGTGATGCCTCTTTTAGCATTCCATTTTTTTGGACACTTCACATTCCATTTTTTTGGACACTTCATGAGATTTTGAAACTACTTTTTATTCTGAGAATCTGTTAATTGTATTTAGAATGGACCTTGATATTTTTCCTGCTCATAATTTTGGTAAAACTGTATTACATTTTTAGGAAGCAAATATCAAATGTTCCTATATAAACTTTGACTAGAAAATGGTATATGGGGAGATTCACACATCTATAAAATTTGGTTATTTATATACAAGAGATGTTTTGTCATGAATATCTTAACTACAGAGACATGGAGCTGCTTGGATAGAACAAACTCTGTGTTTTAATGGTTGTATAGTATTCTTTTCACATGTATATCCATAATTTTACTTCTGTTTAGCCATTTTCTTCTTTTTATTATGTATACATTTTTTATTTCTGTAGCTTTTGGGGCACAAGATTTTACTTCATGGATGAGTTGTATAGTGTTGAAGTTTGAGATTTTAGAGCACCTGCCACCCAAGTAGTGTACATTGTATCCAATATGTAGCTTTCTATCCCTCACTGTTGGCCCCTTCTGAGTTTCTAAAGTCCATTATACCACTTGGTAAGCCATTACATACCCATAGCTTAGATCCTGCTTATAAGTGAAAACATATGGTAGTTTTCCATTCCTGAGTCACTTTACTTAGAATAATGGTCTGCAGCTCCATCCAAGTTGCTGCAAAAAAAAAAAAAAAAAAAATATTCTTTTTTAAATGGCTGAGGAGTATTCCATGGTGTATGTATACTGTATTTTCTTAATCCACACATCAGTTCATGGACACAGATTGGTTTCATACCTTTGCGATTGTGAACTGTGTTGTGATAAACAGGCATGTGCACATCTCTTTTTGATATAATGACTTATTTTCCTTTAGGTACATACCCAGTAGTGGGATTGCTGGGTTGAATAGTAGATCCACTTTTAGTTCTTTAAGAAATCTCCATGCTGTTTTCCATAGAGGTTGTACTAGTTTACATTCCCAACAGCAGTTTAAACGTTCCCTTTTCACCACATTTATGCCCACATCTGTTGTTTTTTGACTTTTTAATAATGGTCACTCTGGCTGGGTTAAATGGTATCTCATTATGGTTTTAATTTGCATTTCCCTAATGATTAGTGATGTTAAGCATTTTTCATTTGTTTATTGGTCCTTTGTATATCTTCTTTTGAGAAGTGTCTATCCATGTCATTTATCCACTTTTTGATGAGATTATTTGTTTTTTTCTTGCTGATTTGCTTGAATTCCTTGTAGATTCTGGATATTTGTCTTTGGTCAGATGCATAGCTTGCAATATTTTCTCCCATTATGTGGGTTGTCTGTTTACTCTGATGATTATTTCTTTTGCTATGCAGAGCATTTTAGTTTGATTAGGTTCCATTTATTTTTATTTATTTATTTATTTGCTTTTTTGTTCATTTACTTTTGGGGTCTTAGTCATAAATTCTTTGTCGAGCCCAATGTCCAGAAGAGTTTTTCCCTAGGCTTTCTTCTAGAATTTATAAGGTTTCATGACTTAGATTATGTCTTTAATCTTGATTTGATTATTGTATGTGGTGAAAGATAGGGATCCAGTTTCATTCTTCTACATGTGGCTATCCAGTTTCCCAGCACCATTTACTGAGTAGTGTGTTATTTCTCCAATTTATGTTTTTGCATGCTTTGTCCAAGATTAGTTACTTGAAAGTATTTGGCTTTATTTCTGGGTTCTTTACACTCGTCCATTGGTTTGTGTATCTGCTTTTATACCAGTACCATGCTGTTTTGGTTACTATAGCCTTGTAGTATAATTTGAAGTTGGGTAATGTGATGCCTCCTAACTTGTTCTTTTTGTTTAGCATTGCTTTGGCTATGTGGGCTCTTTTATGGTTCCATATGAATTCTAGGATTGTTTCTTCTAATTCTGTGAAAAATGATGTTGGTATTTTGATAGGAATTGCATTGAAAATGTAGACTGCTTTGGGCAGTTTGGTCATTTTCATGATATTGATTCTTCTAATCCATGGGCATGGGGTGTAGTTTCGTTTATTAGTGTCTTCTATGATTTATTTCAGCAGTGTTTTCTAGTTCTACTTGTAGAGGTCTTTCACCTCCATGGTTAAGTATATTCCTATGTATTTTATTTATTTATTTTTGCAGTGATTGTAAAAGGGATTGCGTTCTTGATTTGATTCTCAGCTTGGTCATAAGAAGCAACAGTATACTTCCACTCACCTCTGCTCCCTTATGTTATTATTGCCACACATTTTGGTTCCACACATGTTAGAAATTCCACACTATATTATTATTATTTTTGCTTTACATAGACGACAATCTTTTAAAGAAATGTTTTACAAAAGAAAAAGTTATATATTTATCTATATCTTTACCATTTAACGTGCTCTTATTCTTTGTCATAGATACAATTTTCATCTGGTATTATTTTTTTCTGTTTGAAAAACTTTAACATTCTTTTAATACTAATCTTCTGTGATGAATCTCTCAACATTTATGTCTTTAAGTGAAATATGTTAATTTTTAATTGTTTTTGAAGGATATTTTTACAATACATAAAATTTCAGATTGACAGTTTTTTTTTTTTTCTTTTAGCAATTTAAAGATGTTATTTGTCTTCTAGCTTGCACAGTTTACAATAAGAAGTCTTCAGGTACTCTCGATTTTTGTTTCTCTGTTCATTATGTGTCTTTTTTCCCTCTTTGATTGGTTTAAGATTTTCTTTTTATCATTAGTTTTTGGCAATTTGTTTATGATATGCTCAGTTTGCTCCTGGATTTGACATTGCTTGCTTCTAGACCTTGGACAATCTATTTTCTTGCTATGTGTGTGAGCCTCCACACCTGAACGAGTGTCTTTATTTTATTGTCTTCCTTCAATAATTGTTGGGCTTTGTTTCAGCAGGTGGTTAATTGCAGATCCAGTTGATATTTTTGAGGACCATTTTAAAAACAGATACAGTGCATCGAGAATAGTAACTCTGGATCACTGACATTTCTATTATTTCTTTTCCTCTTGGTTTCAGTTATTTGTTTCTATTTCCTTGTACACTTTATACTTTTTAATTGAATGATAAACATCACATATGAGAAAATTGTAGAGATAATTTGACTGTCTCTTAGACACCCCTTTTTGCTAAATTTTCAGATTCTAGACCCTGTGACACTAACCAATCAGCAACTGTATTCAGAGAAAAAGCGGGACAGAATTTTGTGTTTTATCTCAGTTCACTTCTTGGTTTTTGAAGAGCTTTATCTTTCAGGTCCTGACTGCCTTGATAGTTTTGAATGCTTTCAAACAGATGTTTTAGTTTTATCCAACTTTTCTAGCTTTTCTTGTAGGAAGATTTGATTCAATACAAGCTTTTCCATGGAAATTGAAATTTTTTATAATAATTTTGAACCTAGGCATTTTATTAAATTATCTTGTCTGTAATTACTTTTTGTGTTTTCCAACTGTATAATCAAATTATTTGCAAATGCTTCTCATTTTAGAATTTTGTATTTCTTATTTCACCAAACTAGTCTAATTGAATAGGTTAGTACTTTCAGAAAAAATTTAAATAATATTTGTAAACAGGAAAATCTATATCACATTTATGTCACAGGGTTGTTGTTATGACTACATTAAGTTGAAACATGTAAAGTACCTAGAAAAGAATGATGGTAATGATGGTGATGATGATGATGGTAATGATGGTGATGATGATGATGGTGATGATGATGATGATGGATATCCTTGTGTTGTTTCTGACTGTAATAGGGATGTTCCTAAAGGTTTCCCCATTAAGAATTACGTTAAAGATACAAGGATACATTTACCTATTCTTTTTTTTTTTTTTGAGACGGAGTCTCGCTCTGTCGCCCAGGCTGGAGTGCGGTGGCGCTATCTCGGCTCACTGCAATCTCCACCTCCCGGGTTTATGCCATTTTCCTGCCTCAGCCTCCTGAGTATCTGGGACTACAGGCGCCGCCACCTCGCCCGGCTAGTTTTTTGTATTTTTTTTTAGTAGAGACGGGGTTTCACCGTGTTAGCCAGGATGGTCTCATCTCCTGACCTCGTGATCCGCCCGTCTCGGCCTCCCAAAGTGCTGGGATTACAGGCTTGAGCCACCGCGCCTGGCCACCTATTCTTTTTTTAATTAAGAATTTTATTTTCATCTCAAATCAGTATTGAATTTTATCAGATGTCTTTGTAGCACATATGGAGAAGACCATATGATTTTTCATTTTGATTCATTAATATGGTGAATTATATTTATTTTCTCATATTGAATCAGAACTGTCTTGGTAGGAGCCCCATTTAATCATTTTGTGGTATTCTGTAAATACACTGCTAGATTTTATTTTTAATAATTTATTTAAACTGTTTTGTATTACTACTCATATGTGAAACTGAGCTCTAGTTTTTCTTTTGGGCTGCTCATTTCAGGTTTTGGTGCTATTATATTTTTTAACACACATTTGATAAGTTGTTCTTTTTCAATGCTTTGACACTTTTAATTAGCACTCATGTCACTGGTTTGTAAAAGCTTGGGAGAATTTAGTTAATTAAACCCACTGGGTCTGGTACTTTTCTTTCTCTCTCTCTCTTTTTTTTTTTTTTTTATAGAGTAATTTTAATTTTTTTTTTTTGATTACATAGTCTATCTCTTTTGGGTCAGTTTTGGTAGTCTGTTTTCCCAGAAAACAATCTTTATCTTTCAGGATCCCAAGTTTATTTACATAGAATTGACCCACTTGATTTTCTGTGTAGACACGATGTGCAAGATGTTGAAAACTTAGTTGGCATGGGCATTGATAACTCACAGCAGATGCTACAACCAACCACAATATATACCAAATACAAATATCTGATATGGTCATAATAGTGCCTATTGGCTAAGTATTAGTCATTGTATCTGTATTTATTCTCTGTTTGTATTATTTTCCCATTCTCACTTCTTATTTTATGATTCTATTCTGTCCTTTTTTTGATTAGGTAAGCTAGTAATTTATGTATTTCATTATTTTAAACAATATGCTCTTGGTTTTATTTGTTATTCTATCTTTTTCTTGTTTTCTAATGAATGAATTTGTTTGTGCCTTATTTAACTCATTTTGTTTTCATCAGGTTTACTTCATTTCTCTCTTTTTGTCTTGGGTGGTTGAATTTTGTTTTATGAATTTATATCACATTGATATATACACATATACAGGTCTTTTTATCCCATTAATGTAAGACAGATACATTTTTGTCATCATATTTTATATATATCGTGATTTCAGTTTATATTGGTTCTTTTTTAAATATTTATATGATTTTTATTGCTTTTGTGTGTGTTCATGTATGTATTCACAGGCACATCTATGCATGCACATGCTTCCTTGTAATTCAAAGATTTATTTTAAATTCTGTTAGTGGTCATCTTAAAACCTCGCAATTTAATATGCTTTAGAATTTATTCCAGCCAGTGTCTGTTGATTCACCATTAGAGCAATGACATTTGGTAGTACTCTTCTACTTTAGTGGTTCTCAGCCCTGGTCCACATTAGTATCATCTGGGAGCTTTTAAAAAATACCAGTGCCTCTGAGATTAAGAGATGATTATTTTCCAAAAGCCTCCCATATGACTTT
This sequence comes from Piliocolobus tephrosceles, assembly GCF_002776525.5. Taxonomy (NCBI): domain Eukaryota; kingdom Metazoa; phylum Chordata; class Mammalia; order Primates; family Cercopithecidae; genus Piliocolobus; species Piliocolobus tephrosceles. The sequence goes on from NC_045443.1 coordinate 99,816,215, forward strand.
AAAGAGCAGTTACAGTTGAGAGCCACTGTTTTACCCTCTCTCCCCTCCACCAACAATTTTAGTTAATTATATATTATTTAAAATTTTTTTCTAGTCTTTATGTTTTTGAAAGATTATTAGCCATATGTAGGAGAAAATGTGCATACTTGCACAATCTTTTGTCTTCTCTTTCCCACCTTTGTCTAATATTGTCATTCATTCTTATAGTTTATAACCTATGCATTCTGTTTTGCTGCCATCTTTATCCATGATTAAATAGATTCCATAGTCACTGCGAGTAATTTTTCTCTATTCATTTTTGATTGACTGAAGTTTATTGTCTAGTAGGTTCTTCAGAAGTGTTCATGGAAGTCACATCTGTCTGTTTCCTTTATATTTAAATGACAGTTTGGCTGGATATAGAAATCATGGATCACATATTTTTTTCCTGGGTTCTTTGTATCATATCTCTGTCTTCCAGCATCAAATATTGTTGCCAACTATAAGGTCAGTCTAATTTTTCTTCTTTGTATTAAGTATGGGAAAGAATGCAATACTGTAACAAAGTACAAAAATACAGTGAGTTAACTAAGATTGAACCTTGTGTCACTCTCATATATCAGTCTGGCTGGTCTAAGTTATCAGAGCAACTGCTGCATAAGGTCACCCAGAGAACAGTTTCTTCCGTGTTGTTGCTCCACCATCCCTTTTAAGGCATTTTCTCACCCTCAAAATCAAAAATGGGATGTGGGCAAATCTACCTTCCAGCTTGCAAAAGAGGAAAAGAGGCAAAATACAGAGAAAGCAGATCTTCTTTAAATTGCAGATGACTTTCCACACTTTTGTACATATTCAATATTCAGAACTTGCTCATGGCCACCCTAGCTAACTGTAAAAAAAAGCTAGAAAGTGCAGTATCTAGCTGGGTGGTCTTAGAGTTAGAGAAAGGAGAAAATTTAGGAAGAACAAATATGAGTCCACCTCAAACTTGTAGGTTACTTAATAATTTTAGCCTGAATTTCCAAAGTTTTTGTTGTTGTTGTTTTGATATTTGAAGACCTATACTATCACTAGGAAATGTTTCAGTGTTGATAAAATTGCATGAGGTTTTCTTTTTTAATTTTGGTAAGGATTTTCGGTTTACGCTATAGGTTCTTCAAAATTATGTCTTAAATTTTCTTTTATGTTTTATTTATTGTGTATTCCCCCCACCAACCCTATTTTTTTGTTTTGTTTTGTTTTTTTTGGTCTGTTCTCCATGTTTCTTATTTTGCTTGCTTTTCTCAATCTTGCTTTTTATGCCTTAGTGTGAATTCAGTGATGGCTCTTTGTGCTGCTTAATGTAGCCTTGATTTCGTGGATGACTTTATTTATTTATTTTTCTATCTGTTTTTCAAGTCTGCCAGCTCATGTTTCATCTCCTCCAGCTCTCTGCTTTGAGCTTTTTGCTTCATTAGGTGCCTAGTATTCATGGCCATATTTATTTGGTCACGATTTTTATCTGGACAGTGGCAATATCATTCTGGTGTGTATTCATCACCTGCCACTTGTTTTTCCCCTATTTTTCTTCCTTTTCCTGAAAGTAACTTTGCATAAATGCTTGGCTGGTTCTTTTTGTGTTATTACTTTTGTAAATGAGATTAATTCCTCCAGTTATTTTCAAGAGGTTCCTTCAGGGGAGAGAACAGAGTAGTGTTCCAAACAAGCAGTAACTCCTCCACAGTAAAGCTCCTTATGACTCAGGAGTGTGTGTGTCTGTGTGTGTGTGTGTGTGTGTGTGTGTGTGTATGTATGCACACTATTTTAACCTTCATTTTTCTCTGGTTCAAAGAAATCAGCAATTTCTGAACTACTCATAATGCAGATCCATTTCCTTCGCCCTTCCTCAAGGATACACTGCTTCTCACAAATGTGTGTGTTTCCTTGTTCAGCCTCACCTTCCCTGCCTGTTCTGTGGGCTCAAAGAAGGTCCAGATAAGCTCCTTCACCAGGCATCCTATTCTCATTGGTCTAGACAAAGTTTGCGGTTTTGCCTCTTGTATTGCGTCACATACTTTGAACTGTACTCTGCCTGGTTTAGTTGATTTTTTTTTTTTTTTTTTGAGATGGAGTCTTGCTCTGTAGCCCAGGCTGGAGTGCAGTGGTGCGATCTCAGTTCACTGTAAGCTCTGCCTCCTGGGTTCACGCCATTCTCTTGCCTCAGCCTACCGAGTAACTGGGACTACAGGCGCCCGCCACCACGCCTGGCTGATTTTTGGTATTTTTAGTAGACACGGGGTTTCACTGTGTTAGCCAGGTTGGTCTCGATCTCCTGACCTCGTGATCTGCCCGCCTCGGCCTCCCAAAGTTAGTTGAGATTTTCAGCCACAGATGTATGTAGGTATTTCCCTGCACTCCTGTTTGAACTTCCCTGTTAGCAGCTCTTACTCAAATATTATAGTTCGAGGTTACAGGTGTTTTCTAACTTTATCAAAAATTATCATTTTTTTCTTTTTTAGTTTTCATCGTTGGTTTGAGTTGATTTTGTAAAGAAAACTATGTGGAGCCATCTTTAGTTTGGCATTTCCTAATCAGCTACCATGAATATTTATTTCGAGAAATCCATTATTATTTTGCTAGGATTCATTCCTCTAAGTGGTAAATTTACAAAATTTCAAGAATTCCAATCTGCTTTTCAAAAAGATTATACAAATCTATACTCTTCTACTCATATATGAGAGTTTCTATTTTCCTATACACTTACTAATATATAGAGAGAACTTTGCCTATTTGATATCCTAACATGGTATACCTCTTAAGTTGTACTTTTAATTATTAGGTGACAATAATATTTTCTTTTGGGAATTTTCCATTATTATCCTTTAGTGAATATTGTTTCCTTTTGATGCCTTTGTCAACTTCATAGAGATTTATATGAGCTTTTTCTTAAACATATGTGGCATATATTTTTCTGTTAGTAATTTGCAAGTTTATTTTAATGTAATCTTTTACTGAATGAAAAAATATTTTTATAGCAAGTTTAAAATTTTCCCATGTGGTTTCTGCTTTAGGACTCATTTTCTTTACCATGGCAAAATTATATATCCACATATATATTCCTTTAGTGTTTCAATGTTGTTTTATTTTTTGTACCTAAATCTTTAATAAGTCTGGAATTTGTTTTGAATATGGTATAAAGTACTAATCTAGCTTCTTTTTCCCAAAATTGTTATGTGTTTCATTACCTTTTATAGAGTAATTTCTTCTTCCCCAGTTATTTAAGATGCCACTTTAACACATTAATCTTATGTTTATACAGAAATAGTTATAAACTTTAAATTTTATTTCATTGTTTGCTTGTTTTATGACAGCATTTTAACTATCATTTTATATATTAACGCATTTTGTTTTCTAGCAGGGCAAATCTCTACCATTACTAGAATTTTCAAAATCTCTTACTTAGTTTCATGTATTATTCTTCTAGATGAAATGTGGAATCATTTGTTGAGTTTCCAAAAATAAATCCTCAAACCCACTGGGATTGTATTGAGTTTATTTATTTATTTGGGAAGAATTGACATCTTGACAATATTAAGTCTTCTTAGCTCGTAACATGATATAGTTCTCCATTTAGACAAATTTTCTTTTATGTTCTTCAACAACAATATTGTGGTTTTCTTCACAGAGGTTCTGCACATTTCTCATGAGTTTAACTCTTAGGTGGTATATATTGTTTTGCTATTATGAATGTAATTTATTTTCCAATCCATTATTGCCAAATTTAAGAAAATGTTGAGCTTTATTTATTTTGTAATAACTACTCTACAAATATTTCTTACAAATCCTAGTTGCTTTTCAGGTTATTCTTTTGAGTTTATACCTAGACAATAATGCCATTTTCAAACTTAGTTTTCCCTCTTTTCCAATATTCATACTTTTTAACTTGCTTTCTTATTCAATTGCACTGGCCAACTTTCCTAGAACAATGTTAATTAACAATAGGGTTAGCAGGCATAGTTTGCTTATTCTTGATTATAGTAGAATAAACAGATTGTTTTACTGTCATTTTGATGTTTAATGTAAAAGTACGTTGTGATGGCATTGCAGTGCTTGTGTAGACCACATGTAGTTGGGTCTAAATAAAATTTTAATTTTTTTTGCTTAGGATTGTCTTGGCTATATGGGCTCTTTTTTGGTTCTATATGAAATTTAAAGTAGAATTTTTCTAATTCTGCAAAGAAAGTCAATGGTAGCTTTGTGGGGATAGCATTGAATCTATAAATTACTTTGGGCAGCATGGCCATTTTCACGATATTGATTTTTCCTATCTATGAGCATGGAGTGTTTTTCCATTTGTTTGTGTCCTCTCTTATTCCCTTGAGCAGTGGTTTGTAGTTCTCCTTGAAGAGGTCCTTCACATCCCTTTTAAGTTCTATTACTAGGTATTTTATTGTCTTTGTAGCAATTGTGAATGGGAGTTCACTCATGATTTGGCTCTCTGTTTGCCTATTATTGTTGTATAGGAATGCTTGTGATTTTTGCACATGGATTTTGTATCCTGAGACTTTGCTGAAGTTGCTCATCAGCTTAAGGAGATTTTGGGCTGAGATGATGGGGTTTTCTAAATATACAGTTGTGTCGTATGCAAACAGATACAATTTGACTTCCTCTCTTTATATTTGAATATGCTTTATTTCTTTCTCTTGCCTGATTGCCCTGGCCAGAACTTCCAATAGTATGTTGATTGGAGTGGTGAGAGAGGGCATTCTTGTCTTGTGCCAGTTTTCAAAGGGAATGCTTCCAGTTTTTGCCCATTCAGTATGATATTGGTTGTGGGTTTGTCATGAACAGCTTTTATTATTTTGAGATACATTCCATCAATACCTAGTTTATTGAGAGTTTTTAGCATGAAGGGGTGTTGCATTTTATTGAAGGCCTTTTCTGCACCTATTGAGATAATCATGTGGTTTTTGTCATTGGTTCTGTTTATGTGATGGATTATGTTTGTTGATTTGCATATGTTGAATCCCATGGATGAAGCCAACTTGATCGTGGTGGATAAGCTTTCTGATGTGCTGCTGGATTCGGTTTGCCAGTATTTTATTGAGGATATTCGCATCAATGTTCATCAGGGATATTGCCCTGAAATTTTCTTTTTTTGTTGTGTCTTGCCAGGTTTTGGTATCAGGATGATGTTGGTCTCATAAAATGAGTTAGAGAGGAGTCCCTCTTTTTGTATTGTTTGAAATAGTTTCAGAAGGAACGGTATCAGCTCCTCTTTGTACCTCTGGTAGAATTTGCCTGTGAATCCATCTGGTCCTGGACTTTTTTGGGTTGGTAGGCTATTAATTACTGCCTCAATTTCAGAATTTGTTATTGGTCTATTCAGGGATTTGACTTCTTCCTGGTTTAGTTTTGGGAGAGTGTATGTGTCCAGGAATTTATCCATTTCTTCTAGATATTCTAGTTTATTTGCATAGAGGTGTTTATAGTATTCTGTAATGGTAGTTTGTATTTCTGTGGAATAAGTGGTGATATCCCCTTTATCATTTTTTATTGTGTCTATTTGATCCTTCTCTCTTTCTTCTTTATTAGTAGGCTTGCAGTCTATCTATTTTGTTAATCTTTTCAAAACATCAGCTCCTGGATTCATGCATTTTTTGAAGGATTTTTCGTGCCTCCATCTCCTTCAGTTCTGCTATGATATTAGTTATTTCCTGTCTTCTGATAGCTTTTGAATTTGTTTGCTCTTGCTTTTGTAGTTGTTTTAATTATGAGGTTAGGGTGTCAATTTTAGATCTTTTCCGCTTTCTCCTGTGGGTATTTAGTGCTGTAAATTTCCCTCTAAACACTGCTTTAGCTGTGTCCCAGAGATCCTGGTACATTGTACCTTTGTTCTCATCGGTTTCAAATAACTTATTTATTTCTGCCTTAATTTCGTAATTTGCCCAGTAGTCACTCAGGGGCAGGTTGTTCAGTTTCCATGTAGTTGTGCAGGTTTGAGTGAGTTTCTTGATCCTAAGTTCTAATATGATTGCACTGTGGTCTGAGAGACTGTTTGTTATGATTTCCATTCTTTTGCGTTTGCTGAGGAGTGTTTTACTTCCAATTACATGGTCAATTTTAGAATAAGTGTGATGTGGTGCTGAGAGTAATGTATATTCTGTTGATTTGGGGTGGAGAGTTCTGTAGATGTATGTTAGGTTCTCTTGGTCCAGAGCTGAGTTCAAGTCCAGAATAGCCTTGTTAATTTTCTGTCTCATTGATCTCTTTAATATTGACAGTGGAGTGTTAAAGTCTCCCACTATTATTGTGTGGGAGTCTAAGCCGGAGGCATCATGCTACCTGACTTCAAACTATACTACAAGGGTATAGTAACCAAAACAGCATGGTACTGGTACCAAAACAGATATATAGACCAATGGAACAGAACAGAGGCCTCAGAAATAATGCCACACATCTACAACCATCTGATCTTTGACAAACCTGACAAAAACAAGAAATGGGGAAAGGATTCCCTATTTAATAAATGGTGTTGGGAAAACTGGTTAGCCATATGCAGAAAACTGAAACTGGACCCGTTCCTTACACCTTATATAAAAATTAATTCAAGGTCGATTAAATGCTTAAACATAAACCGCAAAACTGTAAAACTCTAGAAGAAAACCTAGGCAATAACATTCAGGACATAGACATAGGCAAAGACTTAATGACTAAAACACCAAAAGCAGTTGCAATAAAAGCTAAAATTGACAAATTGATCTAATTAAACTAAAGAGCTTCTGCACATCAAAAGAAACTATCATCAGAGTGAACAGGCAACCTACAGAATGGGAGAAAATTTTTGCAATCTATCCATCTGACAAAGGGTAATATCCAAAATCTATGAGGAACTTAAACAAATTTACAAGAAAAAAATCAAACAACCCCATCAAAAAGTGGGCAAAGGATATGAACAGACACTTCTCAAAAGAAGACATTTACGTGGCCAACAAACGTGAAAAATAGCTCATCATCACTGGTCATTGGAGAAATGCAAATCAAAACCACAATGAGATACCATCTCACACCAGTTAGAATGGCAATCATTAAAAAGTCAGGAAACAACAGATGCTGGAGAGGATGTGCAGAAATAGGAATGCTTTTATACTGTTGGTGGGAGTGTAAATTAGTTCAACCATTATGGAAGACAGTGTGGCAATTCCTAAAGGATTTAGAACCAGAAATACTATTTGACCCAGCAATCCCATTACTGGGTATATACCCAAAGGATTATAAATCATTCTACTATAAAGACACATGCACAGGTATGTTTATTGCAGCACTGTTCACAATAGTAAAGACTTGGAACCAATCCAAATGTCCATCAATGATAGAATGGATAAAGAAAATGTGGCACATATACACCATGGAATATTATGCAGCCATAAAAAGGGTGAGTTCATGTTCTTTGCAGGTGCGTCGATGAAGGTGGAAACCATCATTCTCAGCAAATTAACACAGGAACAGAAAACCAAACACATGTTCTCACTTACAAGTGGGAGCTGAACAATGAGAACACATGGACACAGGGAGGAGAACATGACACACTGGGGCCTGTCAGGTGGTGGGGGGCAAGGGGAAGAATAGGATTAGGAGAAATACTTAATGTAGATGACGGGTTGATGGGTGCAGCAAACCACCATGGCACGTGTATACCTATGTAACAAACCTACACTTTCTACACATGTATCCCAGAACTTCAATAAACACACACACACACACACACACACACAAATGAATTCATACAATTAAGTGTTTTTTTCAAAAAGTATTTTAATTTAAATTCCCATCTAATAATCATGTTTTTAAATTGGTATGTCAATTATTTGCCTTTAATATAACTATTGGTATGGTTGCATTTAGATCTACCTTTATATTATTATTATTATTATTTTACTTACCCTCTCTGGTTTTGTCCTCTATTCTTTTTACCTGCTGTCTTTTTCTGATAGTCTATTTTTGATTTCTCTATTGGCTTGTTTTCTATATGTCTGTATTTTTTAGTGCTTGCTCTAGAGATTATGATACACATAAGTAAGTTATCTTTCCAATTAAAATAAAATGCAGAGCAAAATTTGGAGCCATTGATGTTTTGAACCAAGGAATGAAATTAATGTGATTATGTCTTAACAAGATAACTTTGTCATTCTTTTGAGAATAGATTTTACAGGTACAAAGACTAAAGTTAGAAGATGAATGCAAATCTACAGGAATGTCTTTCTATTACTCTTTACTGAGAGTTTTTGTAAAATCGTGAAATGGTGTTAATTTTATAAACTGCTTTCTCTGCTTCTATTGAGGTAATTAGTGAAGTGGCCTTTTTATTCTGTTAATGTGGTGAATTATATTGATTTAATTTTGAATGCTAAATCAACATTGCATTTCTGAGATAAACCCCACTTTCTCATGAGGTAGTATTCTTTGTATATATTTTCTGATTTGATATGTTAATTTTTTGTGATAGTATTTTGAGACAGTAAGCATGAGAGATATGGGTCTACAATTTTTCATGTTTTCCAAGGTTCTTTTCTAGCTTTAGTATTACGGTGTGCTTGTCTCATACAATGAATACCCTCCTCTTCTATGTTCTGAAAGATCTCACATTAGACTAGGACTAATTTTTCTTTCAAAGTTTAAAAGAATTCCCCATTGAAGCCATGTGGGCCTGGAATTTATTTTATGTAAAGAATTTTAATAAAAAATTCAATATAACTTTTACAGATACAGTAGTCCTCCCTTACCCATGGTTTCACTTTCTGCAGTTTCAGTGAACATAACATGGTCAACAGTGATTAGAAAATGTTAAATGGAAAATTCCAGGTATAAACAATTTGTAAATTTCAAATCACACACCATTTTGAGTATCATAATGAGATCTCTCGCCATCCTGCTGTGTCCCACCAGGTTGTGAAGCAGCCCTTTGTCCAGCTGTCAGTACTATATATGACTACCTACCCAATAGCCACTTACTAACCCTCTTTTATCAGATTGACTGTGATGGTATCAAAGTGCTTGCATTCAAATAACCCTTATTTTACTTAATAATAACCCCAAAGCATGAGCATAGTGATGCTGGCAATTAGGGTATACCAAAGAGAAGTCAAATATATGTCAAAGAGAAGTTGTTAAATTCTTACTGTGAATAATTTATAAAGTAAGCTTAATCATAGGTATGTATGTATAGGAAAAACCATAGTATGTGTAGGGTTTGGTATTGTCTGTGGTTTCAGGCATTCACTGAGGGTGTTGCAATGTATATGCCCAGTGGATAAAAGGGGACTACCTTAGAGGAATATTCTTTTTTTTTTTCTTAACTATCTTCCTGTGTCAGTTTTGTAATTTACATGTTTCAAGGAATTTGCCCATTTCTTCTGACTTGCCAAATTAATTGGCATTTAGCTGTTAATAATATTCCCTTATTATTAACTACTTGCATCATCTATAGTGATGTGCCTTCCTTCATTCCAGATGCTCTCTTTCTTTCTCTTTTTTTCCTTTTTTTCTCTCTTTTTTTTTTTATTGTAAGCAACTTCTTTTTTTTTTTTTTTATTTACTTATTTTTTATTATACTTTAAGTTCCAGGGTACATGTGCATAATGTGCAGGTTTGTTACATATGTATACTTGTGCCATGTTGGTGTGCTGCACCCATCAACTCGTCAGCACCCATCAATTCATCATTTATATCAGGTATAACTCCCAATGCAATCCCTCCCCCCTCCCCCCTCCCCATGATAGGCCCCATTGTGTGATGTTCCCCTTCCCGAGTCCAAGTGATCTCACTGTTCAGTTGCCACCTATGAGTGAGAACATGCGGTGTTTGGTTTTCTCGTCCTGTGATAGTTTGCTAAGAATGCTGGTTTCCAGCTGCATCCATGTCCCTACAAAGGACGCAAACTCATCCTTTTTTATGGCTGCATAGTATTCCATGGTGTATATGTGCCACATTTTCTTAATCCAGTCTGTCACAGATGGACATTTGGGTTGATTCCAGGTCTTTGCTATTGTGAATAGTGCCACAATAAACATATGTGTGCATGTGTCTTTGTAGCAGCATGATTTATAATCCTTTGGGTATATACCCAGTAGTGGGATGGCTGGGTCATATGGTACATCTAGTTCTAGATCCTTGAGGAATTGCCATACTGTTTTCCATAATGGTTGAACTAGTTTACAGTCCCACCAACATTGTAAAAGTGTTCCTATTTTTCCTATTTCTCCACATCCTCTCCAACACCTGTTGTTTCCTGACTTTTTAATGATTGCCATTCTAACTGGTGTGAGATGGTATCTCATTGTGGTTTTGATTTGCATTTCTCTGATGGCCAGTGATGATGAGCATTTTTTCATGTGTCTGTTGGCTGTATGAATGTCTTCTTTTGAGAAATGTCTGTTCATATCCTTTCCCCACTTTTGGATGGGGTTGTTTGTTTTTTTCTTGTATATTTGTTTGAGTTCTTTGTAGATTCTGGATATTAGCCCTTTGTCAGATGAGTAGATTGCAAAAATTTTCTCCCATTCTGTAGGTTGCCTGTTCACTCTGATGGTAGTTTCTTTTGCTGTGCAGAAGCTCTTTAGTTTAATGAGATCCCATTTGTCAATTTTGGCTTTTGCTGCCGTTGCTTTTGGTGTTTTAGACATGAAGTCCTTGCCCATGCCTATGTCCTGAATGGTATTGCTTAGGCTTTCTTCTGAGGTTTTTATGGTTTTAAGTCTAACATTTAAGTATGTAATCCATCTTGAATTAATCTTCGTATAAGGAGTAAGGAAAGGATCCAGTTTCAGCTTTCTACTTATGGCTAGCCAATTTTCCCAGCACCATTTATTAAATAGGGAATCCTTTCCCCATTTCTTGTTTCTCTCAGGTTTGTCAAAGATCAGATGGCTGTAGATGTGTGGTATTATTTCTGAGGCCTCTGTTCTGTTCCATTGGTCTATATCTCTGTTTTGGTAGCAGTACCATGCTGTTTTGGTTACTGTAGCCTTGTAGTATAGTTTGAAGTCAGGTAGCATGATGCCTCCAGCTTTGTCCTTTTGACTTAGGATTGTCTTGGCAATGCGGGCTCTTTTTTGCTTCCATATGAACTTTAAAGCAGTTTTTTCCAATTCTGTGAAGAAACTCATTGGTAGCTTGATGGGGATGGCATTGAATCTATAAATAACCTTGGGCAGTATGGCCATTTTCATGATATTGATTCTTCCTATCCATGAGCATGGTATGTTCTTCCATTTGTTTGTGTCCTCTTTGATTTCACTGAGCAGTGGTTTGTAGTTCTCCTTGAAGAGGTCCTTTACATCCTTTGTAAGTTGGATTCCTAGGTATTTTATTCTCTCTGAAGCAATTGTGAATGGAAGTTCATTCCTGATTTGGCTCTCTGTTTGTCTGTTACTGGTGTATAAGAATGCTTGTGATTTTTGCACATTAATTTTGTATCCTGAGACTTTGCTGAAGTTGCTTATCAGCTTAAGGAGATTTTGGGCTGAGACAATGGGGTTTTCTAAATATACAATCATGTCATCTGCAAACAGGGACAATTTGATTTCTTCTTTTCCTAACTGGATACCCTTGATTTCTTTCTCTTGCCTGATTGCCCTAGCCAGAACTTCCAACACTATGTTGAATAGGAGTGGTGAGAGAGGGCATCCCCATCTTGTGCCAGTTTTCAAAGGGAATTTTTCCAGTTTTTGCCCATTCAGTATGATATTAGCTGTGGGTTTGTCATAAATAGCTCTTATTATTTTGAGGTACGTTCCATCAATACCGAATTTATTGAGCGTTTTTAGCATGAAGGGCTGTTGAATTTTGTCAAAAGCCTTTTCTGCATCTATTGAGATAATCATGTGGTTCTTGTCTTTGGTTCTGTTTATATGCTGGATTACGTTTATTGATTTGCGAATGTTGAACCAGCCTTGCATCCCAGGGATGAAGCCCACTTGATCATGGTGGATAAGCTTTTTGATGTGCTGCTGAATCCGTTTTGCCAGTATTTTATTGAGGATTTTTGCATCGATGTTCGTCAGGGATATTGGTCTAAAATTCTCTTTTTTTGTTGTGTGTCTGCCAGGCTTTGGTAGCAGGATGATGTTGGCCTCATAAAATGAGTTAGGGAGGATTCCCTCTTTTTCTATTGATTGGAATAGTTTCAGAAGGAATGGTCCCAGCTCCTCCTTGTACCTCTGGTAGAATTCAGCTGTGAATCCATCTGGTCCTGGACTTTTTTTGGTTGGTAGGCTATTAATTATTGCCTCAATTTCAGAGCCTGCTATTGTTCTATTCAGGGATTCAACTTCTTCTTGGTTTAGTCTTGGAAGAGTGTACGTGTCCAGGAAATTATCCATTTCTTCTAGATTTTCTAGTCTATTTGCGTAGAGGTGTTTATAGTATTCTCTGATGGTAGTTTGTATTTCTGTGGGGTCGGTGGTGATATCCCCTTTATCATTTTTTATTGCATCTATTTGATTCCTCTCTCTTTTCTTCTTTATTAGTCTTGCTAGCGGTCTGTCAATTTTGTTGATCTTTTCAAAAAACCAACTCCTGGATTCATTGATTTTTTAGAGGGTTTTTTGTGTCTCTATCTCCTTCAGTTCTGCTCTGATCTTAGTTATTTCTTGCCTTCTGCTAGCTTTTGAATGTGTTTCCTCTTGCCACTTTAGTTCTTTTAATTGTGATGTTAGAGTGTCAATTTTAGATCTTCCTGCTTTCTCTTGTGGGCATTTAGTGCTATAAATTTCCCTCTACACACTGCTTTAAATGTGTCCCAGAGATTCTGGTATGTTGTATTTTTGTTCTCATTGGTTTCAAAGAACATCTTTATTTCTGCCTTCATTTCGTTATGTACCCAGTAGTCATTCAGGAGCAGATTGTTCAGTTTCCATGTAGTTGAGCAGTTTTGATTGAGTTTCTTAGTCCTGAGTTCTAGTTTGATTGCACTGTGGTCTGAGAGATAGTTTGTTATAATTTCTGTTCTTTTACATTTGCTGAGGAGTGCTTTACTTCCAATTATGTGGTCAATTTTGGAATAAGTGCGATGTGGTGCTGAGAAGAATGTATATTCTGTTGATTTGGGTTGGAGAGTTCTATAGATGTCTATTAGGTCCACTTGGTGCAGAGATGAGTTCAATTCCTGGATATCCTTGTTAACTTTCTGTCTCGTTGATCTGTCTAATGTTGACAGTGGAGTGTTGAAGTCTCCCATTATTATTGTATGGGAGTCTAAGTCTCTTTGTAAGTCTCTAAGGACTTGCTTTATGAATCTGGGTGCTCCTGTCTTGGGTGCATATATATTTAGGATAGTTAGCTCTTTCTGTTGAATTGATCCCTTTACCATTATTTAATGGCCTTCTTTGTCTCTTTTGATCTTTGATGGTTTAAAGTCTGTTTTATCAGAGACTAGGATTGCAACCCCTGCTTTTTTTTGTTCTCCATTTGCTTGGTAGATCTTCCTCCATCCCTTTATTTTGAGCCTACGTATGTCTCTGCATGTGAGATGGGTCTCCTGAATACAGCAGATTGATGGGTCTTGACTCTTTATCCAGTTTGCCCGTCTGTGTCTTTTAATTGGAGCATTTAGTCTATTTACATTTAAGGTTAATATTGTTATGTGTGAACTTGATCCTGCCATTATGTTATTAACTGGTTATTTTGCTTGTTCGTTGATGCAGTTTCTTCCTAGCCTCGATGGTCTTTACATTTTGGCATGTTTTTGCAATGGCTGGTACTGGTTGTTCCTTTCCATGTTTAGGGCTTCCTTCAGGGTCTCTTGTAAGGCAGTCCTGGTGGTGACAAAATCTCTAAGCATTTGCTTATCTATAAAGGATTTTCTTTCTCCTTCACTTATGAAACTTAGTTTGGCTGGATATGAAATTCTGGGTTTAAAATTCTTTTCTTTAAGAACGTTGTATATTGGCCCCCACTCTCTTCTGGCTTGTAGAGTTTCTGCCGAGAGATCTGCTGTTAGTCTGATGGGCTTCCCTTTGTGGGTAACCCGACCTTTCTCTCTGGCTGCCCTTAAGATTTTTTCCTTCATTTCAACTTTGGTGGATCTGGCAATTATGTGTCTTGGAGTTGCTCTTCTCAAAGAGGATCTTTGTGGCGTTCTCTGTGTTTCCTGAATTTGAATGTTGGCATGCCCTGCTAGGTTGGGGAAGTTCTCCTGGATGATATCCTGAAGAGTGTTTTCCAACTTGGTTCCATTTTCCCCCTCACTTTCAGGCACCCCAATCAGACGTAGATTTGGTCTTTTTACATAATCCCATACTTCTTGCAGGCTTTGTTCATTTCTTTTTCTTCTTTATTCTTTTGGTTTCTCTTCTCGCTTCATTTCATTGATTTGATCCTCAATCGCTGATACTCTTTCTTCCAGTTGATCGAGTCGGTTACTGAAGCTTGTGCATTTGTCACGTATTTCTCGTGTGATGGTTTTCATCTCTGTCATTTCATTTATGACCTTCTCTGCATTAATTAGTCTAGCTGTCAATTCTTCCACTCTTTTTTCAAGATTTTTAGTTTCTTTGCACTGGGTACGTAATTCCTCCTTTAGCTCTGTGAAGTTTGATGGACTGAAGCCTTGTTCTCTCATCTCGTCAAAGTCGTTCTCTGACCAGCTTTGATCTGTTGCTGGTGATGGGCTGCACTCCTTTGCAGGGGGAGATGCGCTCTTATTGTTTGAATTTCCAGCTTTTCTGCCCTGCTTCTTCCCCATCTTTGTGGTTTTATCTGTCTCTGGTCTTTGATGATGGTGACGTCCTGATGGGGTTTTGGTATAGGTGACCTTCCTGTTTGATAGTTTTCCTTCTGTCAGTCAGGACCCTCAGCTATAGGTCTGTTGGAGATTGCTTGAGGTCCACTCCAGACCCTGTTTGCCTGGGTATCAGTAGCAGAGGTTGCAGAAGATAGAATATTGCTGAACAGCGAGTGTACCTGTCTGATTCTTACTTTGGAAGCTTCCTCTCAGGGGTGTACTCCACCCTGTGAGGTGTGGGGTGTCAGACTGCCCCTAGTGGGGGATGTCTCCCAGTTAGGCTACTCCGGGGTCAGGGACCCACTTGAGCAGGCAGTCTGTCCCTTCTCAGATCTCAACCTCCGTGTTGGGAGATCCACTGCTCTCTTCAAAGCTGTCAGACAGAGTTGTTTGCGTCTGCAGAGGTTCTGCTGCGTTTTTGTTGTTGTTGTTTAGCTGTGCCCTGTCCCCAGAGGTGGAGTCTACAGAGACAGGCAGGTTTCCTTGAGCTGCTGTGAGCTCCACCCAGTTGGAGCTTCCCAGCGGCTTTGTTTACCTACCTAAGCCTCAGCAATGGCGGGCGCCCCTCCCCCAGCCTCGCTGCTGCCTTGCCGTTAGATCGCAGACTGCTGTGTTAGCAATGAGGGAGGCTCCGTGGGCGTGGGACCCTCCCAGCCAGGTGTGGGTTATATTCTCCTGGTGTGCCCGTTTGCTTAAAGCGCAGTATTGGAGTGGGAGTTACCCAATTTTCCAGGTGTTGTGTGTCTCAGTTCCCCTGGCTAGGAAAAAGGATTCCCTTCCCCCTTGCGCTTCCCAGGTGAGGCAATGCCTCGCCCTGCTTCAGCTCTCGCTGGTCGGGCTGCAGCAACTGACCAGCACCGATTGTCCGGCACTCCCTAGTGAGATGACCCCAGTACCTCAGTTGAAAATGCAGAAATCACCGGACTTCTGTGTCACTCACGCTGGGAGTTGGAGACTGGAGCTGTTCCTATTCGGCCATCTTGCTCCGCCCCCCCCTTTTTTTCCCTTTTTTGGTCAGTCTTGGTAAGATATCACCAAGTTTACTGAACTTTTCAAATAACTAGGTTTGGTTTTATTAATTTTTCTCTTGTTTGTCTGTGTTCTATTTCATTGATTTCCATTATTTTATTTTTTAGTTACTTACATTTTCATGCTTTAGGTTTAATTTTCTAGAGTTTTGAGGTAATTTAAGAGTTTTCAACCTTTCTCCTTTTTTCTGAAGTAAGCTAGTAAAGCTGCAAATTACGCTCTGCATACTTCTTTAGATTCCTTTTGTAATGTTTATTATGTTTTGTTCTCATTTTCATTTATTTCAAGGTATTTCAAAATGTATTTCATGATTTATTCTTTGATATTGGATTGTTTAGTACTGTGTTGCTTAATTTGGGGGTATTTTTTAAAGATATATTTTTGGTATTAATTTTTAACTTAGTTCCTTTATTAATTTCTAATTTAGTAGGGTATGAATCCTTCTAAATTTATGTCCAATATATGATCTATGTTGATGAATGTACCATGAATACTCAAAAAATTATGTATTCTGTAGTTGTTTGGTTATAGTGTTCTATAAATGTCAACCAGGTAGTATTGGTTCATAGTGATTGTTTCAGTTATCTATTGCTATGTAACAAATATCCCCCAAATAGTAGATTAAAACAACAGCATTTATTTGGCTCAAAATTCTGCTATTTTGGAAAGTGTTGGTGGTAACAGTTTAGTTACGCTACGTTCAGCATCAGCTGGAGTATCTCAAAGGCAGACTCCACTCAGTGTCAGCTAGTTGTGCTGAATTAAAGGCTGTAAGCTAGGAATCTTTCTCTGTTTTAAAATGATCTCTTTATATGGCCTCTGCAATGGCTTTGGGGGAGCGATTGGCTTAGCGCTCCTAAGTTTCATGTCATGAGAGAGAGAGACAGCCAGGTAGAAACTGTATCAACTTTTTGACCTAGTCTTGGAAGTTGCAGCCCTACTTCTGCTGTGTTCCATTTGTTTTGGTGGTCACACAGTATTGTCCATTTTGACAAAGAGAGGGTCAATAGACTTCACTTCTTCATGAGTTTATAGCTAGGTCTGGAAGAGCTCATGGGACAGTAAATCTTGCTGAGAACATTTCTGGAAAATACAGTTGGTCATAATATTGATCAAATCTTTTTCTAATCTTTTTTAACCTTCCAATAATAGACTGATACCTTTTTCTAATCATACCAACTTTTAGAAAATTGATTTCTGGGATTAGTGTTAAAATATTATACTGTAAGTATGAACTTGTATATTTATTTCTTTAGTTTTGCCAGTTTCTGTATCATTTATCTTGGCTTGCTATTGATTGCATACACATTTTACATTATGTCTTCCTGTTTGTTATACATATGTTACAAACACAGTGAAATGCTATTATATTTGCTTTAGTCAAATTTTAAATAAATTGAGAAATGAGAGTCATTTATATTTGCCCTTTTTTTTTTTTTTCCATATTCTTCATTCCTCGTAGATACACATTTCTGCATGGTATCCTCTCTCTCTCTCTTTCCCTCCCTCCCTCCCTCCCTCCCTTCCTTCCTTCCTTCCTTCCTTCCTCTTCCTTCCTTTCTTTCTTTTTTTCTTTTCTTTCTTCTTTCTTTTTCTTTCTTGTCTCACTCTGTTGCCAGGCTGGAGTGCAATGTTGTGATCTCAGCTTACTGCAACCTCCGCCTCCCGGGTTCAAGCGATTCTCCTGCCTCAGTCTCCCAAGTAGCTGGGGCTACAGGCACATGCCACTACGCCCAGTTAATTTTTGTATTCGTAGTAGAGACGGGATTTCACCATGTTGGCCAGGCTGGTCTTGAATTCCTGACCTTATGTGATCCATCTGTCTCGGCCTCCCAAAGTGCTGGGATTACAGGCATGAGCCACTGCGCCCAGCCAGGACAAGGTACTTAAGCCCAGGATGTCAAGGTTTCAGTGAGCTGTGATCATGCCACTGCACTCCAGCCTAGGCAATAAAGCAAGACCCTATCTCAAAAAAAAAAAAAAAAAATGAAATAAAATAAAATAAACATACCAATAATCATACAATAAGTTAGAAAAAATGACCAGAAACTACTCAGTGATATACTAAGCTCTTGAGAGTGGATTGCAGGCATGTCTTCCCAACTCTGTTTTCAGTGATATCACATAGCTTGAAATCGACCATGATGGGAGTATTTACATCACAGAAATTGGCAACAGCTACAAAACAAGTCTTTTTCTTTTCAGAGAGCTAGTTGTTGAACATTTACCAGCATATTCTCTTTTTACCTGTGGGTTTGTATCTTAAAATCCTTTAGGGCCATTTTGGTGAGGTTTCAGGAGGAATGAGTCAAGATTAAGTTCTATCTTTTATGTTTAACTATAAATCAACTAGTTTAAATTTTATTCTTATATAGGCGTACTTTTTGTTTCTCTCTCTCTCTGGATGATTTCAGAGCTGTTTTAACCTTAAATATATGTCTTTTTCAGCACAGAAAATATTTCTCTCACTGTATCATTGAGTACAGTGTATGTTGTGCTTTCTTTAAGCCTCTTTCTTTAAGATCTAGCTCTGGGGATACCTTCCCTGTGAACCAAATCTAACCTCCCCTGGCAGAGCCAAACTCTCCATTCTGTATCTCCATAGCACTTCGTAGGTGTGCTACCAAAGTGAGTACTCTCCTGTTGTACCTTGGTATCTGTGGGAGATTGGTTCCAGGAACCCTCTCAAATACCCAAATCCATAGGTACCCATGTACCTTGTATAAAATGGTACAGTATTTGTATATAACCTATGTACATCCTCCTACACTTTAATCTCTAGATTACTTGTAATACCTAATCCTCTGTAAATGCTATATAAATGGTTGTTATACACTATTGCTTAGAGAATAATGACAGGAAAGAAGTCTGTATATATTCAATACAGATGTAACCATCCACTTAAAAATATATTTATATTTATATTTTTTCTGACCAATGGATTCTTGCCACATCAACTATCTACGTTTCCCCCATCTATGATTGGTTGAATCTATGGATGCAGAACCCACAAATATGGAAGGCTGACTATAGCTAAGTTACAATTAATTTGATTTATTAAAGACTCACTACTTTCAATGATGGATCAATAATTATAGGTAGGAGATACTGCAAAGCAGTATAGATCTGAGTCCCCCTTGTGAGAGGCAGGAGATGTGGTGGCTGAGTCACTATGGAGTGCAGAGTTCCTCAATAGTTGGTTACCCATGTTACACTGAGCATCTATAGCAAGAAGACTATAATCACATGCAATTTTAGCAAGATTAGCTACTACTATAATTTTGAAATAGAGATAAATGTAAATATTATATTTAGACATACATAGCAACTATAGGGTGGTATGAAAATATTTGTGATTTCTGTTAGTGATTAAGTCATAGATGCTGCTAATATTATGGTGGTTTATTAACTTTATTTAGAATTAAGAAAAATGTCAAGTTAGAGTTTGGTAAAAAATGTATCTTTTCTCCCCTCCCATGATCATGAATCTCTCAAATTTTACTATGGGATCCTAGATTAAGCACATTTGCCCTAGATTCTTTATTTTAGTTTCACTCATGATCTTCTGCCATATTAGTCATGGAGTCTTAGACAGCAATATTGGAGCCAATCTCAATTCCAACATTGCCACAGTACTTTAGTTTAATTGTTATTGCATCTAGAAAAAGGTGTTTTTGATAAAGATGTTAAATTCTAGATGGTGAAATTTGAGAAGAGTGAACTATTCCAGAAGCCATGGAGTCTGGTTGTTCTCAAATCCTGAAAAGTGACTAGCTGCATGAACAAACTCCCCCTGTTTTTCCTCAGGACTTGAGAAAGATTGAGCCATCTTTGTTTCTATGTTGAACTTTTCCCTGGGTCATCAACAGAGAAGTATATGAATCAGAGACACATGCTGTGATGTCTGGCCCCCAGAGGTATGGTTACTCCAGCAGAACTATCCTGCAAGGCATACTCTGAATATATGGTTTTAATCAAAACAACTTGCCTAGATTTATTTATTTATTTATTTGTCTCTGTTAATGGAGATAGTGTGTGGGGGGGAAAAATCTATATCTACTGTAGGCTTAGATCTAGTCAGAAAGTTATAGTGAGTGCTAATCCTATAATCTGTTTTCCATACATATAAATCTAAGGTATGGATATTTGAGCTATATACGGTAGCAACCAACTTCATGGAAAGTAGCTTTATGATGTTAGATCTAATGTTTCTTCCAAATATTATGGCTTCAAGGCCATTCTTATAATTTAAGGTTGTAAAATTGAACCTGTTTTTCAAAAATTGAACGCATGGCACCTTATTATGCATACTGTTGTCTGAGGTTTGGAAAAATAATGAAGACTCTCATTTTGTGTGGGATTCTCAACTGAGAACAAGGAATAGAACTTAAGATTTGAGTTTGAAAGTCCTTGGGTTCTACATTTGTTATGCAGTAAGTCCCCATGATGAGCGCAAAATGGGCACTAGAAAAAGCCTACTTTTAATAGGCATCCATTTTAAATGGGGACAAAAATTTTAAAGTATATAGTTAATAAAAGATTTAATTAGGGCATTAGCAAATAAAGCAAAAATCATTAAAACAAGTTTATTTTATTTCACTTTATAAAATTTAACTTGTAACTATGCATTGATTTAAAACAAGGAATAAATCAGATGTTGACTTTGTGGAATACATTTTCTGACAAATGGTATGATAGCAGAATATGACATTCTTCTCTTTATGTTTTTTATTTTTCTTAATGTGATCATATAGAGTCAGTTTTTGAAAAAAATTTCACTGGCTTCGTAGATTTTCCCAAGGGTCTCATTTCACACTTTTATATTCAAATGATCCTTTTTGAGGTGTCTATCTTGTCTTTTTCATGTTGCAAGACTTAAATTTCACTCTTCAGTCTGTGTGCTTTGTGTTGTTAAATGTTATAAAGATTGGCTTTCCATGAGGGTAGATGTCAGTATTACATGAGGGATATTGAGAGGAAACTAATTTCATAGGTGTTTAGTTCATCAGTGAACATTTTCAGGTTGTAACAATTGCTTCCACATACATTCTCCTAACTGGGAGGGTTGGAGAGGAATTTATCTCCCAATAACTATTCATTAAATTATTATTATCTCCTCTTTGTTTATGAAAACATGAGAAGAAATATGAAGTTATAGTAGCATTAAAACATAGGCATATTAAGGCTGGGTGCAGTGGCTCACGCCTGTAATCCCAGCACTTTGGAAGGCCGAGGCAGGTGGATCACCTGAGGTCAGGAGTTCGAGACTGGCCTGGCCAACATAGTGAAACCCCATCTCTACTAAAAATACAAAAAATTAACCAGGCATTGTAGCTGGTTCCTGTAATCCCAGCTACTCGGGAGGCTGAGGCAGGAGAATCGCCTGAACCTGGGAGGTGGAGGTTGCAGTGAGCTGATATCGTGCCATTGCACTCCAGCCTAGGTAACAAGAGTGAAACTCTGTCTCAAAAAAAAAAAAGGCATGTTGGACAAAAATCTAGAGGAGTTCTAATAGTGAAATGTGGAAAGATCCCTGAGGAGGAATGTGGGTTTGAGCTGGTAAGTGGTAGCTACCCATTCTTACTATGCCATCTACCTTGGACACAGGAAGCTTTCACTGAGTAGGAGTAAGAGACAAGAGTCTCTTATGCATTCTGCAGCCTGTCTTCTACATCTGTTCTCTGAAACCACTCAGAGCCTTAGCCTTTATTTCCAACTCTAACACCTCTCTCTCAAATAGTTCTTGGTAAGCCCATCTGGGGATGAATATTTGCTGTAATATAGTATAGCAGGGGCAATGGACAACCAGTGATGTTTTAGAATAGAGATGAAAACCTGTAACATAATGATTATACAAAATGGTACTGCTATTATGACTAAAAACAATAGTGGCTAACATTTATGGAGCCCATACTACCTAGTAGGCAATCACTTATGAACTCATCAAGTCTTTATGACAATACTTTGTAAAGGGTACTGTTATTATTTCCATTTTATTAATGAGGAAACTGATACATAGAAACGTTGGGCAAAGAGACCACATAGCCAATAAATGGAAGGTCAGAATTTGGGAACCTAAGTATCTAACTCCAAGATCCTACCACTTTAAATGTCTTCCATTGTATTTGAGGCAGATCAATATTTAATACTGAACACTAACTTATGGTCTTATTTGCTTGGAATCTCTGCTTTCAAGAGGAGAGCTGGCCCTGAGATCCTTTTCAAAGGTAGATGATGTAATGTGGTAGAAGAAAGCAGGTGTTCGAAAAGTCTAAGCTTTAGCTGAAATTAGA
This sequence comes from Piliocolobus tephrosceles, assembly GCF_002776525.5. Lineage (NCBI taxonomy): Eukaryota > Metazoa > Chordata > Mammalia > Primates > Cercopithecidae > Piliocolobus > Piliocolobus tephrosceles. The sequence goes on from NC_045443.1 coordinate 99,838,277, forward strand.
AGATTGAGAGTATAGACAAAATGTTTCTGAGAAACATTGAGAAAGAATATGGCTTTTTCTTACTTCACCAGAAAAGAAAAAGATTCCCTGGGGCTGAGAGGAAAGAGGTTATATAGAGAAGAATTAATGAAAATGGGGAGTCTAGGAGGTCCCAGAGAGCGGGTCATTGTCTCTTGCCTCTAGGCTGACAGCCGGGGCATGGTGCCAGACTTTAGAGAGGCTTGGAGTCTGGGTGGGTGACATGACTTGGGCATCCTGCCCCTGGGTGATAAGGCCATGTCAGTCTCAAAGAAAGTCATATTCTTTTATTAGTATTATTATTATTATTTTTGAGATGAAGTCTCGTTCTCACACCCAGGTGGATTTCAGTGGCACGATTTTGACTCACTGCAACTTCTGCCTCCCAGGTTCAAGCAATTCTCCTGCCTCAGCCTCCTGAGTAGCTGGGACTATAGGCACATACCACCACGCCCAGCTAATTTTGTATTTTTAGTGGAGATGGGGTTTCACAGTGTTGGCCAGGCTTGTCGTGGACTCCTGACCTCAAGTGATCTGCCAGCCTCGACCTCCCAAAACAGAGTTGTATTCTTTAGTGTGACATGAAAACAGGAGGAAAAATAATCCTGTTCCACTCTTACTGTGGTGTGGAAGAAGCAGAGGAACTGTCTATCCTGAAGTGCCCATTTGGACAGGAATAAGAACAACTTCTTGCTAGGACGTGTGGGCTGATGACTGAAGACCAGTTGGGATTGTAGATTTCTCAGTGTATGTCTGTGTAGAGAAGTGATTCCAACACTACATCTGCTCTATTTCCTCCCTGCCAATATCTCTATACTTTGTCAGCTCCCTGGAACTTAGACACAATTGCACACAAGAGAAAGGTAGCTGAGATTCAGATTTATAAAATTCTATTGCTCTCTTGACATAGTTTATATATTCTTACTTACCCAGATGTGCACTCTGAGATCTATGATTACTATGTTTAGTCTCAAGTTTTTCAGGCTATTCTTTAATCTTCCTAGAAAATTATGTTGTACCCCAATTGTGAAGTTATCAAGCATTTGCATGTATTTACAAATTCTCCCCCACCCAAATTTAGTTAAGTTTCAAAGTATAATATATGCACTTGGTACAAAAAAAAAAAATTCAAAAGGTGGCCAGGTGCAGTGGCCCACGCCTGTAGGGCGGATCACGAGATCAGGAGATCGAGACCCTCCTGGCTAACATGGTGAAACCCCGTCTCTACTAAAAATACAAAAAATTAGCTGGGCGATTGTGCCACTGCACTGCCGCCTGGGCGACAGAGTGAGACTCTGTCTCAAAAAACAAACAAACAAACAAAAAACTTCAAAAGGCATCAACAAATAGGCAATGAAGAATAAGTCTTGCCCCTCAGTCCTAATACTGCTATCAGTTATTTGTGTTTCCTGAGATACTATGTGTACATATTATCATATGTATATACAGTCTAAAAACAGACTGCAATGAAAGCATATTTTACACACTACTCTGTACCTTGCCTGTTCCTTGTAACAAGGTGTCTTGGATACTATTCTATAGTTGTATTTAGCATTCCATTCTAGGGATGCACCTTGATTTGTTTAAGCAATCTCTGTTGATGGGAATTTAGATTGTTTCCAGTTTTTTTGCTATTACAAGTTGTACTATAGTGAATTGTTTGTAGCTCCCTCTTTGTGCATTTGTTTGAATATATTTGAATGATAACTTTAGAAGTAGAATATAGGGATGACACTTATGGGTATTGAAAATATTAACAGGTATTGTTAATATATTAACAGTGACTCTCCATAGGGACTGTACCAAGTGAAATTCCCACCTGAAAGTATGAGTGCCCATTTCGTCGTATTATCAAGTTCTTAAAATTTGTTCTCATCTGATAAATGAAAATCAGCATCTTCTTGTTTTTCCTTTCATTTTAAAAAATGAATTTGTATTTTGTCTGTACTCCTTTTTTTTTTGTTATTTGTCTATGACCTTTGCCCATTTTTCTATATTGATTTTTCTGAGCTTACATATTTTATGAAATTAGCCTTTTGTAATTTGTATTGCAGATACTTTCTTCCAATTTATTGACTGTGCTTTGACTTTACTTACTTATTTATTTAGGTACTTAGACTTTTTTTAGGTACTTAGACTTTTTATTGATATATAGTTGAGTTCATCCATCTTTTAAAAAATGGTTTTAGTCAAACCTTTCTCACTCAAGAGATTATTGTCTTATACCTCTTGCTTTCTTTAGTATCTTTTCCTGATTTTATTTTTATGTTGAAATCTTTCTCAGTAGAGAATTTGTTTAAAGGAAAAAGCAGACTATTAATTGCTATGTTCATGATGTTCCATTTATAACTTTTACTTTAAATTAATTATTTGGTGAATCACGGGCAATGGAATAAGATTCCATTTTGTATCTTCAAAATAATGTGTTTGAGTCACTTATTTAATTTACTTGCAAAAATAAGTTCTACAAGAAAAGAGTCTTCATTATATTTTTTTCCCACTCCAAGAAAAGCCATATAGTCTGGTTGAGTTAATTGTAACAAGATTGGGATGGGGAGAAGGTCAGAGAGTGTGTTTAGCTATTGTAAACTTTGTGAGCAAATGCAAACTATGGCAAATTCAGTTTACAGTTTTATGGAAACAAAGACAATTCTCTAGGGCTAATGTTCTAAAAAATGTAGTTTCCTATAACAAGAATTTATATTCTCAACATTACAAGTCAACAATTCTTGAAATTATTAAAACAAACCTTTGAATATTATAAGAAAACTGTCTTATTCTGTAAACTTAAGCAGAAATTCAATGTTAAGATAACATGATACAGAATAAGTATAGATTTAATTTAAATTTTATGGTAACTGATATGTAAATATTCCCTGAACTTCTTCAATATTTAGCTAAAACAAAGGGCAATGTCTAGTCCAATGCTTTGTGTTTTAAAAGCACTTGTATCAACAACTCAAAGTTTCTCATTAAATAACATTGAAACATATTGCTATCATTATAACTATTATTTTAACCGAAGCTTAGTCAAAGACCTTGGCCACAGAATAGTGCACTTTAACAGATAATGAACTTAAGCTATATGACATTGCAAAACATGGCACTTTGAATTTAAATTCAACAAATTTGATGAAAACTCTCATTATTGATAGAATGCTTTCTGTTGCCATGCTTACTAATTTTGATTACTGCTAAACTTTTTAAAAATTAATTTTAATTACACAACAAAACATGGATACGTTCACATTTGAAAAAGACAACAGAAGATAAACCTAAGATCCCTTTTTCTCTACTCCCTTGCCTGTTTTTCTCTCCACCAAAACCTCAACCTCAGACTGAAGTTTGGGGCTTATACTTCCAGAGATTGTTTCACTTCTTCACACAACACTATATTTTTCATGTCTATTTGTATTGAGACATTTAGATCTTGTTCATTTCTTTAAACTGTTGCACTGAATTTTATTAAATACATATACACATGATCACATTCCTCTGCTGATGGACATGTAGTTTTTGCTTTTGGTTTTTCATTATTATAAATAACAATGCTATAAGTGTCTACTAGTACAGAATTTTTCCTAAAGAGTCCTAGAATTGGAATTATTGGTTTATAGGATATGAGCATTTTGAGTTTTAATAAATACTGTCAAACTACTCTCCAAAATGGCTATACTTATTTATTCTTCCTTCAGCAGTATATAATAATAGTGATTTCTCTACAATATTTTCATCACTTAATTTTGTCAAACTTTTAAAATTAGTGCTGATTTGGTGAATGTGAACAAGTATCTCATTATTTAATTTGCATTTTCCTGACTACTACTGAGTTGATTATCTTTTCATATGCATACTGGCCACTCAAGTTTCTTTCCCTGTGAATTATCCTTTGCCCATTTTTCTTTTTGGCTGTTTTTCAATTTCTTATAGGCCTGTATGAGTTCTTTATTTTTTCCCAGATATTAATCCTTTTTATGTTATTTGTGTTACAGTTATTCTATCCAAGCCTAGTGATTATTTTTAAACTCTGTTTCTTGTGTCTTAAGTAGAGCAGGATATTGCATAGTGGTTAAGAGTATGGGCTTTAAAAGCAAATGACCTGGGTTTGAATCCCCTCTCTGAAACTGTTTGTGTGATCTTTGGTAAGTTACCTAACCTCTCTTATTCTCAATTTTCTCATCTGCAAATTTAAGATTATAATAGAAATCACCTCACAGGGTTGATGTGAATATTAAATGGCTTAAATAATGAATAATCTCTGGCACACAATAAGTACTCAATAATTATTACTATATAGTCAAATTTAACAATTATTTGTTTATCATGCCTTGTTTGAGAATGCTTTTCCTAACATGAAGCTTAACAAAGTTTTATATTTTGTTTTAGTAATTTTATTGATTTTATGTTTATTTAAAAAATGTGTCTAGATATTTTCCATGTGGTATAGGTAGGAATGTTAATTTTAATTTTTTTCATCTCTATATGAAGCTAATTATAACAGTTCCATTTACATAAAGGTCTATTATTTCCCAATTGATTTAAAGTGTAACTTCTGTAATATATTAAATTCCTGTAAGATCACTTTCCTATTATCTTCTTTTTTAGTGATTTGTCTATTATTGTGTCATTGTTACATTTTTAAATTTTAATTATTGAAGATTTATAATATTCCCTGAGGTTTTTTTGCATGCTTCTTAATTTCAATTGTGCTCTTAATATTTGATGGTCACTTTAGCTGGATATAAAATCGTTGACTCATTTTTTGTCTTGGCCTTGAGTAAGAATATATATCTCCATTGTCTTCCATATCTAAAAGAGTTATGCCAAACTGATACTTTCCTTCTTGTATGTAATTTACTTTTAACAAGAGAATATTTTTTAAGGTACAATAGTTTTATTACATTATGTTTTGGTGGTAACCATTGTGGGAAAATTTTCCTATATACTTGATGTTCCCTTTAATATGTAAAGTATTTTGTTATTTTAACAAAGTTTTCTTTAATGACGTTTTTTAAATTTTGTTTTCTGGCATTGATTTGCTTTTTTCCTTTGAGAATCTTACACATACATGCTGTATATATATCCTCCTATTTGTTTCATTTCTGCTTTCCATTCTCTATTGTCTAAGTGTCATCTGTATATTGCTGTGTTTCTTCTGGTATAGTCCTCTTTTTTGCAATTTACAAAGTGTGTTTTGATGACAAACTCTCCAAATTGATAGTTATATGTTAAATCTTTATTATACTCTCATTTTTTATTTTTATTATTATTATTATACTTTAAGTTCTAGGGTACATGTGCATTATGTGCATATACTCTCATTTTTAATATTTATATTTTTAGATATAGAATTCCATTTTAGCAGTTAGTACCATTGACACAAAGATATTCCTTTGCCTTCTAGTTTTCATTGTTATTATTGAGAAGTCAGCTGTCTTTTCTCACTGTTGTTTCTCTCAAGGTAATTATTTTAAAATATAGGTTTTATTATAATTCAGGTATATTGAGGCCATCAGATCAGGGGACTACTGCCATTAGAAAGATAGTTTGTTATTCACAGCTCTCAACAGGAAGGGACATGCATGCCATGTAATATCACATGGAAAAACACCAGGTTGGTCAGGAGGCAGAAGGAATGGAAACAAAACATGGGCAAAAGGCTTTATTGTGGCTTCTGTATAAAGGAATGTGTATTAGTCAAGGTTCTTCAGAGAAACAGAACCAATAATGTGATAGGTAGACAGATTGATAGCTAGATAGATTTATCATAAGTAATTGGCTCTGGTAATTATAGAGACTGACAAGTTTCAAGATCTGAAGTAGGGAAATTTAAATAAGCTAGAGATCCAGGAGAGCTGATTTCAATCCAGTAGTTCCAGTTCAAGTCTGAAAGCCTGTGAACCAGGAGATCTGATGGTGTAAGTTCCAGTTCAAAATTTGTCAGACTGGAAACCTAAGAAGAGCCAATTTTTCATTTCAAGGGTAAGAGAAAGAAAAGACCAATTTCCCAGTTCAAGAAGTCAGGTAGAAGGAGTTTCATCTTACTCAGCCTTTTCATTCTATTCAGGTCTTCAACTGTTTGGATGAGGCCCACCCACATTAGAGGAGGCAGTCTGCTTTACTCAGCCTACCTATTTAAATGTTAATCTCATCCAGAAACACCCTCCTATACACACCAAGAGTAATTTTTGGCCAAATGTCTGGGCACCCTGTGGCCCAGTCGAGTTGACATGTAAAATGAACTATCAAAGAATAGGCAAGGCAGGGCAAATGGTTTCAGGATTGGCTAGTTTGAATAATTTCAGCAGGCTCTGGGCTGTAGGGGATGTCTTGAGTTGTCTGATGTTTGATCCTGGGTTGATTGAGGCAGTTGAATATTGGCCTAAAGAGTAAGAGCCACATAGAGGAGATGGGGGATTGTGCTCTAGATTGGTTAGATTGCACGTGAACATTGTGAGTTGTTTGCTGTCTCTAGGAATTACATAACCCTGGTAGGGACAGTCCTTTCCTGGTCAGTGAGGCCTCAGATGCCAGAACATCAAGAATAAAGAGAATAAAAAAGCATAATTAATACAGTAATCTATCCTTCTCTCTGGTTACTTTTAAGATTTTGTCTTTATTTTTCTGTACTTTTGACCCTGAAATATCTAATTTGGGTATATTTTGATTTATCTGACTTGTGATTCTTCCAGGTTTTTGAATATGTGGGTTGGTATCTTCCATCATTTGTAGAAAATTACCGACATTTATCTCTTCAAATATTGTGTTACACGTCTCTTATTTCTTCTCCAAGCAAAGCAATCTTTACATGTCTTTATCTTCTATTGTCTCTTGTTTTTCATATTTTCTGTATTGGTCTTTCTTTCTATGCTACAGTGAGTTTTTTTATGGCCTACTTTCTAGCTCAGCAATTTTATCTTTGGTTTTGTTCAGTTTGTTGCTAAACACATCCAATTCAGTTTTTAAAATTAGATATTGTATTTTTGTTTCTTAAGGCTCTTGTTGGTTCTTTTTCATATCTTGTAGGTCATATTTCCACTTCCCTTCAGGTATTTTCAATTTTAACCTTATTTCTTCAAACATTACAAGCCTATTCCCTTTATAATCTGTGTCTGATGATTCCAATATCTGACATCTTTGTGACTGTCCTTTTACTGGCTGTTCATGTTTCTGGTCTCCCTCATGGTATCATTTTTCCTTGTGGGCTTGGTTATTTTTGACTATGTACCACCAATTTTCCTTAAAAATTATTTATGGGGATTCCCTAGGCTTTAAAGTTCCTCCTCTAGTTAGAAGTTGTATTTACTTCTATCAGATCCCTAGGTACATAACCGTTCCAGAACTACTTTAAAGTAAATTTACAGCTTGAGGTTTCCTGGACCACCCCATTAATGTGAGATAGGGCTAAAAATCATACAAGAGTTCATTTGTGGTTACCAGTTTTAAGGGACAACTTTTTAAATATTCGATTTTCCCCTTCTTCTCTGCTCAGCATGAAATCTCACCCTTAGAAAATTCCCTACATGGGATTGTGATTAGGAAAGTGCATTTACTTAGTTCAGAGTTTCAGTTTAATGTGCTTGTCTCCTATTTGGATTCTCATGGATCTGGACCTTACATACTCCATGCCCCTTGAGGCCCTCTAAACTTCAGCTCAATTTTATAGGTCAGAAATGTCCTCAGGGGAAAAAGAAAGTAACTTAATGAGGTGTTCATTTTTCTGAATATTTACTTTCTTCTAGAGTTTGGCTTGGTATCTCATCCTCACAATCTTTCGAAATGTTTTATTCTCTTTTTTTTTTTTTTTTTTTTTTTTGAGACAGGATCTCACTCTCTCACCCTAGCTGGGGTGCAGTGGTGGGATCTTGGCCCACTGCAATCTTTTCCTTCCAGGTTCAAGCGATCCTCCCACCTCAGCCTCCTGAATAGCTGTGAGTATACAGGCACACACCACCACTTCTGGCTTTTTTCTTTTCTTTTCTTTTTGTATTTTTGGTAACAATGGGGTTTCACCATGTTGCCCAGGCTGGTCTTGAATTCCTGAGCTCAAGCAATCTGCCCACCTTGGCCTCCCAAAATGCTGGAATTACAGGCGTGAGCCACTGCGCCTGGCCTTCTTTGATTCTTTTAAGAAAATAATTTTAGCAATTAGAATTGTTATGAATAAACTAATTTGTTACTGGAAATTTTGTAACTGGAATTGGAAGTTGTAGGAAATCTTTTACATTTACCTGAATGCTTATAGAATTACTTCAGTTTCCTTGAAATTTAAAAATAGTACCAGAATATTTTAAGGTGATGACTTTTTAAAATTAATTTTGCCTAGTACATAAGAAGCCTTTTTGATCTACTGATTTCATGACTTTTTCCACAGATAAATAAGATAATGATTTTATTGTATCTTTATCACCTGTGTTCCATTTCTTCTGATCATTTCTTTAGAAACAAAGTCTTTTTGTATCTATCATTTTCCTCCTTTGGATTCATTTACTTCATATTGGATAATTTCTCAAGAATTTCTAGCCTTATAAGTGATTTTTTTTTTTATCTACAGTGGAGTTGCTATTTTAATTTCTACCTGTAGTAATGTAGAAGATAGTTGTATGACATTATTTCCTTCATTATAACTTTAAAATATTTCTAGTTCTCTTTTATCTTAGTATTTCATTGTTTTTAATTCAGGTTTCCTTCTGTACTTCTAGAATCCATAATTTTTGTAATTTTATTGAATATTAATTCATGATATAATTTTTATGAAAATAATTGTATTTATTTTCATAAATACACTCATATCTTTCCTTGTTTTCAGAATTGTTGTCAAGCAAATGGGTTCACTGCCTGATGCACACAGAAACAAATAACTATAGCACTAGCTTTGGAGAAAAGAAAGACTTTATTGCAAAATGAGTCAACAAGGGTCAGGAGTGAGTCCAAATCTGTTTCCTCAGTTTGGGGTCTGGAACAAGTGTATGGGCTTGAAGGGCAATAGAAAAGATTTAGGAATGTTGATTTGTCAGGGTCTGATTTCAGGGCTTCAAATTTGACCAGTTATGGTAAGGTATGTTGAAGTGAATTTTTGCCCTAGATCTTCTGGGTCAACAGACCCTTGCTTCAGAAAGAGTTCTGGTGTTATGGTTCCAGTCATGTTCCAGTATAGTTGGCTCTGAGGAGAGAAATCATTGGTTTTGGATATTGTTAGAGGTCAAAGTTTTTCTATCGTGCATGCCTTGGCTTCATGACTTACAGTTTTTGGCTCTGTTACTACAAGGTAACTCAACATTTTGTTATTAACAACATGGACCGTTTGGGCTGGTCCCAGAGTTACAGGTTCTTTGTATTGGTCCATTGTGATTTTATTTATTTTTCAAATTTTTTATAATCACTTTTAAAATATTAGATAATAAATAAAATTTAAATGATAAATTCCATTGAAAATAACTAGCCACAACATAAAGTAGGTAAATTGCACCATTCAAACATATAAACAATTCTTTTTAAACCTAAAGGTAAGGAAGAAAATACTTAAATCTTAGTTCTTTATTTGTGCATAGAAATTTTTAACACTATATATAAATGTGAGAAATCATTTTGGCCAAAAAAGAAGTCAGAAGTCAAAATTCATAAAACAAACCTTAGGAATGTGGAGGTTAAGATATTTTCTGCCCTACCAATTAATTATTATTTATTAAAAGAAGTAGAGAGATTGGTATACATGAACAAAATTGAGACAACATGCATGTATACCTGTTGACACCACTTTAAAAAACCCATGTTTATTTTGAAAGGACTTGTGAACATCCAGTCAATAGAAAAATACATTCAGAAAATACTTACTGAATATTTATGATGTGTCAGACACTGTGTTAGAAACTTGGGAGGCAAAGCTTCTATGTCTAAGAAGCTCAGAGTCTAGTTGGGGGCAGGTAAGCACAAACTTTAAATATTTACAGTATTCTTTCTTTCTCTCTCTCTCTCTCTCTCTCTCTCTCTATCTCTATCTCTATCTCCCCCAAACTGTTTTGTCTAAAAATGAGTTACACATGATATGTACAAGCTCATACATTCAGTTACGTGTCCCTTAGTGTACCATATGTACATAAACCCAGATGGTGTAGCCTACTCCACACTTAGGCTATATGGTATAGCCTATTGCTCCTAGGCTACATACCTGTGCAGCATGTTACTGTACTGAATACTTTAGGTGTCTATAACACAATGGTAAGTATTTGGGTATCTATACATATCTAAACATAGAAGAAGTACAATAAAAATTTGGTATAAAAGATTTAAAAATGGTACACCTGTATAGGGTAATTACAATAAATGGAGCTTGCAGGACTCAAAGTTTCTCTGGGTGAGTCAATAAGTTGAGTAGTGAGTGAATGTGAAGGCCTGGGACATTACTATACACTACTGTAGACATTATAAACACTGTGCACTTAGGCTACACTAAATTTATTAAAAATACTTTTCTTTATTCAATAAGGTAACCATAGCTTACTATTACATTTTTACTTTACAAGCTTTAAGATTTTTTAACTTTTTGATTTTTTTGTAATAACATTTAGCATGAAATGTAACATATACACATTGTACAGCTGTACAAAAATATTTTCTTTCTTTTTATCTATATTGCATAAGCTTTTTGCTATTTTTAATTTTTTACTTTTTAAACTTTTTTGTTAAAAACTATGGTACAAACACACACATTAGTTTAGGCTGTGTATTAGTCAGGGTTCTATAGAGGAACAGAGCTAATAGGAGAGATATATATAAAGGGAAGTTTATTAAGTATTAATTCACATGATCACAAGGTCCTACAATAGGTCACAAGGTTTTACAATAGGCCATCTGCAAGCTGAGGAGCAAGGAGAGCCGGTCTCAGTCCCAAAACTGAAGAATTTGGGTATCCGATGTTTGAGGGCAGGAAGCATCCAGCATGGGAGAGAGAGAGAGGCTGGGAGTCTAGGCCAGTCTAGTCTTTTCATGTTATTCTGCCTGCTTTATATTCAGTGGTAGCTGATTAGATGATGTCCACCCAGATTATGAGTGGGTCTGCCTTCCCCAGCCCACTGACTTAAATGTTAATCTCCTTTGGCAACACCCTCACAGACACACCCAGGATCAATACTTTGCATCCTTCAACCCAGTCAAGTTGACCCTCAGTATTAACCATCACAGACCTATACAAGGTAAGGATCATCAACATCACTGTCTTCTACCTCCACATCTTGTCCCATTGGAAGGCCTTCAGGGGTATTAACAGCTCCATTATAATCTTATGGGACCACTACTGTATATGCAGTTTGTCATTGACCAAAATGTCATTATGTGGCACATGACTGTACTTGTATATATCACTTATTTGTGTATATCATATATCGTTGAATATAATATGGAATCTGGTCGTGTAGGTAACGTTTGTGTGAAATATTTGGCCTTTTAGTTTCCTATGGAACCTGGAAGGATCAGGATTCCTGAAAATTTAAACCAGAACTCAGATATTCCAGTAATTGCACATCAAGTGCCCACTAGTAGCTAAGCATCTGCTACACAACAGCATGCAAAGTCTGGAAGGTAATGAAAATAGTGCAAATGGGTTCCCCATTTCTTTTCCAAGAAAAACCTCCTAATGGGTTGCTGATGAGCTAATCAGGTCAAGTGTTCTCTGAGTTGCCCACTTTCTAAAGTCAGCAAGCATAACATTTTGTTAACCTATTGACACAGAGGAAATTTGTTTTCCATCTGACCTTTTACAGTAACTACTCAAAATTACTTTCTCTTCAGCTAACCAAGTTAATGAATAAATTATTCAAGTTTGACACTCATAGAAAATAACATTTTACATTTTTCGTTTTTATTCCTGATTATTTTGCTTTCTTTTTCAGCTATTACTTCTTTCCCTATAAAGAGCTTTTAATCTTTACTGAAATTTTGCAGTGTTTGTTTAGAGAGTCATACTCAGACTCTCTGGAACTAATCACATTCACAAAGTAAGTTTCTTATTTTGCAGATATAACATTTATATATGTTGAAGCAGTCACATGATACTTTTGTAAATGCAGATAAATTCTATTAAGAATTTATAACCATTTGCATAAGATAGAATAAAAGTTTAACTTTGGGCTACATGTAAACAAAAGGTTTCCTAAGGAAATAGTTATTAGAATAAAAATATTTGGGACATTTTAAACCTGAGAATAAACTCTTCTCCAAGATGGAAAAGTGAATTATAGGTCCTTGTTATTATTCTTTATGAAATCCTAATTCCAAGCATCTCTGCTCACTAATATTTTGTTAAATTTATTCATTTACTAAAATTTTCTTCAAAATTATCTTAATGTCCAACCTTTTGTCTGTCTCAAACTGTCCTTTCACTAAATAGGTCCAAATTGGGTGTTTACTTGCAATGAATATGTTTTTAGTGGTTTGTTATATTCAGAGGATTATACCTTCAAAGATGGTCATCTAATTAATTCACAAAGGTAAGCTTTTCTTCACTTTTGTGGTTAGGCCAATTTAAATAATACATGTTAGAGAATGAGCATCTATGTATTTCCTCTGCAGACTGACTATTCTAACATTCACTATATTAAGAGTATTGTTATTTGAGCATCACTAAATGCATTCACCTTCCCAATTTTCAGAGACAAAGTAAAACTCATTCATATTTCATTTATTATGAATGTGCATACAAGTCTATTAATTTAACATTTTCCACCAATGTAATAAAATAGCAATATTATTTTATACTTGTTAGAAAAATTCTACCAAAAGTATTTTTGATTATCATCAGCAAGTGGTCACTGTTTCTTTTGGAAGATGCTCCTGGTCACTAAAAACTGTATCACTTTAACCACAACCTTGTTAAACTGGGTTCAGAGACTCACAAATTATATCAACAGTAGCATTTCTTTCAGTTGAATATGCAAAGTAGGTTTTTATTCTCTGTGTGTTCCAATATCTACCTTGAACAGTCTCAGAACTAGTTAAAGCATTTAAGTACTCTTGTGATGAAGGAAGTAATGATTAATTGATAACTACTTTCGTTATGCTTATAAAACATTTCCCCTAAACTTTACTTAATTTTGGGGGATGGTAAGGGAAGTCTCCTTTAATTACTTATCGACCCAGGTATTAGACAGCCATAATATCTTTTTTTTAAAAGCAGGAAATAATAGATTTTGTATGGAAATTCTTAAGAAATGTCAGAGAGCTGGTCCTGTTGAAAAGTTTAGCAGTTATAGAAAAATATTTCAAAAACATAAATGCAGCATTTTAAACATGGTTTGGTGTCCAGAATAACTTGTTGGTGTTATTTTTCATTTTCAACATAAATATCAACTGCCACTGTGTAATTGAATCACAAACATATTTGAATTCAGGAATTTTTATACTGAAATATTTCTCTGTGAGCAAATCCCACCTCACCAAACAGAAAGATTCTGTTACTGTTTGTGTGTTCTAAAAGCGAGAAAGCCTTATATTATATAATTCTCTGTCGGGTATTTTATGTATCTGTATGCTTTTTTATTCCACTCCCCCTCTCATTTTTGTACTCCTCAAAAGATCTAGGACAGCATTTTTGCATGCTTGTATACATTTAAGAATATAGCATAGTGGTTAAAAACTTGGCTTCTGCAACCAGACTGTTTAAGTTCAAATCTTGGCTCCATAACCTTTAGTACTGTGACCTTTGCAATTCACTCAAACCTCTTGTGCCTTGGATTTCTTATCTATAAACTGGAAGGTGGATTAACTGTTGGTGGATTAAATGAGTCAGCACATGTAGAGCACTTCAAGTAGTAGCTGGTACATATCAGGCTCTTAGTAAATATTAGCTATTATTATTTTTAACAAGTATTTATTAAGCACCTGTTACACTGAAACTGTGCTGTGGGTGCTGGGGATGCCATGATGAACAAGATAGTCAACTTCTATCATAAAATTTAAAGTTTGGTGAAATATTCAGGCAAACACACAGGTCATTGTAATACAATATGATAACTGCTATCATAGGGTAGTGTAGGGTGTCACAATTGCCTAATGGAGGACCCCTTACCAGACTGAGGGTATCAGGCAAGTTTTTCTGGTCTAAGCAGTGTCTAAGCTGAGATCTGAAGGTTGGTGATATAGCTTGTACCCTCCAAATCTCATGTTGAAATTTGATCCCCAGTGTTGAAAGTGGGGTCCAGTGGGAGGTGTTTGGGTTATGGAGGTGGATCCTTCCTGAATGGCTTTGCCATTCTTGTGGAACTGAGTGAGTTCACACTCTTATTCTCATGAGATCTAGTTGTTAAAAAGAGACTGCCACCTTTGTCCCACCCCGTCTCTTCCTTCTGCTCTTGCTGTGTAATGCCTGCTCCCTTTGCTTTCTGCCATGAGTGGAAGCTTCCTGATGTGCTCCCCAGACATAGCTGCTCATGCCATGCTTCTTGTACAGCCTGCAGAACCATGAACCAAATAAACCTCTTTTCTTTATAAATTACCTAGCCTCAGGTATTCCTTTATAGCAATGCAAGCAGATTAGACAGATGGGTAGGGGCTTGCCATGTGATAGTGAATGGTGTGGATGAATGGAGTTTCAAGAAGACAGGGTAGTCAGAGGATCCATGATGGGAAAGTTCCACAGGGGAAAGAGACTATGACACATTTAAGGACTTAACAAGGCTCAGTTAAATGCACTATATAGTTCATGACAGGGGGTGGTGCACAAGCCTCTTTGTTCTGAGAAGAATAGGCAATCATGAAGGTGTAGAAGAGGAGAGTGTCATGTTCATATTTTAGTTTTCAGATCTCTCCAACTCCAGTGTAGGTAATATACTAAAGTGACTTTAAAAGTTGATATAGGAAGATCAGTTAAAATGCCAGTGCACCATTCAGGAGAAAGATGTTGGAGGCTTGGAACCAGAGTGGTAGGCATGAATAGAAAGAGAACTTGAGAAATCTGAGAGATGTTTATGGGAAGAGAGTCAGAAGGACTTGATAATAATACAGTGCAAGATATGGAGTGAGACTGAGAAAGTAGACCTAAAGATGGATTCCTAGGTTTCTAGATTGAGCATGTGATTGATGCCATCTACAGAGACAGGAAACACTGACTGTAATGAATGGGCAGTGGTTGTGGCTACTCAGTATATATCCTTGGTAATTATGTCCCGGTTGTCAACTAGGAGCAAATCCTTCTCAATGTCAATTCATGTACTCTTAGATGGAGCTGATTCCACCTCCAGCTCCAAGGATGGAACACATGAACTAGGTTGGACCAATTAGTGCATCACATTCTCCCAGCCACACGTCAGGGTTGGTCACAGCAACTAAGCTTGATACAGTTAGAGTGAGTCTGACAGCTTTGGTGGGACTTGTTGAAAAAGGCTTGGGAGTATGAATTGGAGCTGAAGCAGTTATCTTGAACCCACCAGAGGAATGTCTGCGAGAAAGGAGCCAACACAGTGGAAAGCAAAGCTGAGAGAAAGAGAGAAGAAAATCCTGAGAATGCCCTTTAAGTACTGAATCTAGCCATGCCTATGTCATCCTCTCCCTTGCACTGTTTCTTTTTTTTTTAATTTAATTGAATTTTAAGTTCCAACATACACGTGCAGGACGTGCAGGTTTGTACACAGGTAAACATGCACCGTGATGGTTTGCTGCACCTATCAAGTCATCACCTTGGTATTAAGCCCCACATGCATTAGCTGTTTATCCTGATGCTCTCCCTCCCCCAATCCCCCACCCCCGACAGTCCCCAGTGTGTGTTGTTCGCCTCCCTGTGTCCATGTGTTCTCATCGTTCTGCTCTCACTTGTAAGTGAGGACATGTGGTGTTTGGTTTTCTGTTCCTGTGTTAGTTTGCTGAGGATAATGGCATGTCTGGTATTTTAAGAAACTGCCGCATTCCTTCTCAAAGCAGTGGAACCATTTCACTTTCCCACTGGTAGTCTGTGAGAGTTCCAGTTTTAGAAGAAATGGTACCAACTCCTCTTTGTACCTCTGGTAGAATTCAGCTGTAAATCCGTCTGGTTCTGGGCTTTTTATGGTTGGTAGGCTATTTATTATTGCCTCAATTTCAGAACTTGTTATTGGTCTATTCAGGGATTCAACTTCTTCCTGATTCAGTCTTGGGAGGGTGTATGTGTCCAGGAATTTGTCAATTTCTTCTCAATTTTCTAGTTTATTTGCACAGAGGTGTTTACAGTATTTGCTGATGGTTGTTCATATTAGTGTGGGGTCAGTGGTGATATCACTCTTATCATTTTTCATTGTGTCTATTTAATTCTTCTCTCTTTTCTTCTTTATTAGTCATTAGTCTAGCTAGCAGTCTATCTATTTTATTAATTTTTTCAAAAAATAAAAAACAGCTCCTGGATTCATTGATTTTTTTGAAGGGTTTTTCATGTCTTTATCCCCTTCTGTTCCACCCTAATCTTGGTTATTTATTTTATTCTGCTAGCTTTGGGATTTGTTTGCTCTTGGTTCTCTAGTACTTTTGGTCGTGATGTTAGAGTGTTGATTTGAGATATTTGTAGTTTTTTTAATGTGGGCATTTAGTGCTATAAATTTCCCTCTTAATACTTCTTTAGCTGAATCCCAGAGATTCTGGTATAGTGTCTCTTTGTTCTCATTGGTTTCAAATAACTTCTTGATTTCTGCCTTAATTTCATTATTTACCCAGGAGTCGTTCAGGAGCAAGTTGTACAATTTCCACGTAGTTGTGTAGTTTTCAGTGAGTTTCTTAATCTTGAGATCTAATTTGATTGTGCTGTAGTCTGAGAGACTGTTCATTATTATGTCAGTTCTTTTGCATTTGTTGAGGAGTGTTTTACTCCCAGTTATGTGATCAATTTTAGAGTAAGTGCCATGTGACACTGAGAAGAATGTATATTTGTTGTTTTTGGGTGGAGATTTCTGTAGATATCTATCAGGTCCACTTGATTCAGAGCTGAGTTCAAGTCCTGAATATTGTTGCTAACTTTCTGTCTCAATAATCTGTCTAATATTAACAGTGGGGTGTTAAAGTCTCCCACTATTATTGTGTGGGAGTCTAAGTCTCTCTGTAGGTCTCTAAGAACTTGTGTTATGAATCTGGGTGCTCCTGTATTGGGTGCATATATATTTAGGACAGTTAACTCTTCTTGCTGAATTGAACCCCTTACCATTATGTAATATTTTTCTTTGTCCTTTTTGATATTTGTTGGTTTAAAGTCTGTTTTGTCAGAAACTAGGATTGCAATCCCTGCTTTTTTCTGCTTTCCATTTGCTTGGTAAATTTTCCTCCATCCCTTTATTTTGAGCCTATGTGTGTCTTTGCACATGAGATGGGTCTTTTCAATACAGCACACTGATGGGTCTTGACTCTTTACCCAGCTTGCTATTCTGTGTATTTTAATTGGGGAATTTGACCCATTTACATTTAAGGTTAATATTGTTATATGTAAATTTGATCCTGCCATCATGACGCTAGCTGGTTATTTTGTAGACTTGCTGATATAGTTGCTTCATAGTATCATTGGTCTTTGTACTTCAGTGTGTTTTTGCAGTGGCTGGTACCAGTTTTTCTTTTCCACATTTAGTGCTTCCTTTAGGATTTAGGAGTTCTTGCAAGGCAGGGCTGGTGGTGACAGAATCCCTCAGCATTTGCTTGTCTGAAAAATATTTTATTTCTCCTTTGCTTTTGAAGCCTAGTTTGCCTAGATATGAAATTCTGGGTAGGAAATTATTTTCTTTAAGAATGTTGAATATTGCCCCCTATCTCTTCTGGCTTTTAGGGTTACTGCTGAAAGGGCCACTGGTAGTCTGATGGAGTTCTCTTTGTGGGTGACCTGACCCTTCTCTCTGGCTGCCCTTAACATTTTTTCCTTCATTTTGACCTTGGAGATTCTGATGATTATGTGTCTTGGTGTTGATATTCTCATGGAGTATCTTACTGGAGTTCTCTGGATTTCCTGAATTTGAACGTTGGCCTGTCTTGCTAGATTGGGGAAGTTCTGCTGGACGATATCCTGAAGTATGTTTTCCAACTTGATTCCATTCTCCCTGTCTCTTTCAGGTACCCCAACCAGTTTGGCCTTCTTACATAACCCCATAGTTCTTGGAGGTTTTGTTTGTTCCTTTTCATTCTTTTTTCTCCAATCTTGTCTGCCTGTCTTATTTCAGCAAAATTGTCTTCAAGCTTTGAAATTCTTTCCTCCACTTGGTCCATTTGGCTATTGATACTTGTGGTTGCATTGTGAAGTTCTTGTCGTGTTCTTCAGCTTCATCAGGTCATTTATGTTCTTCTCTAGACTGGTTATTCTGGATAACAGCTCTTGTAATGTTTTATCATGGTTCTTAGCGTCTTGCATTGGGTTAGAACACACTCCTTTGGCTCAGAAAAGTTCATTATTACCCACCTTCTGAAGGCGTCTTCTGTCAGTTCATCCATCTCAGCCTCTGCCCAGTTCTGTGTCCTTGTTGGAGAGGTGTTTCAATCATTTGGAGGAGAAGAGGTACTCTGACTTTTTGAGTTTTCAGCAGTTTTAAAAATTGATTCTCATCTTCATGAGTTTATCTAGCTTTGATATTTGAGGCTACTGACCTTTGGATGGGGTTTTTGTGGGGACTGTTTTGTTAATGCTGTTGTTGTTGCTACTTTCTTTTTGTTTTTCTTTTGAGAGTCAGGCCCCTCTTTTGTAGGGCTACTGCAATTTGCTGGGGGTCCTCTCCAGACCCTATTTACCTGGGTCCCTCCCACACCTGGAGGTATCACCAGTGGAAGTTGCAGAACAGCAAAGATGGCTGCCTGCTCCTTCCTCTAGGAGATCTGTCCCAGAGGGGCACCAACATGATGCCAGTGGGAACGCTCCTGTATAAGGTGTCTGGTGACCCCTGCTGGGGGGTCTCACCCAGTCAGGAGACATGGGTTCAGGGACCCACTTAGTAAAGCACTCTGGCTGTCCCTTGGCTGAGGGGGTGCACTGGGCTGGTGGGGGAGAATCCCAGTCATCCAGACTGCCCGGATTCCTCAGAGCGAGCAGGGGAAAGACTAAGTCTGCTGATCTGTGGAAACCATGGTTTCTCCTTCCCCCAGGAGCTCTCACATGGTTTGGCTGTGTCCCCACCCAAATCTTATCTTGAATTCCCATGTGTTGTGGAATGAACCCAGTGGGAGGTAACTGAATCATGGGGGGCAAGTCTTTCCTCATGCTGTGGATAAGTCTTTCTTATGATTAAGTCTTTCTCATGATAGTGAATAAGTCTCATGAGATCTGACCATTTTAAAAATGGGAGTTTCCCTGAACAAGCTGTCTTTCTTTGCCTTCTGCCATCCTTGTAAAATGTGACTTGCTTCTCTTTGCCTTCTGCCATGATTGTGAGGCCTCCCCAGTCATGTGAAACTGAAAGTTCATTAAACCTCTTTTGTTTGTAAATTGCCCAGTTTTGGGTAAGTCTTTATCAGCAGCATGAGAACAGACTAATGCAGTAAATTAGTACCAGTAGTGTGGGGCACTACTGAAAAGATACCTGAAACTGTGGAAGCAACTTTGTAACTGGATAACAGGCAGAGGTTGGAACAGTTTGGAGGGTTCAGAAGAACACAGGAAAATGTGGGAAAGTTTGGAACTCCTTAAAGACATGTTGAATGGCTTCGACAAAAATGGTGATAATGATATGGACAATGAAATCTAGACTGAGGTGGTCTCAAATGGAGATGAGGAACTTGTTGGGACTGGAGCAAAGTGACTCTTGTTATATTTTAGCAAAGAGATTGGCGGCATTTTGCCCCTGCCCTAGAGATTTGTGGAACTTTGAACTTGAGAGAGAAGATTTAGGGTATCTGCAGAAGAAATTTCTAAGCAGCAAAGCATTCAAGAGGTGACTTGGGTGCGTGAAAGTCATTCAGTTTAATAAAGGAAGCAGAGCATAACAGTTCAGAAAATTTGCAGCCTGACAATGTGATTGAAAAGAAAACCCCATTTCCTGAGGGGAAATTCAAGCTGGCTGCAGAAATTTGCATAAGTAACGAGGAGCCAAATATTAATACCCAAGACTGTGGGGAAAATGTCTCCAGGGCATGTCAGAGGTCTTCATGGCAGCCCCTTCCATCACAGGCCCAGAGGCCTGGGAGGAACAAGTGATTTCATGGGCCGGGCCAAGGGTCCCAATGCTGTGTGCAGCCTAGAGACTGGGTGCCCTGTGTTCCAGATGCTCCAGCCATGACTGAAAGGGGCCAATATAGAGCTCGGGCCATGGCTTTAGAGGGTGCAAGTCCCAAGCCTTGGCAGCTTCTATGTGGTGTTGAGCCTGTGAGTGTACAGAAGTCAACAGTTAGGGTTTGGGAGCCTCTGCCTAGATTTCAGAAGTTGTATGAAAATGCCTGGATGCCCAGGCAGAAGTTTGCTGCAGGGGTGGGGTCCGCATAGATAACCTCTGTTATGGCAGTGTGGAAGGAAAATGCATGGGTTGGAGCCCCCATACAGAGTCCCTACTGAGACACTGCCTAGTGGAGCTGTGAGAAGAGGGCCACCATCCTCCAGACCCCAGAATGGCAGATCCACTGACAGCTTGTACCGTGTGCCTGGAAAAGCTGCCGACCCTCAATGCCAGTCCGTGAAGGCAGCTGGGAGCTGTACCCTGCAAAACCACTCGGGTGAAGCCACCCAAGACCATGGGAAACCACCTCTTACATCAGCGTGACCTGGATATAAGACATGGAGTCAAAGGAGATCATTTTGGAACTTTACAATTTGACTGCCCCACTGGATTTTGGACTTGCATGGGGCTTGTAGCCCCATTGTTCTGGCCAATTTCTCCCATTTGGAATGGCTCTATTAACCCAGTGCCTGTACCCTCATTGTATCTAGGAAGTAACTAACTTGCTTTTGATTTTACAGGCTGATAGGCAGTAGGCATTTGCCTTTTCTCAGATGAGACTTTGGACTGTGGACTTTTGAGTTAATGCTGAAATGAGTTAAGACTTTGACTTTGGGGGACTGTTGGGAAGGCATAATTGGTTTTGAAATGGGAAGACATGTGATTTGGGAGGGTCCTGGGGCAGAATGATATGGTTTGGTTGTGTCCCCACCCAAATCTCATCCTGAATTCCCATATGTTGTGGGAGGGACCCATATGTTGTGGGAGGGACCCAGTGGGAGGTAATTGAATCATGGGGACAAGTCTTTCCCCATGCTGTTCTCATGACAGTGAATAAGTCTCATGAGATCTGATGGTTTTAAAAATGGGAATTTCCCTGAATAAGCTCTCTTTGCCTGCTGCCATCCATGTAAGATGTGGCTTAGTCCTCCTTGCCTTCTGCCATGATTCTGAAGCCTCCCCAGCCATGTAAGTCCTTTAAACCTCTTTTTTTTTTTGTAAATTGCCAGTCTTGGGTATGTTTTTATCAGCAGCATGAGAGCAGACTAATACAGACTCCATTCCAGGGAGATCAGAGTTCTGTCTGTAAAGCCCTGGCTGGAGTTGCTAAAATTCCTGTAGGGAGGCCCTGCCCAGTGAGGAAGGATGGATCAGGGTCCAGCCTAAAGAGGCAATCTGGCCACAATCTGCCACAGCCACTGCGCTGTGCTGTGGGGAATTTTCCCTGGGTTCAAACCTCCCAGTCTTCCTGAGTCCAGCAGGGGAAAAAAGGCAGACTAGAGCTGCAGTGATGGCTGCCATCTCTCTTGCTGGGAGCTCAGTTGTCTTAGTCATCTTAGGCAACAGACATCTGCATTGATGGTGTCCACTCCTCCCCTCAGGAGCTCAGTAGTCTTAGGCAGTCTCTAGCCGAGTGGCTGCTGAGAATCTGCACAGCTCTGTGCTTAGGACCCAAGAGCCTGGTGGCATGGGCTCACGATGGGGATCTCCTGATCTGTGGGTTGCACGGATCTGTGGAAAAAGCATAGTTTCCTGAGCAGGTTAGCACACTCAGTCACTGCCTCCCTTGACTGGAGGTGGGAGCTCTCCTTGCCCTGGGTGGCTCCCAGCTAGGCCATCATACCATGCTACTTTTTCCTGCTCTCTGTGGGTCACACCAATCACCTAATCAGTTCCAGTGAGAGAACCTGGACACGTCAGTTGTTAGTACAGGATTCACTCACTGTTTTCATTCTTCTCAGTGGTAGCCTCTGACTACAGCTGTTTCTAGTCAGTCATCTTGGCACCCCACCCTGCACCTTTTCTTTTATGTGCACTAATAAGTTGTTTTTTGGCTTAAGCCAGATAGGTTTTTAAATATATATACTTTAAATATATATATATAAGACACCACATATGAAAGAACTAGCTGTGGAGGTAGAGGTTGAATTCAGCCTTGACTATGTTGAGTTTGAGGTGTTTGTGAGGCATCTTTATAGAAAAGAGATATCTGGCAGGAAATTAGATATGTGGATAGAAAGTTAACAATACCTTATACAGTGTTTGGTAAAAATTTTTAGAGAGTCATTTTGTAATGCATGCAGAAAAGATCTTCAAAAAAATGCTGACCTCTCCTGTAGAACCATTTAGACTCAAAGGATTTGGAAGAAGCAATTCTTTATTCTCAGTTTCTTCAAGGATTATTAGTCTATTCAGAGTTTTTACTCCTAGATCCAGCATTTACAATGAATGTCCATTTCATTTCCAATTTACCTTCTAGTTGTGATGAACTGCGTAATAGCCCCTCAAAGATGTCTAACTCCTGGAACCTGTGAATGTTAATTTGTTTGTAAAAAGAGACTTTTCAGGTGTGACTAAGGTAAGGATTTTGAGATGGGGTGATTATCCTTGGTTATCCAGGTGAGCCCAAAGTAATCACAAGAGTTCTCATAAGAGAGAAGGCTGTGTGCTGACTGAGGCAGAGATCGGAGTGATGCATTTTGCAGATGGAGAAATGGGCCAAAAGCAAAGAGAACTGGTGGCCTCTAGAAACTGGAAAAGGCAAGGGAACAAATTCTATCCTAAGGCTTCCAGGAAGAACTTGGCCCTGCCAGCACCTTTATTTTATACCAGTGAAACTGATCCAGACTCCTCTCCTCCAAAACTGTAAGAAATTAATTTTGTGTTGTTTTAATACACCAAGATTTCTGAAACTTTTTTACAGCAGCCCCACTGAGGCTGTTAGGGAGAGCCCTAGTCCAATCTGACTAGTATCCTTACAGGGAATATGTAATATGATGTTTGTGTGTTTCTTTCTATGTATATATCTCAAATTTAACAGCTTTATTGAGTATAATTCACATATCATAAATTTATCCAAGTATAAAATTCAATTATTTTTTATTATATTCACAGGTATGCATAACCATATCTGCAGTCATTTTAGAACCTTTCAATCACCACCAAAAGATAACCCCTGTACTTTAGCTATCTTCTCCCTGTCCACCATTTTCCATATCCCTAAGCAACTACTAACCTACTTTCTGTCTCTATAAATTTTCCAGTTTTAGACATTTCATATAGATGGAATCATATAACATGAGGCCTTTGCGATCAGCTTATTTCACTTAGTATAACGTTTTCAAAGTTCATCCACATTGTAGCATTTAACAGTACTTTATTCCTGTTTTTGGTTTTGAAACAGAGTCTGGCTCTGTTTCCCAGGCTGGAGGGCAGTGGAATGATTTCAGTTTACTGCAACCTCCACCTCCTGGGCTCAAGCCATCCTCCTACCTCAGCCTCCCAAGTAGCTGGGACTATAGGCATGCACCACTCCACCTAGCTAATTATTTTTTGTATTTTTTGTAGAAATGGAGTTTCCCCATGTTGCCCAGGCTGATCTGCAACTCCTTGGCCTTCTATCTACCCACCTCGGCCTTCCAAAGTTGGGATTATTTCATTTTATAGATGAATATTATCCCACTATATAGACACAACACATTTTTATGTATCCATTAATTAGCTGATGGAAAAGTTTTTATGTAGACATATGATTTCATTCCTCTTGGGTATATACCAATAAGTAAAACTACTGGGTCATATGGTAACCCTATGTTTAACTGTTTGAAGAACTTTCAGATTGTTTTCCAAAGGCTACATCATTTCGCATCCCTATCAGCAGTATATGAGCATTCTCATTCCTCCATATCTTCTCCAACATTGTTATATGATTTTTTTGATTCTAGGCATCCTACTGGGTATAAAGTGATATCTCATCAAGGTTTTGGTATGCATTCCCATTATGATGGTTATGACCTGAATTATCTTCCCCAAACTTCCTGGGTTCATATGTTGAATCCCTAATCTGTATTTCAGAATGTGACTGTGTTTGGAGGTAGGGCCTTTTAAAGAGGTAATTAAGTTAAAATGAGGCTGTTAGGGTGAGCCCTAGCCCAATCTGACTGATATCCTTTTAAGAAGAGAAGATTAGGACAAATAGATAGACACCAGGGATCTATGTGCACAAAAGAAAGACCATGTGAAGACGTAGCAAGAAGACAAAGATATGCAAGCCAAAGAGAAGGGCCTCAGAAGAAAAAACCTGCTGACACCTTGATCTTGTTCTTCTAGATTCCAGAACTGTGAAAAAAAGTTTTTCTGCCACCCACTCCATGGTATTTTGTTATGGCAGCCCCAGGAAACTCATGACTAATGATGTCAAGCCTTTTTTCCTGTGTTTATTGGCCATTTGTGTATTTTCTGTGGATAAATGTTTCCTCAGATTGCTTGTTTTAAAATTGTCTTCTTATTGTTGAATGGTTGAGTTGTAAGAGTTCTTATATATTTTGCATACTATGCCCTTAGCAGACATATGATTTGCAAATATGTCCTCTAATTTTATGGGTTTTTTCTACCTTGTTGATAGTTCCTTTGATGCACAAAAGTTTTTAATTTTAATGAAAGCCAACTTATCTAATTTTTCATTTCTTCTGCTTTTGGTGTCATATCCATTTCAAAGGCATGAAGATATTTCCTTTATATTTTCTTCCAAGAGTTTCATTTTTTTAGCTGTTACAAGTATATTCTTAATCCATCTTGGATTAATTATTACATATGGTGTGAGGTAAGGGCCTTTTTTTTTTTTGGCTATGTAGTTGTTTTAGCATGATTTATTGAAAGATCTGTTCTTTCATTGTTGAATTGTCTTGACATCTTTGTAAAAAATAAGTTGACTAAAGATACATGATTTTATTCTGGACTCCCAGTTCTTTTTCTTTCTTTATCTATTTATTTTATTTTAGCCACAGGGTGTATGTGTGCTTGTTTGTTACATGGGTATATTGTGTATTGGTGAGGACTGGGCTTCTAGCGTCCCCATTACCCAAATGGTGAACACTGTACCTCATAGATAATTTTTTATCCCTTGCTCCCCTCCACAACCTCTTCTCTATAGGAGTCTCTAGTGTCTATTATTTCCATCTTTATGTCCATGTGTATCCATTGTTTCGCTCCCCATTATAAGTGAGAACATGTGGTATTTGATTTTCTGTTTCTGAGTTAGTTCACTTAGTATAACGGCCTCCAGCGCCATCCATGTTGCTGCAAGGGACGTAATTTCATTCTTTATGGCCACGTGGTATCCCGTCATGTATATATGCCACATTTTCTTTATCTAGTCAACTGTTTATGGACACTTAGGTTGCTTCCATGACTTGGCTGTTGTGAATAATGCTGCAATGAACATACAAGTACAGATGCCTTTTTGATATGATTGTTTCCTTTTATTTGGGCAGATAGTCAGTAGTGGGATTGCTGGGTCCAGTGGTAGTTCTATTTTTAGTTGTTTGAGAAGTCTCCATACTGTTTTCCATAGAGGTTGAACTAGTTTAAATTCTCACCAATAACGCACAAATGTTCCCATGCCATCTGTTGTTTTTCCACCTTTTAATAGTAGCCATTCTGACTGGTATAAGATGATATTCTGATTTTAATTTGCAATTCTCTGATGATTGCTGATGTTAAAGCACTTTTCATGTGTTTGTTGGCTGCTTGTATTTTTTCTTTTGAGGAATGTCTATTCATATGATTCTCCCAACTTTTAATGGGGTTGTTTTTTTCTTGTTGAGTTATGTTCCTTGTAGATTCCGGACATTAGTCCTTTGTCAGAGGCATAATTTGCAAATATTTTCTCTCATTTGGTGAGTTGTCTGTTTACTCTGTGGATTATTTCTTTTGCTTTTTAGTTTAATTAAGTCCAATTTGTCTATTTTCATTCTTGTTACAATTGCCTTGGGGGTCTTCATCATAAAATTATTTGCCTATGCCAATGTCCAGAATAGTTTTTTCTATGCTTTCTTCTAGGATTTTTATAGTTTCAGGTCTTACATTTAAATCTTTAATCCATCTTGGGTTAATTTTTGAATATGGTGAGAGATAGAGGTCCAGTTTTATTCTTCTGCATATGGCTAGCCAATTTTCCCAGCACTATTTATTGAATAGGGTGCCCTTTCACCATTATTTATTTTTGTTGACTTTGTCAAATATCAGTTGATTGCTAGTGTGTGGCTTTATATGCAGGTTCTCTATTCCATTCCATTGATTTATGTGTCTATTTTTATACTAGTGTCATGCTGTTTTAGTCACTATAGCCTTGTAGTATAATTTGAAGTCAGGCAATGTGATGTCTCCAGATTTGTTCATTTTGCTTAGGATTTCTTTGGCTATTCAGGCTCTTTTTTGATTCCATGTGAACTTTAGAATTTTTTTTTTCTAGTTCTGTGGAATATGACATTGGTAATTTGATAGGAGTTGAATGCGTAGATTACTTTGAGCAGTATAGTAATTTTAACAATATTGATTCTTCCAATCCATGAGTGTGGGATGTTTCCCCATTTGTGTAATCTATGATTTATTTCAACAGTATTTTGTAGTTTTCCTTGTAGAGATCTTTCACCTTCTTTTTTTTTTATGAGAAAATATTTGCAAATCTTATATTTGACAAATGAATAATATGAAGAATATTTGAAATGCTCTCAAAACTCAACAGTAAGGGGTGGGCACGATGACTCAAGCCTGTAATCCCAACACTTTGGGAGGCTGAAGCAGGTGGATCACCTGAGGTTGGGAGTTTGAGACCAGCCTGACCAACATGGAGAAACCCCATCTCTACTAAAAGTACAAAATTAGCTGGGCGTAGTGGTACAGGCCTGTAATCCCAGCTACTCGGGAGGCTGAGGCAGGAGAATCACTTGAACCAGGGAGGCGGAGGTTGCAGTAAGCCAAGATTGCATCATTGCACTCCAGCCTGGGCAACAAGAGTGAAACTCCATCTCAAACAACAACGACAACAACAACAACAAACTCAACAATAGGAAGACAATATGATTACAAAAGACATGAAGAGACATTTCAGTGAAGAGAATATACCGATGCAAATAAACATATTAAAACATATTCATTGTTAGCTATTAGGAAAATGCAAATTAAAACAATAATAACGTACCAAACACACCCATTAGAATGGCTTAAATTACAAGTAGTGACCACATCAAATACTGGCAAGGATGGCAAGGATGTAGATAACTCTGAGTGCTTATACATTACTGATGGCTATGAAATATGGCACAGCCATTCTGGAAAACAGTTTGGCAGTTTCTTTTTTTTTTTGGATTAAACTAACTTTTTAAAAGAGACTATCCATATGTATTTTTGTTTTGTTTTGTTTTTTAATTTTTTTATTATTATACTTTAAGTTCTAGGGTACATGTGCACAACGTGCAGGTTTGTTACATATGTATGCATGTGCCATGTTGGTGTGCTGTACCCATTAACTTGTCATTTACATTAGGTGTATCTCCTAATGCTACCCCTTCCCCCTGTAACCTCCCCACAATAGGCCCCAGTGTGTAATGTTCCCCTTCCTGTGTCCAAGTGATCTCATTGTTCACTTCCCACATATGAGTGAGAACACGCAGTGTTTGGTTTTCTGTTCTTGCAATAGTTTGCTGAGAATGATGGTTTTCAGCTGCATCCATGTCCCTACAAAGGACACAAACTTATCCTTTTTTATGGCTGCATAGTATTCCATGGTGTATATGTGCCACATTTTCTTAATCCAGTCTGTCACTGATGGACATTTGGGTTGATTCCAAGTCTTTGCTATTGTGAATAGTGCTGCAATAAACATAAGTGTGCATGTGTCTTTATAGCAGCATGATTTATCATTCTTTGGGTCACCTTCTTGATTAGATTAATTGCTAGGTATTATGTATCTGCATGTGTGTGTGTTTGTGTGTGGCTATTGCAAATGAGATTGAGTTCTCGATTTGGCTCTCAGCTTAAATGTTATTGGTGTATAGAAATGCTGTGGATTTTTTATGTTTATTTTGTATATTGAAATTTGTTTGTCAAGTCTAGGGGTTTTCTGGAGGAGTCTTTAGGGTTTTCTAGGTATATGATCATGTGATCAGTGGGCAGAGATAATTTGACTTCCTCTTTTCCAATTTGGATGCCTTTTGTTTCTTTCTTTTACATGATTGCTCTGAGTAGTGCTCCTAGTACTACGCTGAATAGGAATGGTGAGATTGGATATACTTGTCTTGTTCCAGTTCTTAGAGGTAATGCAATCAACTTTTTTCCATTTAGGATGGAATGTTGACTATGGGTTTGTTGTAGGTAGGTCTTATATTTTTAGGTGCTATTTTCTTTTCTTTTCTTTTCGTTATTTTATTTTCCTGGTGGAATAAAATAATGGCTACTCCATAGGCAGACCAGCCAGGCGTGTTCTTTTGATGCCTAGTTTGTTGAGGGTTTTTATCATGAAGGGATTTTGGATTTTATTGAATGCCTTTTTTGCATCTATTGAGATAATCACATGGTTTATCTTTTTAGTTTTGTATATGTGATGAATCACCCTTTTCGATTTGCAGATGTTGAACCATACTTGTATCCTTGGAATAAAACCCATTTGATCATGATGAATTATTTTTCTAATGTGCTTTTGGATTCAGTTTGCTAGTTTTTTCTTGAGAATTTTTGCCTCTATACTCATCAGAGATATTGGTCTATCGTTTGCTTTTGTGTGTGTGTGTATACTGGCCTGATTTTGATATCAGGGTGATACTGGTTTCACTGAATGAGTTACAGAGGAATCCCTCCTCCTTGAGTTTTTGGAATATTTTCAATAAGATTGATAGCCTCTCTTCTTTGTGTATCTGGTAAAATTTGGCTACAAATCTCTCTGGTTCTGGGCTTTTATTTGTTGAAAGATTTTTTTATTACTGATTCCATTTCATTACTTATTATTGGTCTGTTCAGGATCTCTATTTCTTCCTGGTTTAATCTTGGACAGTTGTAGGTTTCCAGTAATTTATCAGTTTCCTCTAGGTTTTCTAGTTTGTGTGCATAGAGGTATTTATAGTAGTCTCTGAGGATTTTTTGTATTTCTGTGGCATCAGTTTTAATGTCCCTTTTCTCATTTCTGATTATAATTATTTGAATCTCTCTTTTTTCTTGGTTAATCTAGCTAGCAATCTATCAATTTTGTTTATCCTTTAAAAAAACTTTTTGTCTCATTGATTCATCATGCCTTTAAAAATAAACTCAATCTCATTTAGTTCTGCTTTGATCTTTGTTATTTCTTTTCTGCTGCTAGTTTTGGGTTTGGATTATTATTATTTTTTCCATGAATTATTTTTATGAATCTGGGTGCTCCAGTGTTGGGTGCAGATATATTTAGGATAGTTAAATCTTCCTGTTGTATTGACTTCTTTATCATTTCATAATGACTTTTTTTTTTTTTTAACTGTTGTTGGTTTAAAGTTTGTTTTGATATAAGGATGACTACTCCCTCTTGCTTTTGTTTTCCATTGCATGATATATCTTTTTCCACCCTTTTGCTTTGAGTCTATAGCTATCTTTAGCCAGTATGTGTGTCCCTTGTAGGCAGCACATATTTGGGTTTTCCTTTTCTATACAGTTTGCCACTCTGTATCTTTTAAGTGGAGCATTTAGACCACATACATTCAAGGTTAATATTGATATGTGAGGTTTTGTTTCTGTCATAGTGTTGTTAGCTGATTGCCTTGGGATTTCAATTGTGTAATTGCTTTATAAGGTCTGTGAGCTTTGTACTTATGTGACCTTTTATGATGGTGAGTGTTGTTGTTTAATTTCCATGTGGAGAACTCCTTTGAGGCTGGGCAGTGGCTCATGCCTGTAATCCCAGCACTTTGGGAAGCTAAGGGGGAGGACTGCTTGAGGCCGAGAGTTTTAGACCAGCCTGAACATAGTAGATACCATCTCTACTAAAACAACAACAACAACAACAAAACTCCTTTGAGCATTTCTTGGACGACCAGTCTAGTGGTGATGAATTCCCTATTTCTCCTTGATTTACGAAGCTTAATTTGACAGGATATGAAATTCTTGTGTGGCATTTATTTTTCTTTAAGGATGCTAAAAATAGACCCCCATCTCTTCTGGATTGTAAGATTTCTGCTGAGAAGTCAGCTACTAGTCTGATATTACATGTATATATATGCAATTAGACACTTCTCTCTTGCCATTCAGGATTTTTTTGTTTACATTGACTTTGGATAGTCTTGGTGAAGTTCTTGGAATGTATCATCCAGAAATTCTCTGAGCTTCTTGTATCTGGATGTCAAAATCTCTCCTAAAACTAGGGAAGTTTTCTTGAAGTATTTCTGCAAATAGGTTTTTCATACTTTTTGCTTTTTCTTCTTCTCCCTCTGGAGTACCTATAACTCATAGGATTGTACACTTTAGTATTTCTCAAAGGCTTTGTTCATTAAAAAAATTTCTCTCTGAGTTAATTTGAAAGACCTGTCTTCCAGCTCTGAAATTCTTTCTTCCACTTGGCCTATTGTTAACACTTACAAGGTATTTTGTAACTCTTTGACTGAATTTTTTATTTCTAGAAGTTTTGTGTATATTTTTTAAAATGACATTTATCTCTTTTCATGTCCTAAATTGCTTTTCTGATTTATTTGTATTGGTTTTCAGCTTTTTCTTGGATCTCACTGAGCTTCTTTAAAATCAGTATTTTGAATTATTTATCTGATATATTGAATACTTCATTTTGGTTAGGATTTGTTGCTGAGGAGTTAGTAATCCCCTTTGGGGGTGTTGTTACATTCCGTTTTTTCATACTTTCAGAGTTGTTTCCCTGGTTGTTTCTTATCTGGATAAACTATCTCTCCTTCTTATTTTTTTATTTTGCTTTCCTTCGGACAGGATTGTTTTGCCCCATTGAGAAGGTGTCTGTAATGTATGATGTGGTGTAGCGTCCTTTGGGTTTGGTTCTGGGTGTTTTCAGTGGCAAAGAGTCTGTATAAATTCTTTGGTAATAGCCTTTGTATGGTGGCTTTCTCAAATGCTAGTTGTAGTAGTGATGTGCTAAGCATGTGAGCAGCCTCACTTATTGCCTCCTGTGGGCTCAGGGTGATGGAGGTCTCAGGAAGCTTATTTCATTCTCCAGTGCTGTGCACTTGAGTCAGCTGATTTCCTGTTGTGTTGCACCATTCAACTTCCAGGCCAGTAGGTGGCGTTTATGTCTGTTTTTATGTTCATGTCTCCTACATCCTTGTGGTTCTTATGCCTAGTTTCCTACCCATGAGTGAAAATGGGGTATACAAGTGCCCAACTATTGTTGAATTGTCTATTTCTCTCTTCATTTAAATCAATTTATACTTCGTATGTATTGGTGCTCTGTTGTTAGTTGCATATATATTTATGATTGATGTAGTTTTCTGATTAATTGACCTTTTAAAAACGTCTTCTTTTATCTACAGTAATATCTTTTGTTTTAAGGTGTATTTTGTCAGGTAATTGTATAACCATTCCAACTTTCTTGTGGTTGCTGTTTGCATGATATTTCTTTTTCATCTTTTTACTTTAAGTCTATTTGTATTTTGAATCTAAAGTGTGTTTCCCATAGATAGCATATATTGGCTTTTGTTTTTTGATCTAGTCTGAGAATCTCTGCCTTTTGACTGGATTATTTAGTCCATTCACCTTTAATGCTATTATTGATATAGTTGGAATTATGTTTGCCATTTTTTTTTTATATATATCTCATGTTTCTCTTGTTCCTCTGTTCCTGCTTTACTACTTTCTTTTGCATTAAGTGAATATTTTATAATGTATCATTTTAATTTTTAAAATTTTTTTCACTATGTTTTTAAGTTATTAGTGGTTACTCTAGGGTTTTTCTATATACACTGTGACTTATAATAATCAGTTTGAGATTTATACTAAATTAATTCTAGTGAGATACAGAAATGTTACTTCTATATACCTTTGTTCCCTTCCTCCCATTTTTGTGGTACTATTATTATTCATATTACCTCTGTTACATCTAATATCTGAATTTTACAAACACACAATGCATTGTTGTAATTATAAATTTACATGCTTTTATGTATTTTTAGGAATATTAAGGAGAACAAATACACACACACACATTTATCGCTTTTGTTGTGTTAGCCTTTTAATTTATCATTTCTGGTTCTCCTCATTTGTTCCCATGGATACAACTTGCCATCTGAAGTCATTTACTTAATCCAGTACAGCTTTGCTCCCACCCACCTCCTTTGTTTATTGACAAATATTACATTTTTATGTTATAGGCTCAACATTGCATTATATACTTCTTTATACAATTACTTTTAAAATCATTTAGAAGAAGAAAGGAAAAGAAGCCCTGACTTTTACAATTGGATAATTACCTTTCCTCATTCTTTTTGCTTTTTTTCATATATATTCCAGTTACTCTCAGGGTTCACTTGTTTGTAGCATGAATTTCTTTTAGTACTTCTTATAAGGTAGGTCTGCTAGCAACACATTCCCTCTGTTTTTATTAGGACATGTCATTATTTTACCTTATTTTGGTGGATATCGAATTCTTGGTTAATAATTGCTTTTCTTGGATCATTCTGAATATGTTGTTCTTCTGGCCTCAATTAATTCTGCTGAGACATCAGCTGTTAATCTTCCTGGAGTTTTATTCTAAATGATGACTCATTTTTATCTTGATGTAGTCAAAATTTTCTTCTGGTCTTTAGCTTTAGCTTTTTCTCTTTCAGGTATCTTTTGGTGTGACATTGTAATCATACCTTCCTTTACTTTTTAAATCATGGCCCCTTTTATTTGAAAATATTATTTGAAATTATTTATACTCTCTACTTTGAAAACTTTGTTCAATCTGCCATCTGATGTCTGTTAAACCTGACATCTGGTAAGTCTTCCAGGCAGTTTCTGTTGTCTACAATTTTTTTCAGTGTATGGCTGATTCTTTCCTGCTTCTTTATATGTCTCATAATTTTTTATTGAAAAACGAAACATTTTAGGTAGTATATTGTAATAATTCTGGATACTGGTCTTCTGGGGCTTGTTATTATTTGCTTATTTACTTGTTTGTTGATTGACTAGATTATTTTGGTGAAATTTCTTTCTTCCCCTGAAGCATAAAGTCTACGAAGCTGTTTCTCAGGGGATGCAGTTTGATATGCTCACAGTCAGCTGGGAACACAGTGGATATGGCAGAGCTCTCTTTTGTCTTTTTCTCTGGTCACACCCAGGTATTTTGCTCCACTACTTGCTGGCTGATGGCTCTATTGCTTTCAACAATGCCCTGGAATATAGATTGTTCTAGAAACTGACCCAAAAACTTTGGGCTCTTCTTAAAAAATTGTTCCTGAGGTCAGTTTTTGAGATTTGTTTTGACCCTAAGAGGGCTCCTCCCAGATGTCTTGCTTTCTGTTTCTCTATAGCAAATCATCCAGCTTACAGTTTAGGCTATATCTCTAATGAATCTCTATCAATTTTTTCCCAATTGCTTTTCACAAACCTTCACTGTTTTTGAGAGTGCCTTTAGGCTTGAAATTGTCCATGGTTTGTTGGAAATGAAGTCAGTTTCTTTGGGGAGAGATTTGAAGTACTCTGTTATACAGTGTCCTTCTCTACCTTTGGGCAAAATCTCTGAGCCACAGTTCTGGTCCTGAAACAGGGACAATGACAGACTTCTCTCTAAATGATATACCTACTTTAAGTGCTAGTAACTTTTGGTGTGTGTGTGAAGTGGTCCCAGTTCAACTCGGCTTGACTCTGCTAGTATGGCACTGATATGGTTTAGCTGTGTCCCCACCCAAATCTCACCTTGAATTGCAATAATCCCCACCTGTCAAGGACAGAGCCAGGTGGAGATAATTGAATCATTGGGGCAGTTTACCCCATTCTGTTCTTGTGGTAGTTAATACATCTCATGAAATCTGATGGCTTTATAAATGGGAGTTCCCCTGCACAAGCTCTCTCTTAGCTGCTGCCATGTAAGATGTGACCTTGCTCCTCATTCACCTTCTACCATGATTGTGAGGCAGCCATGTGGAACTGTGAGTCCATTAAACCTCTTTCCTTTATAAATTGCCCAGTCCTGGATATGTCTTTATTAGCAGTGTGGAACAGACTAATGCAGGCACCTGTTAAACCAAACTAAATATGGCCTGAGAAGGAATCCAAACTTCTATATTTGAGTTCTTGTGGATGAACTGTAACCTAGTTTAATAGCCAGACAAAACTGAAAACCTAACTTAATAGTATACACCGAAACAATAGTTGAGTGTTGGCCATTCCAGCAGTCATGCTTCAACCTGTTCTTGTTGAAGCAAGTGTTCTTCAACTGCTGAGACTGCTGAGTGTTCAAATAAGGCAAACACGGAGCTGTTACCAACCTCACTGTTTCTGTACTTCACTTCTGATTCCCGTACATCACTTTAACTTTTTGTCTATAAATTTGTTCTGACCACAAGACACCCCTGGAGTCTCTGTGTATCTGCTATGATTCTGGGGGATGCCCAATTCGTTCATCGTTCATTGCTCAATTAAACTCCTTTAAATTTAACTCAGCTGAAGTTTTTCTTTTATCAGATGACGTCAGAAGCAGGCTCTGAGGTGGCGCTTATAGTGACCCCCAGGAGTGCTGAGTAAACATGCAAGGTACCTGCAGGACCCACTTGTGTCCGTTGATCTCTCAGAGCAGCTGGGGATTATGGGTAAGCTCCCTCTTGGATTTCGGAGCTCCATGGATTTGTGTTTTGAGCTCTCTGAGTTTCTTTGAGCAAATTTCTGATCCAAACTAGGTTTGGAGTTGTGACAGAAATTGGACTGGGTCCAGGAACGGATTTGATCCGGGAATTAACTGGCTTGGATCCAGTTAGAGGCCTTTTACATCTGACTGGGTCAGAAAGGAACTGGTAGTAAGCAGTAATATTTCAGGGGTTATACAGTTTGGCTTTTGAAAATTCAGAGAGATTTTTGTGTTCTACCCTTTTGTTTCATTTTTCTTGCATGCATCGGTAGGAAAAAATCATTGGGTAAGTTAATCAAGAGAACTGGGAGTAAAGCCAATATTTTAGGTAAAAATGGAATCCTTAATTTTTGGAAAACTGAGTTCCTTCTGGCTTATACTTTAGACCTGGGAGGCAGCGAAGTCTTACAGAAATGGCAAAATCTTACTAAAGGTAACTTACAGTGGAATGTTCCAAATGAACGACAATGCATTGAAGTACATTTAAAAATGAGGGCTCTCGGTAAAGTCCCTTTGGCTAAGAACGGAGTTGGCACTACGGGATGTCAACTGCTATTTTCTTTGGAATAATCTGCCTTGCACTCTTTGCTGATGACTATGGGTGACAGAATTAGGTATATACAGGAATGTGGGACCTGGAGAGCTTTTTCCTCCCCGAAAAGGGAAAACTTGAGAGCTGATGGGACTGCTGGAAAAAAATCCCTTTACAATAGCAGCTGCAGCCGCCTGAACTTCTCAGTGTCACTGCAATGGATTGGTCTTTCTCCGGTCTTCCTGAGCATTTTGCCTTCCCCACCGTGCCACAGGCAAACCTTTTCTCTCTCTCCTTTCTGTTTTTTATCTTTTCTGTTACTCAGGGCAACCATCTTGCCCAGAGACCACGTATTGAAACTCCTAGTCAGAGGTTGGATTAAAGATGATGGGGCCCATCTGAGGGCAAATTTCAGCCTTGACAGTTTGATATCAGGTGCTAAGCAGAGTGGCTAATGTCTGTTTTATCACATGTATTTTACTCTGGCCAGAACGAAAAAAGGTAATTTTCCTTTATGATGCAGCTTGTCTCCCAATGTGATGGTGCAGCAAGCTGGGTCACCAGGGCCACTCAGGGAAGGAGAATCCAGAAACCTGGTATTCCAGCAAAAGACTAAGAATTTCTTACCAGTCAGATTTCTGGCTTCTCCTTCTCTCTGCAGACGATTGATTAAATGGTAAAAATTGCTGTTTAAGCTGGGCACAGTGGCTCACACCTGTAATCTCAGCACTTTGGGAGGCTGAGGCTGGTGGATCACTTGAGGTCAGGAGTTCAAGACTAGCTTGGCCAACATGGTGAAACCCCATCTTTACTAAAAATACAAAAAATTAGCTGGGTGTGGGGGTGGGCGCCTGTGATCCCAGCTACTCAGGAGGCTGAGGCAGTAGAATAACTTGAACCCAGGAGGTGGAGGTTGCAGTGAACTGAGATCACGGCATTGCACTCCAGCCTGGGCAACAAGAGTGAAATTCCATCTCAAAAAAAAAAAAAAAAAAAGAAATCACTGTTTATCCCTTCTGTAAAGTTTTGATTAATGCAAAAAAGAATTCTGAGGCTAGTCTTAAACGGATACATTTATGCTATGAATTTGTTTTTCTGCGTCAAGGGGTACCATAGGATAAAACATGGGCTTAGAACCCCATAAGCTCGCTGCTCAAGACAGCCCAGCAGGCTGGTCAATAACAAACTTTCCTACAGGTCCCTGAAACAAACAAACAAAAAACTGGATGGGGTCTCCATCTTGTTTTATGTCCTTGGGAGCTTGACCTTGTAACCACATGGCAGTACTTTCTCTTGGTCTTTACCTTCCAGGGAATAGGAATTTTAGGTTTTATGTCATAGTTAGCTCTAAAAATTATCTTGAGTAGTTAAAAGCCTCTACAAGCTCAAAATTAACTACTCTAGACTCCTTCTGGAAAGAGCCATGGAGATTTCCCTGTGCTATAGCTCAGTAGCTAAGGTTTTGGCCTTTCACACTAGAAGTCCAGGTTCAATTCCTTGCTTAGAAAGCAAGTCCTTTCTGGTTTAATATCTACGTAACCTTGTCTAGTCTCTTCTCCACCATGGACTATCCTAAGTTTTCCTTTCTCTGAGCACCTGGGAGGTTACCTTTGGTAAAGTTCAAAATCCAGAAATATTGGCCAAACTGGGTAATAAGAAATTTTAAAAGGATATTATTAAAGGGTGCTATGGTTAAAAGTCAGCTTAATTAAAAGCAGATATGCAAGCTCTAAGAGCCTGGATTCCTTGGCAAAAACAGGAGGCACCAGAAACCCATTTCTTGGCCCTGTTCTTCCTAGGGCTCCACCCTAAAGCCAATAACCAATTAAGAAACTTAAAAACTGGAAAATGAAAAATCTTACAACTACCGTAGTAATCTTATGTCTGTCTGTTTGTGTAATTATATATGTGTTGTGTGTAATGTTTATATAAAAGAGTTCCAATTAATTGGCTTAAACAGAAACAAGTGCTTAACTAAAATATTTTGAAAGCAAAATAAAAACTTTAAGGCCTTTTAGTTCATGTAACTTTAGTAATTATTGGGAAATAAAAACAGCTTTAAAGATTATTGATAAAATAAAGACATTTTGTCTAAATTATGCAGGTCAGATATTAGGTTTACTAAATGCTTTAAGGTGATAAACTGCTTTGACTTTTGAAAATTGTTCAATTTATTTTAAAGACATTAAATTCTAAATAAGGCCTGGGGATATATGGAATTACCCATGCCCCCTAGCTATGCAAAGAAGGTTACAGAGAAAGAGATTTTACATAAGAAATGATGTTGTTTGGTAAATTATTGTCCTAAAGTAAAATGACTGGTTGTTTAAAAAGAGGGATGTTTAGGGCAAGTCAGAAAGTCTAAACATGTCATACATAGTGTGTGTAAGTTGTGAAATAATTTATGAAAATAAATTAATGCCAGAAATGGTTTACAATTTAAAGATGATTAGGCTTCCTAAATGCTTCCTAACATGCCGCTGTGATTCTTAACTGTATAGCTTGCCTGCTCTACAGCTAGGTAAGGCCTGGGACACATGGAGTTAGACACTGGAAAGAATCAGATCTTTTCTGCATTTCTGTCTGGGTTGTAGGCTCCACACCTAGTATGTAATTAAAATCCCTTACTTACCCAGGTTTTCACCAAAAGTAAAAGTTGCTAAGAGTTAACATTTTAATAGCAATTTAATAACTTAAATAACTTTTAATAACTTTACTGATGAAATAAGTTTACATACAAGGTGTGTAAAGGGAATAAAATGTGTTTTGTAAGAGATTATAAGAAAGTATGGAAATGTAAATTTTTGTCTAGGTTAGAGGGTTAAAGGTTTATTTTGAATTAAAAAGCTAAAGGTTAGAACAAGTTGTGAATGGTTTATAAAAATGAATTATAAGAGGTTCTATGTGTGAATGTATTGGCTAAAGTTAAAATGGCATTATTCAGGTTTTCTTTTGCTATAAATTGGACATTGGAATAGAAGAACAACAGAGTTTTCTTAGAACATTGTTCTGCTCTGAGAAAAAAAGTTGTAAAGGGTTTTAAAAGGTTTATGAAAATCTTACCTTATAGTAAAGCTAATTAAAACAATAGATTTATAAAAGGTCATTAAAAACTAGCTTTAACATTAAAAATACACTAATGGAAACATAAAATTTGTTTTTCTCTTTTAAAAAGGATTTTTATGTAACATTAAAAGATAAAAGGTTTTAGTTTACCTTTTAAGAAAACTATAAAAGGGAAAAGTGGAGGAAAGGAAAGAAAGGAGACAGTCAATTGTCCTAATGCTCTCTTCATTTGTTCTTGTTTGGAAAGCTGAGTCTCCTCTCTATCAGAATGTTTTGTCCTTTAAAAAATCTTTGTGTTATCATTTTGGCTAAATGAATGACTTATGGTAACCTAAGATTCTATTTTGTAATATCCAATGTTTTAATCCTTTGGTGTTTAACAAAGCTTTCAAAATCAAGCTCTAGATTATCATGCTAAATCAACCAATACTAAAATTGTTTAAATATACAATTTAAATGAACTCTCTGGTCTAAGTCAAATTATCTTTGATAACCCATTATTTATCCGTGCTATGCATCTAAATTGGAGAAACAACTGGTATTCAAGAGGACATGAGTCTAATGTTAAGCGTAGTCTCATGGAGAACCAGGACAACCTCCTTGTCCTTCCCAAGTGCTTAAAGCTTTTTTTATTAAAGGTTCTGCATTCCATGACTTATCACAGAAAAGATAAAATAATCCACATAGAATACGTTGATGTGGTGACTTATAAATTGTGGAAATATTTTAAAACCAATGTTTGGTTTCATATTCCTGGGAAGACAATCAAAGCTTCAGGTACATTTGGCTACCTAATGTGTCATTTAAACATTTATAAAGAGATTTCACTCAATTGTCATTTTCAATGCATGTTTTCTGGTTGTATAAAAGCTTTCCCATGCAAGAGGGCTGATGCTGTAACAGTAGATTATTGTGCTACCATGTATTTTCACCAGGTAAAGACCTTCACAATCTAGAACCCGAAGACTGGATCTTCTGAAAACATCAGAGAAAGACCGTTCTTGCCATCCACTCTACAGTAAAACTTTGGAGCCTTGAACCTTGAGTTTATAATCTCACAACTGAGAAGGGTCCCTCCACACTCCTGGAACTGTACACCCATTCGAACCCTTAAGGTAAAACTAACCAGGAAAGTTTCTCCCCAGAAAAAGATGGCATCCTTGATGTGAACAGCTTTTCCCAATATCACAGATCAAAACTTCTACTATCATGAGACTCTTATCTTTGAATGTTTTTACCTTGTTTATGCCTCTATGAGCAATAGAAATGAAAAGGGGATCTGTAAAGTCCACTTGTAGGGTATAATTTTATTTGTGAAGGATTTTGCAGCAAGCCAACCTTAAACATAAATAAACTTATACTTTAATAGATAAAAGATGAAGGCCCAAGGTAGTTGAGAAACTTTAGTGGTATAGACGTTGCCTCACAATCAGTCAAAACTCCTCTTAACCCACATCATGGATTAAAGAGAACATTGCCAGGAGGCCTTCACCCTTCTAGAAGCACATCATTTGTTAGGTCCTTTTTCCATGGTTTAGAATAAAAGAGGCAATAATTAGAAATGTCTCCCTCATAATAGGCTCTACAGCAAATTCTACTTTAAAGGATGTCGTTACACAACAGACTTTAAATTCTCTTGTGAAAGTTATGCTAAATAATAGAATTGGCTAAACAGAAAAGTACCTGTGCTGCTGCTGACACTTGTGGCCTATGGAGACATACATCAAATGTAAATTATAAAAATTCAGTTGTAGGGGATTGATGAGAAGACCACTTAGTCAAGCGAGCAGGGTCTTCATCTAGCTCATTATTTAATCTATTTAATTTTAGGTGGTTTGGGTTATGGGTAAGGGGTGTGCGCCAAACTCTTGGTATTATCCTCCCTATAGTCATAATAATAGTCTCCCCTGGTGCCCTGTATTCTCTCAAAGGTTTTAAATGTTTGCATGTAGCCATCTCTAGAATGTCAAATGGTCTTTCTTCAACTGGAATGACAAAAGTTGAAAGAAATGTGCAACCATGAGGACATCGTAACCTATGAATGACGTGCTGAGAACAGAAACCCAAAATGATGGTAACCGAGAGTGCTGCTAAGGCCCTAAGTTTTGGTCACACTCTCACCTAAGTGAGAACCTGGCCAAAAAGGGGAAATATTTTTAAACAAAATTATGGGAGGCCATTATTTTGGACTGAGCTCATGCACTAGGTCCTATCAAACCAACCAAACTAAAATGGAAACGGGTTGTTCTAGCATAAGGAGGTACCCTCTACTCAGTCCTTATTCTCTCTTTGCAAAACCCACTGTTTCCCTGTTTCCCAGTGGGTTTTGAAACCATATAAGTACATTTGCGACAATCATAGTAATATCAATGACTAAGGTTTTGGTCAATCTCTCAAACTTGAGAAAATGACCAAAAGCGGAGAATTGTTAAAGCCAACTAAATATGACCTGAGAAGGATTCCGTATTTCTATATTTGAGTCCTTGTGGATGAACTGTAACCTAGCTTAATAGTCAGACAAACTTGAAAATTTAACTTAATAGTGTGCACTCGTAACAATAGCTAAGTGTTGGCCAATCCCAGTGGCCATACTTCAACCACTCATAAACAGCTGAGTGTTCAAACTGTCTTCAAATAAG
This sequence comes from Piliocolobus tephrosceles, assembly GCF_002776525.5. Lineage (NCBI taxonomy): Eukaryota > Metazoa > Chordata > Mammalia > Primates > Cercopithecidae > Piliocolobus > Piliocolobus tephrosceles. The sequence continues at coordinate 99,879,464 of NC_045443.1, forward strand.
GCAAACGTGGAGCTGTGACCAATCTCGCTGTTTCTGTACCTCACTTCTGATTCCTGTATATCACTTTAACATTTTTGTCTATAAACTTTTTCTGACCAGGAGGCACCCCTGGAGTCTGTGAATCTGCTGTGATTCTGGGGGCTGCCCGATTCATAAATCATTCATTGCTCAATTAAACTCCTTTAATTTTAATTTGGCTGATGTTTTTCTTTTATCACACCCTTACCCCATAAGCCAAGGAAAGGGCAACTGAGGTCCCAGTATTTTCAGTGGCGCCAAGGTACACCCTCTGTTCCATGAGTAGGGTCTGGAGAGAAGAAGGGAGCCCCTACCTGTCAACCAGATTTCAGAAACTATAGTAGATCTTCTCTCCTCAAGGAAATGCATCTAATTTCTGATATCATAATCGAGGAGAAGTAGGCAAGACTGTTCTATAAGATAAGTTAGCATCCTGGAGGGTTTTTAGACTCAGGAATGGGGATCTCTAGGGAACAGATAGTAAAGGTTCCTGCTAATCGGGGCAAATAGAGCTTAGTGTTGCATCACAGCTGTTTTCTAAGATGGCCGATATTGTTCCACTCTCTTCCTTCATTCAGTACCTCTTTTAAAACAATTACTCAGAGGTCATTGCTTATATCCCAAACTACTCATTAGGACAATATCAGTTATAAAAGGTTGCTGGGTTCTTTTTGATTTGTGCCAGCTTCCCATCACTTGCTGCTAGGAACCTCCTATCATAAGCTGGGAGACTGGTTGATGTGCATAGCTCCTTACCTATTTTATAGTGTTTTCCAGTCTTTTATTTCATATGAATTCTGATTACCTAACAAGAAATTTTCTTATCCCACTAGCTTTCTCACTAAGAGGAAATGTCAAGCCTCTAAGGCTCTTCCCATCTATCTGTACTCACAGTTAAATTGAACTGCAGAGACTGGTATGAGTAGCTGATTGAGGAGGTAATGAAATATCCCAGGCTGCTTTTGGCAGCAACTCTGAATCAACCAAGGCCAGCCAAGGCAAACTTTAAAGGCAAAAACCCGGACTAAATGGATGAATTTATTCTAATGAATTTTTATTCACATGCCTCCACAGATTGTTTACAAGTTTTGTCTGCTTTTTGACTAGTAGAATTTTTTATTGCATTCACATAAAACAATGATGAACACTGCTAGTTTCCTGGGCTATTGAAAATTGCCTTTCTTATTGAGTTTTTATGAATGTTTCTCTGGTAGAGAAAGGAGGTGAAAAAAATGAGAGATTGCTAACTTTCTACCATCATAAAGTCTGGATTTGGATACTGTTTTATGGCAAAGACAGTAATGTTTCCCCAAATTTCCTAGAATTCTTGCAGTTGGGTTGAGTCATGTGGTTAGCTGTGGTCTATGGGCTCGAAATGACATATATTGACTCTGATATGAATCTTAGAAGAGTCCACACAAACGACTCCAGCTATCTTTTACTTTTCTCTGTTGACCAAGAAAGCCATATGGTAGAGCCTTCATCATCCTGAATAACTGGGGAAGAGATCTTGTTGACCCAACAGTTGATAGGAGCCGTGGAAAATAGTGTGAGCCACAGTAAACTATTTTGGTACAAGCCAGTAAGGTATTTAGGGGTGGTTTGTTATTGCAGTTGCCTATCCCAACTAATGTATTTTTCTACATACCTAAACCATCAGGTTTCGTCAAAACATTCATGGAAAATAAGAATGTCTCTAGATGATTTGTCGGCTTTTCATTCAAATTGAATATGTTGTACATATCTATTAGTTGAAAAAATTAATAAGGATGGTAGACATGTTATTCTTAATAGGACAGGATAGTGGTTTTTGAACATTCCCCCTGCTGTATATTAGCTTTACTTTTAAATAAATACAGTAGTGAGGTGTGTTTATTCTCCCATTATTGGATAACAGGGGCTTCTTGATCTAAAATGATAGGTAAGTGGTCCCCTCTACTGTCCTAAGGTCATTACTTATTGACACCTCCCCATTATGCCTAGTCAATGTGTGATAAAAGATTGCTGGAAAACGACAGGCATGAACCAGGATATTTTCTCCTCTGTCCTCTTTTTCATTTGCCTTTTGATGTTTCTGCTGCTATTTGGCACCTCCGCTAGAAGATTAGAAGGGGAAAAGAGAGGAAATTAAGCTCTTTTCCTGCAGACTAGCAGTTCTGATTTTTAAAGGGTACCTCAGGGTATTGTTTCATCTATTTATGAGTTTCAGGAGCATGTGTTTGTGTGTGTGGCGGTAGGGGAGAAGAGAAAGAGAGAAAGATAGAGAGAGACAGATATAATTAAACATGGAGTTTGAGTTTCCATGTTATCTGATTCTAGGAATTTAGTGTTGCCTGCATATTTACCAAGGATTATAGTCCTTTACCATAATTTGCTGTAATTGATTATGTTTCTGTGTGTGTGTGTGTGTGTGTGTGTGTGTGTGTGTGTAAGAGAGAGAGAGAAGAGAGAAACAGCGAGACAGAGAGAGAATTAAACGGATTTTCAGAGTTTCCACATTATCTGATTCTAGGAATTTAGTGTTGCCTCTATATTTACCAAGAATTATAGTTCTTTAATTATTATGGAGGATAACTAAAAATATCCTCCATAATAATTAAAAATTCCTTGTTTTCAAGTGGTATAATGACTTTCTGTGCTAAGATCACTTGAAAATGTTAATTAAAGAAATCTATTTGCTCAAAAAAACTAAATGTGCATACTTTACACCTGTGGCAAATAATATAAAATTATAATTTGCCTTTGAGCTTAATCAAAATCAGCTTTAAATTTATTAAGCACCTGACTTTTGAATTTTTAATTAGAGACCATTTTGTTCAGTATGTAGTTTAAATCATGGAAGCATAGTTACTTTTCAAGCAATTCCTTTAAGACTTGGGGCTTCTGTGTTTAAAGGGATCCTGTAGGGCAATCCAGGGGTTACAGTATGGGCAGTAACCCCATACCAATTTAAGGGTTTTCTTATTCAGTAAGATGTTTTCTGAGATGAAAGAGATGTGTATATTCTATGTAACAGAGATAAGTGTAAAATTTTATTCACCCTATGGGAAAAATTTGGATAGATTCCTCTTGGCAGTGAAAAGTATAAAATGAACTTAAAGAATGACTCTCAATAACATGAATGCAACAATAATGAACACATTATGGCTCCATTTATAAAAGTTTTTAAAGTAAAATAAAGCAATTTATTGTTTAAGGACACATGTTTGGTAAAACCATAATGAAAAACACATGGAAATGAACACAAAATACCATCTAATGCTTACTTTGGAGAACAGGAGGAGAGCCTCAAAGAGGGAGATGTACGTGGAGGCTTCTACCACTTTAATGTTATATTTCTAAAATTGAGTCGTGAATACACAGATGTTGATTTCTATTCTATTCTTTGCACTGTACATATGTCTTCTATACTCTTTTGGAACTATACCATATTTTATATATAGTTCAGTAAGTGGTAGTTCAATACGAATTGCTGATGTGGTATGACTCACTCAAAAGGGTTAGTGTCTCTTGTACATAATATTGTTAAAAACTTGGAGTTAAGGAAATTGAAGGTATTGTCATATCTAGCCTTGATCAGACCATGCTTTAGTACTTTGTTCAATTATATGCACCCCACTTTAAGAGTGATGCAGACAAACTAGATTATGTTTAGGGGACAGTGATGAGGCTGGTAATGATTCTTGAAACTGTATATGATATATGATTCTTCATATATTTGAAGGGAAGGCATGAGAATGAAAGCTTAGATTTATACTACATACTCAAAAGAATAGAATCAAAATTAATAGATGATGCAACAAGAAAATATATTTTATCATAACAAAAATAGATTTTATTGTAAAAGAATCAAGAACTTACTAATAATTACATTTGTTCAATGAGTTGTCTTGATACATAGTGAGTTTCCTACTGGTGGAAATGTTCTAGCACAGGTTGGATGATCTCTTGGTGGGATATTATCGGAAGATATCCCTGAAAGTCATTCTGGGTCCTGAAATTCTTCGAAGATTTCCAGAAATCTCTAGTCAGCCTGAAGTTTCTATTCAAGATCTCCTAGTTAAGTAGCAGCAGAGTAAGTAAGAGCACAGAGTCTAGAACCAGATTCCTGGGTTGAATCCTTGCGTTTTCAATTACTACCTGTATAACCTTGAGAAAATTACTTCTCTGTGTTTCCTTTTTGCAATCCATAAAGTGGGTCTATCAACCTCACAGAGTGGTTATAAGACTTAGAAGAATGCCACATAGTAAGTGCCACTAAATGTTTACTTTTTTTAAGAAATAATTTTTTCTAAAGATCATTCAATTTACTTTGAATCAATTATGTTTGTGCTTTTGTTTTAAATGAAAAACTTTCTTTCTCTCTCTTCCTATGAGCAAATATATTTAATTATCCTCTGACATACAAGGGCATTGGAGTTTGTTCTTTTATTTTTTTATTTTGTGGGCCCTAAATTCTAACAGTTCCAGTAAGTGTAGAATTTTAAACTAAAAAATCTCTTAACTTGACTTAAGTGGCTTTAGAATAGCTTTGTTACATTAATCACAGAACCATAGAACCCCAAAAGCCAAGAAGAACCTGAAAGAATAATTTAGCCTCTCTTACCCTTGGAATTAGGTACGTTGTCTGCCAAGTCTCCTTGCCCTTGAGGGATTGCTGCAAAGCCTGTCTCATTGTTCAATCTTTGCATGGCTCCTTCAATCATTGCTAATAGGAGGTGGATTGTCTGTTAAAAGTTAATGATGGTGAGCCAGGGAGTAGTGTGCTGTTTTCAGTTTATTTGCAACAGTGGAAAGGGCAAACCTATTCATCTCAATGAAAATGTAACTGTTTACACTGGAAGCTTAAATTTTAGGACACACCATGTCCTGCTTTTGAAAAGACAGTTTGTAGGATAAGAGATGTTACAGTGATATTATGGAGGCCACAAGAAGTATATTTTCTGGTCATTGGTAGAAAACAATGATTAAAATCAGGCTTCTTTCGTAGGAGATACTGGTCACATTTTCTAAAATGTTGTCTATGAGATAAGAAGAAAGCAAGAATTATTAAATCTAGATCTCTGATGGGAAGTAAGAACAGAAGTGAGGACAGGTGAAAGGAAGGCTAAACATGGTTTGCACAGGTACATTTCCTACTGATGATTGGTAGTGGTTGGGAGGGGACAGAAGGCAGGGAGATGTGAGTTGATGAGGCACAGAGAATAACTGGGAATGGTGAGGCTTGAACCTCAAGTTATAACCTAAGATTCACATATATCTTGAAAAATATACTCTTGGTTCATTCCAAACATGGAGCCATACCTATTCTAACTTCTCATGAGTGATTTGAGTGTTGTGACACTTCTGTAAGAGATAGAGAAAAGCAGAGAGAGAGATTGTCAGCTTGGAATGCCTCTAGGTGGTGATGCTGGAGATAGCATCAGTCTGCGTATCAGGGCTTTCTGGGTGTGGTGTAACCCAGAATAACAGTCTGGATAGGCTGGATACTGCTGCTGTGACAAAATATTTTCCAATCTTGAATCTTAGAACCTCAGAGGTTTGTTTTTTCTTATATTACATGCTTTCCCTGTTTCTCTTCCTTATGGGTTGCAAAAAGGAAGCACAGAGAAGTAATTTTCTCAAGATTATACAGGTAGTAATTGAAAACGCCAGGATTCAACCCAGGAATCTGGTTCTAGACTCTGTGCTCTTACTCACTCTGCTGCTACTTAACTAAGAGATCTTGAATAGAAATTTCAGGTTGACTAGAGATTTCTGGAAATCTTCAAATAATTTCAGGACCCAGAATGACTTTTAGGGATATCTCCTGATAATATCCCACCAAGAGATCATCCAACCTGTGCTAGAACATTTCCACCAGTAGGAAACTCACTATGTATCAAGACAACTCATTGAACAAGTGTAATTATTAGTAAGTTCTAATTGTGAAGGGAATTATCTTCACAATTCCCTATAATAGGGGTGTCCAATCTTTTGGCTTCCCTAGGCCACATTGGAAGAAGAAGTGTCTTGGGCCACACATAAAATACACGAACACTAACAATAGCTGACGAGCTTTACAAAAAATTGCAAAATACTCTCATAATGTTTTAAGAAAGTTTACAAATTTGTGTTGGGCCTCATTCAAAGCTGTCCTGGGCTACATGTGGCTGGTAGGCCACAGGTTGGACAAGCTTGCCATGGAGGCTAGACAAGTAAGCTTTGTGTGTTTTCCTGCCTTGTTGGCACTTCCTCTTGTTCATAATCCTCTCCTTGCCATAGGGGTAATTCTCTGGGGGCTATAATAGTTAAAGAACAACAAAAAAGAACATTTGTTTAATAATTTAAAAATGTTAACCTCATTAAATATGTAATGAAGTGGAGATGTTATAAATATAAATGTGAAAGCTATTAGAAAAATTCTGGTTAATTGGATATATAGAGAGAAATATAGGTTGACTGCTAAATATTTGCAGCCTGTCTAGCCTCACTGGTGGATGGTAATACCATTTGATGAGATGAGAATGGCTGGGAGGTAGGGGAAGGTTCGAGGGAGAAATCTGTCCAGACTTGTATTAATCTTTTGCTAGCTTAAAAAGCATAATTATAGGTGATTGTTTTTCTTCTCTATTTTTCAGCCCTACATTTTTCATAAAAGAGGGTTTGATAGTGAAAATAACCTAATACAGAAGAAAATATGTAGGTTACATTCTGAGGTCTGTGTCTGGGATATCCCAGCCTGGGTTGGGACTGTTCTGAGACTGAGGAATGTTGCTGAAGGAGGCTGGGATGAGCTTCCTGTGGTTTCTTAGATGGTCCTTGCTGGGTAGACAGGGTAGGGCATATGGCTTAAGTTGCCAAGATGGTGCCAAATGCCTTCATTTGGTTCAGAATGGTTTGATGGATGCTTTTGATTTTTTTAAATGCTTCTCAGGTTGAAAACATTTCCAGTTTTCATCCTTTTCATGGGAATTTATTGAACATAAGTAAGTCGGATGTTTTTCTTGTGAGCTAGAAGACTGAATCATGTAACATGACAAAGGAAAGAAAGAAAAAGGATTCACAATTCTAAAGAGTGGGCAATTCCCTTGAAGGAGTGGGTCATTTCAGTGAAGCTGTTTGTTTGGCCTGGGTTTTCTTTAAGTTTATTTTTCGCAGTCAGTTGAGAATTTGAGTGTTTCTCACTACTTTCCTCAACTCTATCACTCTTTCTATGGCTTGTGGTTGGAATACAGGGCCATCCAAGTAGCTTGTGGAGTCTCAGGCAAATGCCCTTTGATTCTCAACTCTTGTTTAGAAAGGTACATTCTCTTTCAAGGAAAAATGAAGCCATGTAAGGGAAGCTTATGTACAAAATAGGATACTCCAGTTAACTCAGGTTATGATGAGTTGTCCTTTTTGTTTGTTTGTTTCAGCTGTTGCTATTGAAAACTCTTATAGAAGAATTTAGTTATTTCTTTATTTTATTTAGTTAACAATTTTAGTAAATAGATTTACTTTTTCTATGGCAAACGAGAACCTAGCAGTACTTCCGAATCATAGGACATATACATATACAAGACATTAATTGATCTTCCCACACCATCTAACATTTCTGCATGTTCTGAAATGTTTCTTCTATAGACGTGTTCTGAAATGTTTTGAAATGTTTCTTCCATAAACTGTTCACTCCTTTTTCCCTAAATGTGTGTTATATGTTGATATTATACTGGGTGCTCAGAATTATCTTTAAGAATAATGGGGCAGGCTGGGCATGCGGCTCATGCCTGTAATCCCAGCACTTTGGGAAGCTGAGGTGGGTGGATCACCTGAGCCCAGGAGTTTGAGACCAGCTTGAGCAACATGGAAACCCCATCTCTACTAAAAATACAAAAACTAGCCAGATGCCTGTAGCCCCAGCTACCCGGGAGATAGGCATGAGAATCACTGGAACCCAGGAGGCAGAGGTTGCAGTGAGCTGCGATTGTGCCATTCCATGCCTGGGTGACAGAGTGATTCTGTCTCAAAAAAAAGAATGTTGATGTCCACTTGATTTCTCAAGAAGTGCACTTGGTTTCTCAAGTTGTCCACTTGGCCCTCCTCCAAGTTGGACTTTCCTTTCTTTCCTTTCAGTGTTAAAGCTTTCAAACAAACTTTCACTCCTGCTCTGAAAAAAAAAAAAAAAAAAGAAAAAAGAAAGAATGATAGGAAACACATGGGCTGGTAAAATTAAGATCAAGTACTGTACCTGGTCTTAGTCTGCTTATAAGCTAGTTGGAAAGAAAAGACACACACTTGCAAAAATAACTAAAATATGACAAATAGTTAAAATATGACAAGTGTCATGGGAGCAAAGCATAGAAAAAAAGGCCATGGAAGTTGAGCAAGGGTACAGTCTCTGTGCACAGAAAAATCTGATAAGGCTTCTCAGAAGAAATGGAATTGGAGCTGGGATCTGAGGTCTAGATTACCAGAGAGGGCAGTGGGAAGGACATTTCGGGGAGGAAAGAAGCAAAGGCACAGAAATGAAAAAATAGAATACATGTTTGGGTGGGGCAGGATGATGAAAGCAATGAGAAGATTAATTTGTTTGGAGCAGAAACCCTCCCATCCCCATCACCAATCCTATTAACTCAAGGGTTCATTTAGTTGAAGTACAGTAAAGCTTCAGTCCCTTACTTGCCCTTTTGAGTCCCAGTTTCCTTATTTGTAAAATGAGGTTAATCATACCTACCAGCCATAGATTAAATTATTAAATGATTAAATGGATTAAATGAGATAGGATACTAAAAGAAAGGTGTTGAGCAGGGTTTCTCATACTTTATCATCCCTCTTCACTCAATTCATTGCATTCAGTTTAATTCCAGTGCTGTCTGTCATACTATCAAGATATCCCCTATTCTACTCCCCCTTGAGGATAATTTAAATTTGACTATGACTGCATTTCTCTAAACCAGTTTCTAGTCACCTTCTGGTTTAGAATTTTCTTGGCATAAGCCATCTGTATATGCAAAGGAGACCAATGTCACATTTGAGAGCTTTAAATAATTCCTCACTAACCAGTTCAGGGTGGCTAGAGTATAACAAGCTAAAAGGGAGTGGTTGGCAATAGGAAAGGTGTCTCAGTTTGTTTTCTCTTGCTATAACAGAATACTTGAAACTGGCTAATTTATAAAGAAAAGAAACTTATTTCTTACAGTTATGGAAGATGAGAAGTCCAGAGTTCAGCATATTCAAATCTGATATTGAATTGCAGTTCCCATAATCGCTGCGTGTCATGGAACGAACCCCATGGGAGGTAATTGAATCATGGCAGCGGTTACCTCCATGCTGTTCTCATGATACTGAGTGAGTTCTAATGAGATCTGATGGTTTTAGAAGCGGTTTTCCCCCACTTCTCTCTGCACATCTCCTGCTGCCATGTAAAGAAGGGTGTGTTTGCTTCCCCTTCCACCATGATTGCATGATTGTTAAGTTTCCTGAGGCCTCCCCAGCCCCATGGAACTGTGAGTAAGAGCCTTCTTGCTAGTGGGGATGCTGCAGAGTCTTGAGGCAGTGCAGAGCATCACATGGCAAGGGGGCTGAGTGGGCTAACATGTTAGCTTAGGTTTTTCTTCTTTTTCCTATATAGCCACAGTTCCCTTCCAATGATAGCCCATTAATTCATTAATCTGTGAATAGACTAAGCCATTCATGAGGGCAGAGCCCTCATGATCCAATCACTTCTTAAATGCCTCACTTCTCAATACTGCCTGATATGGTTTTGGCTGTGTCCCCACCTAAATCTGATATTGAATTGCAGTTCCCATAATCGCTGCGTGTCATGGAACGAACCCCATGGGAGGTAATTGAATCATGGCAGCGGTTACCTCCATGCTGTTCTCATGATACTGAGTGAGTTCTAATGAGATCTGATGGTTTTAGAAGGGGTTTTCCCCCACTTCTCTCTGCACATCTTCTGCTGCCATGTAAAGAAGGGTGTGTTTGCTTCCCCTTCCACCATGATTGCATGATTGTTAAGTTTCCTGAGGCCTCCCCAGCCCCATGGAACTGTGAGTCAATTAAACCCCTTTCCTTTATAAATTACCCAGTCTCAGCTATATCCTTATAGAGGTGGAAGAAGGGACTAATACAATGAATTGGTACCCCAGAGAGTGGGGCGCTGCTGTAAAGATACCTGAAAATGTGGAAGCAACTTTGGAACTGGGTAACAGGAAGGAGTTGAAACCATTTGGAGGGCTCAGAAGACAGGAAAATGTGGGAAAGTTTGGAAACTCCTAGACACTTGGAGGGCCAAGAAGACAGGAAGAAGTGGGAAAGTTTGGAACTTCCTAGAGACTTGTCAAATGGCTTTGACTAAAATGCTGATAGTGATATGGCCAATACAGTCCAGGCTGAGGTGGTCTCAGATGGAGATGAGGAACTTGTTGGAAACTGGAGTAAAGGTCACTCTTGCTATGCAAAGAGACTGGTGGCATTTTGCCCCTGCCCTAGAGATCTGTGGAACTTTAAACTTGAGATAGATGATTTAGGGAATCTGACAGAAGCAATTTCTAAGTGGCAAAGTGTTCAAGAGGAAGCAGAGCATAAAAGTTTGGAAAATTTGCAGCCTGATGATGTGACAGAAAAGAAAAACCCATTTTCTGGGGAGAAATTCAAGCCGGCTGCAGAAATTTGCATATGTGATGAGGAGCCAAATGTTAATCACCAAGGCAATGTGACAGCTGTCTTCAGGGCATGTCAGAAACATGTCAAAGTTCTCAGGTATCCCATAGTCCCCATGTGTCATGGGAAGGACTTGGTGGGAGGTAATTGAATCATGGGGGCAGTTACCTCCATGCTATTCTCATGATAGTAAGTGAGTGAGATCTGGTGGTTTTATAAGGGACTTTCCCCTCCTTTTCTCTGCACTTCTCTCTCTTGCTACCATGTGAAGAAGGACATATTTGCTTCCCCTTCCACCATGATTGTAAGTTTTCTGAGGCCTCCACAGCCATGCTGAACTGTGAGTCAATTAAACATCTTTCCTTTATAAATTACCTAGTCTCGGGTATGTCCTCATTAGCAGCATGAGAATGGACTAACTCACTGCCATATTTGGGATTAAATTTCAACACAAGTTTCGGTTTGCTATTCAAACCATAGCAAAAGGATACTTTCCTTTTTGTAGTTTTATCAACATCTTCTAGGACATAAACTTAATGGTAAACAACAGGTAAAATAAATGACATTGCTCCAAGGAATGCAATTAAAACCTAACTGCTATTGCATTAATCCATAGAGGAATGTGACTCAGGTCCGGGGAGAGGAAGCATTGCATTATGTCTCATTCTCATGCCATGTGAGAATGTTTACACCAGCTTGAGTTGTTGTGATGGGGTCGTCTATATCATTTGGTTCTTGTCCTTGTGACTCACTGCTTCTGCTGTAGAGTTAGCTTCCTGCAGTGGAAAAGGGAGGAGTTATTTTCCAGACCATATGGAGTAGAAAACAGCAGATTGACACAGGTTTTGTGGAAGCTAAAGGCACATAAACCGAAGCCTCCCAGAGTGTAACCTTGCAAACTTTTAAATAGCATTTTCATAGAGGTGTTTAGTATTTAGCATCTATCTTAAAACCTTAAGATTCCAAAGTTAGTTTATAGAAAATGGGCAAGAGAGGATAAATCGTATAAGGTATGGAATTTCACTGCCTCTGCTTATGTTTCCAGGTTGGAGAAGCTGGAGAAAAGAATGCTTCCCTTTGATTTACCTGGGCTGGGGAGTATGACAATGTCCATGTGTGTATAGGAGATTCTTGTACTTAAACTCTGTAAATGTGTGTTTCTGTGGTCCTATGCTGGGTGGAGGGTTCAACTAAGGTATTGATAAGGAATATGGATGAGCCAAAAGGACTGGAAAGTTTCAAATGCATGTGTGTTTCCAACTAATATTGGAGAAAACTTCTTTTGGCATCTAACACTGGCAATTTATAGACTTGTTGATTAATAGTGGAATTATCTTTAAAGTGTACCTGGATTGTAGAGAAATCTAGCTTCCCTCTCTAACTCATTCATCATAAGTTTACTGAGTAACTACTATGGACTAGGCATGTGTTAGATGCTGGGGTAGAAAGATAAACAGGACACAGTCCCACAGGAATTATGGTCTAGTGGAGAGAAGTGTATAGAAACTGTCACAGAATGATGTGATAAGTGTTATGATAAAGGAATGTGTAATAACTGCTAGCATAGAGAAGGAAATGTTTAAACCTGCTTGGGAGTGGAGGGAAAAGTCAGAGAAAGCTCTGTAGCAAAGCTAACTGTATAATAGGTTTGGTAGGATGAGTTACTTGGCAAATGGGCTGTAGTAACATACCCAAACGAGGAATATGTTGCCTCCAAAATCCAAAGGGCCCCATTAGGCATTGCTTTTTTTTATTGTTATTGTAGGAAGCACCAGATGCGATAGCTTATTCTTTGCCTTTTAATTCTTTTAATTCCTGCAAGATAAATAATCCAAGCCAAAAGGAAGCAGAAATATCATTAGACTGTCATCAACTAAGGCTCCAGATTAATTGCCTGAGAGGTAGAGAAGAGGGATGGGAAAGCAGAAATATACTTTAATTTAAAACACAAGCAAGTAAGGTGGATCAGTCAAGGGGTTCTGGCAAGAAACACAGCATATTCTGAAGAGTAGAACTGATTTGTGAAGAGACTATGTCAGAGCCATGCTAAGAAAGCCAACAAAGGATGGTGAGGCACCCAGGGACTAGCAACATCAGGGAGCTATTAGTACTCTTGGACCTGTAGGGACAAGGGAAGGAAATGGTGTTAATGAGCCCAGTGAAACCTGGCGTCATGGAGGAGGGGAAATAGTTTATCATGAAAACAGAATTCTGGCCCCTCAATCACTTCCAGACGTGAACCACTTTACGGACTCACAACACCTTGAATGAAGGGAAGGCTGGATTCCCTTGGGGAAGGACCCCTGTATGTGGACAAATATTTACACTGTTAATGTTCCTACCAGAATTCCACAAAGAGATTTATGCCTTTTTAATGGTACTGTGCATTGGGGGAAAAAAACAAATAATTTGAACTTTCAGAGATTACTGGACACTGACTCTGAACTGACAGTAATACCAAGAGACTCAACACATCACTGTGGTCTACCAGTCAGAGTAGGGGCTTATAGAGGTCAGGTAATTAGTGGAGCTTTGGCTCCAGTTTATCTCACAATGGGCCCAATGGGTACCTGAACACACCCTGTGATTATTTCCCCAGTTCTAGAATGCATAATTGCAATAGATACATTCAGCAGCTGGTGGAATCCCATCATTGGTTCCCTTACCTGCACAGTAAAGACTACTGTAGTGGGAAAGGCCAAGAGGGAGCAGCCACTACAACTGCCTCTACAGAGGAAAACTGTAAACGAAAAGGAATGCTGCATTTTTGGAGGGATTGCAGAGATTAATGCTGACATCGAGGACTTGAAAGATGCAGGGGTGATGATTACTACTCCCCACTCAACTCTCTTAGTTGGTCTGTGCATAAAACAGATGGATCTTGGATCTTGGAGAATGACAGTTAAGTAAGCTTAACCAGGTGGTGATTCCAATTGCTGCTTTTCATTGCTTGAGCAAACTAACACATACCCTGGTACCTGCTGTGCAGCTATTGATCTGGTAAATCCTTTTCCTTCATACTGGTCAATAAAAACCATCAAAAGCAGTTTGCCTTCAGCTGGCAAGGCCAGTAATATACCTTCACTATTCTACCTCAGAAGTAGATCAACTCTCCAGCCTTACACGATAATTTAGTTCACAGGGATCTTGATCACCTTTCTCTTCAAAAGGATATTATACTGGTTTGTCATATCAGTGGCATTATGCTGATTGGAAGTAGTGAGCAAGCAGTAGCAACTACTCTAGACTTAACTCATTTGCATGTCAGAAGGTGGGAAATAAGTCAGACAAAAACGGAAAGACTTTCTATTTCAGTAAAATGTGTAAGGGTCACAACCCCCTCGCCCCCTACCGCTGCCAAAAAAATAAGAACAATGCCTAATGGGCCTCTTTGGATTTTGGAGGCAACATGTTCCTCATTTGGGTATGTTACTCCAGACCATTTTCCAAGTAACCTGAAAAGTTACTAGTTTTAACTGGAGCCCAGAACAGGGGAAGGCTCTACAACAGGTCCAGGCTGCTGTGCAAGCTGCTTTGGCTCTTGCATCATATGATACAACAGATCCAATGGTGCTTAAAATGTCAGTGGCAGGTAGGGAAGCTATTTGGAGCCTCTGCCAGGGCCCTGTAAGTAAATTTAGGCATAGTCCTTTAGGATTTTAGAATAAAGCTCTGCCATCCTCTGCACATAACTACTGCTTTTTAAAGAAACAACTGATGGCCTGCTACAAGGCCTTAGTAGAGACTGAATGCTTAATCATGGGCCACAAAGTTACCATGCAACCTGAGCTGCCCATCATGGCATTTTCTGACTCACCAAGCCATCAGGTTGGGCATATACCACTTTGGTATATATGTGATAGGACCTGAGAAGGCACTAAAGGCACAAAGAAGTGGCCTAAATGCCAATGGTGTCAACTCCTGTTACGCTGCCTTCTCTCCCTCAGTCTGCACTTATGGCCTCATGAGGAGCTCCCTATCATCTTAGTCCATTTTCTGTTGCTATATCTGAATCACATGGACTGGGTAATTTATAAAGAGTAGAAGCTTATTTGGCTTACAGTCTTAGAGGCTGGAAGGTTCAAAAGCATGGTGGCAGCTTCTGGTGAGGGCTTTTCATACTGCATTATAACATGATGGAGAAGTGGAAGGAGAAGTGGCTGTGTGTGAAATGAGCAAAACATGAGGAGTGGCGTCAGTTCCTAATACCCCTAGCCCAATCTTATGGTAATGAATCAAGTTCCATGACAGTGAGAACTCATTCCCCAGAGAATTAACCTGGTCCTTCAAGAGTGACAATCCCATTTAATGACCCAATGACGACGACTACTTCTTCTTTTCTTCTTCTCCTTCTCCTTCCTCTTCCTTTTCTTCTCCTTCTCCTTCTTCTTCCTCTTCCTCCTTCTTCTTCCTTCTTCTTCTTCCTTCTTCTTCTTCCTCTTCTCTTCTTCTTCTTCTTTTCTTCTTCTTCTCTTCTTCTTCTTCTCTTCTTCTTCTCTTTTTCTCTTCCTCCTCCTCCTCTTCTTCATCATCATCTTCTTCTTCTCCTTCTCCTCCTCCTCCTTCTTCTTTCTTCTTCTTCTTCCTTCTTCCTATTTCTTCCTTCTTCCTTCTTCCTTCTTCTTCCTCCTTCTTCCTTCTTCCTCCTTCTTCTTCCTTCTTCTTCTTCTTCTTCCTTCTTCTTTCTTCTTTCTGAGACAGGGTCTGACCCTATCACCCAAGCTGGAGTGCAGTGGTGTGATCTTGGCTCACTGCAACCTCAACTTCTTGGGCCCAAACAATTCTCCCACCTCAGCCTCCTGAGTAGCTGGAACTACAGGTGTGCACCACCATGCCTGGCTAATTTTTTATTTCTTGTAGAGATGGGGTTTTGCTACTTATCCCAGGCTTATCTCAAACTCTTGCAGTTAAGCAGTCTTTCCTCCTTGACCTCCTGAAGTGCTGGGATTATAGGCATGAGGCACTGCACCCAGCCACAATGATTTTTTAAAGTTCCTACCTCCCAACACTGTTGCACCAAGAACCAAATTTCTCACATATTAATTCTGAGGGTACACTCAAGCTATAGCACCTATGATCAACTGATAGGAGAAAAGATTACTCAGATCTAGTTTACAGATAATTCTGTATGATATACAGTAATCAATGGGTGGAAGTGAGAGTTGCACCATTCGCAATTACCCCTAGTGACCCAGTAGCAAAATTTTTTCCTGTTCCTATGTCCCTATTCTCTGCTGGCCTAGAAGTCTTAGTTCCAAATGGAGAAATGGTTCCACCAGGAGACACAACAATGATTCCATTGAACTGCAAGATAAGAATGCCACCTGGACACTTTGGACATTCCTCTGAATCAACAGGAAAAGAAGGGAGTCATTGTGTAGACTGAGTACAGTAGATTGCCTTCCCCAGTATGGCTGGGCTTCATCCAATCCATTGAAGGCCTGCATAGAACAAAAAGAAGAATAAAATAGAAGTCACTCTTTGCTTGACTGTCTTCCAGCTGCGACATTGATCTTTCCTGGCTTTGCCCTAGAACTTGTGCTAGAACTTACATCATTGGATCTACGGGTTCTCAGATCTTTGAACTCAGACTGAAACTTACACCATTGGCTCTCCTGGTCCTTAACTGCTGGACTCAGAAAAAAGTATCTCACTGGCTTTCATGGTCCTCCTGCTTGATGACTGTAGATCCTGAAAATTTCTAGCTTCCATAACCATGTGAGTCAATTTCTTCTAATAAATATATATCTACATTTATATCTTCATCTATATCTTTATCTTCTATTGGTTCTGTTTCTCTGGATAATTCATACCAATACATACTTTGGTACCAAAAAGTGTTTGTAGTACTGTTGTAACAAATACCTGAACATGTGGAAGTGGCTCTGGAATTGGGTAATGAATAGAGGCTGGAAGTATTTTGAGGTATATGCTAGAAATATGGATGTTAAGAGCAATTCTGATGAGCTCTCAGATGAAATGAGAAACATATTTTTGGAAACTGGAAGAAAGATGATCTTTGTTATAACATGGAAAAGAATTTAGCTGAATTATGCTTGGGTTCTAGTGTTTGTGGAAGGTAGATCTTGCAAATGATGACATTGGATATTTAGTTGAGGCTATTTCTAAGCAAATGTTTAAGAAGTGGCTTGGTTCCACCTAACTGCTTATACTAAAATCTGATAAGAGACAGTGGAAGAAGGAATTGTTGAAGGATAAGTTGAAGAAGGAATTGTTAAGCAAAAAGGAACCAGAATTTGAAGATTTGGAAGAGTTTCAGCCTATGTATATTGCAAAAAAATGGAAAATATTCAGAAGAGAACACCAAGGGTGTGCCTGAACTGTCATTCAGTGAAGAGCTTATGAGATTATATAAGCAGAAGCACTGCCAGTTTAAACTGAAGGAGATGCAGACAGGACAAAATGAAGGAAGGTTATTAGACTCATTGGGATTTGTGGGGGGAAAGATGAAGAAGTTTTTTGGCTGTGAACATGTGCTATCCTTCAATAAGAGGGAAAATGACTCTAAAGGTAATTCAGAAAATAACAGAGCCACCGTCTTGTTTTCAATAGGTCAGATGCCTTCTTTCTTGAAGCTGTGAGGCCAGGACCACTTTGTTGTGCTGTGGAATCAGAACACCTTGAAGAACCTTGGGGACAAGGTCGCTGCCTGGAAGAGCCATGAATGCAGGATCTCTGCTCCCATGGGTTTTGAAGGTAGGACCCCAGTGGGTCTGGAAGATAGAGAATCAAGTCAAATAATTATTCTTGAGCCTTAAGATCTGATGGAATGTATCTTGCTAGGTTTTAGATTTGTTTGGGACTCATCACCCTTTTCTTTCCTATTTTTCTCTCTTGTAATAGGAATGTCTTTCCTATGGCTGTCTCACCATTTTAGAAGCACATGACTTGTTTGGTTTCACAGATTCAGAGGTGAATCTGGAGAGGAATTTTGCTTCAGGATGAATTGTACCTTGAGTCTCACTCATACCTGATTCAAATGATATTTTGATAAGACTATGGACTTTAGACTTTAGAGTTGATGCTGGCATAAGTTCAGACTTTTGAGGCTGTTGGGATGGAATAAATGTACTTTGTATACAATAAGAATATAAATTTTGGGAGGCCAGGGTGGAATATTATGGACTGAATGTTTCTGTCCTCAGTGAATGTCATGTGTTAAAACCCTAACTACCAATGTAATGTGGTTTGAAGATGGGGCCTTTGCACAGTAATTACGGTTAGGTGAAGTCATGAGGATGGGAATCCTCATGATGGGATTGTTGTACTTCTAAGGGGAAGATTTTTTCTCTTTCTCTCTCTGCTCCCCACTCACCAACTCTACTCTAGGTGAGAACACAGAGAGAAAGTGGCCATCTAAAAGCTGGAAAGATAACCCTCACCAGAATTCAAACATACTGGCACCTGATCTCATACTTACAACTTCCACAAATGTGAGGAAAAAATTCTGTAATTTAAGACATGTAGCCTTTGGCTGGCATTTTGTTATGGCAGCCCAAGCACACTAAAACAGTCAATTAAGTTTGTAGTGTTATTCAGATCTTCTCTCACTCGTCAACTATTTTTTTGTGTCTACTTGTCCTGTTAATTAGTAATAGAGGTGTGAAGTCTCCAACTGTAATTGTATATTTGTCTATTTCTCCTTTCAGTTCTATAGATTTTGCTTTATGTATTTGGAGTTTTATTGGGTGCATATACATGTAGCATTATTATGTCTTTTTAATGAATTGACCCTTTTATCATTATGTAATATTGATGTTAATATACTTTATTCTGAATACTACTTTAGCTAATATTAATATAAGCACTGCAGCTTCCTTTAATTAATAGTATACTTTTTCCATTCTTTAACTTTTTCCTTTGTCTTTATGTTTTAAGTAGATTTATTGTAGACAACATACAATTGAGTTTTACTTGTTTATCCAACCTGACAATGTTAGGCTTTAGTTGGAGTGCTAATTCCAGATGTATTTAATGTAAGTATTGATATGTTTGGGTTTAAGTATACCATCTTGCTAAATGGTTTCTACTTGTCCCATTGGTTCTTTGTTTTTCCTTTCCTCTTTTAGTGCCTACTTTTGAACTGAATATTTTTCATTATTATATTTATTTTCAAAATTGGCTTATTATTGGTTTCTCTAGGATTTAAACATCTTTAACTTATCACAGTTTACTTCCAAATATATCACTTTACATTTGGAGTGTAGCAGCTTTACCACATATACTTCTATTTCCTTTCTTTCAAACTTAGTGCTATTTTTGTTATAGTTTTTACTTCTATGTGTATTATCAACCCTGTAATATATTGTTACTATTACAGCTTTAGACAATTATATTTTAACGGAATTCAAAATTTAAAATGTCTTTTATACTTAACCTTATTTTTATCATTTCTATGCTCTTCATTCTTTCACACAGATGTAATTTTCTATCTGGTATCATATTTCTTGTGCCTAAAGAACTTCTTTCAATATGTTAGTTGCAGGTCTGCTGGCAATGAATTCCCTAAGCTTTGGTTGGTCTGAGAAAGTTTTTATTTTATCTTTATTTTGAAAGCTATTTTTTTGCTGGATATATCATTATCAGTTTATCATTGTGCTTGTTTTATTACTTTGAAGATGTTACATCATCTCCTGAACTGCATAGTTTCTAAAAAGAAGTCTGGTATGATTCTTATCTTCCTCCCTGTGTAATGTTTCCTTTTTCTTTTTCTACATCAAGATTTTTCTCTTTAAACTTGAATTTCAGCAGTTTGATTACAATTTTTGTAGCTATGTTTTTAACATTTTTATTTATATTGCTTAGAGTTTTCTGGGATTCTTTGGTCTGTTTTTTTGTTGTTATTGTTATGTTTTGTTTTGCTTTGTTTTTTGTTTCTGTTTTTGCCTTAAATTTATTTCAGACAATTCTTGACCATTACCTCTTCAAATATTTCTTTAGTTCTTGCTGTCTTCTTATTCTGGAGATACAAGTCCATGTATATTAGAATGTTTGGTTTTATTCCCTAATTTTTGGATGATCTGTTCTTTTTCCCCATGCATTTAATTTTCAGTAGTTCCTGTCTTCAAGTTCATCAATTATTTCCTCATTGTGTTTAGTCCACAGATAAACTTGTCAAAGGAATAATAATAATAATAATAATAATAATAAACCCTAGAATTTCCATCAGTATTGGTTTCCTATTGCTGCTGTAACAAATTACCACAATGCTACTAGCTTAAAACTACACAACTTTATTATACTGAAGTTCTGGAATTTGGAATTCTGAAATGGGTCTCAGACTTGGCTAAAATCAAGGTGTCAGTAAGGCTGCATTCTTTTAGGAGACTCTAGAGGAGGATCTATTTCTTTGCCTTTTCCAGCTTCTAGAGACCAACTGAATTCCCGACCTCATGACCTCTTTCTCCATCTTTAAAGCCAAACTATAAATCATCTCCAAATTACTCTGTCTCTCTTGGCTCCCTCTTTCACAGTCCTTGTGATTACATTGAGCCTATCAGGATAATCCTGGATAATATTATCATATCATGATCCTTAACTTAGTAACATTTGTAAAGTCTCTTTTAAAAGTCATGTAAGGTAATATAGTCACAGGTTCAGAGGAGTAGGACATGGACATCTTTGGTGATAATGGGATGTCCCATTATTGTGCTGATGACACCATCTGATTCTCAGGATTTCCACCTGAGGTTGAATGGTGACCTCTTAAAAGATATATATATGTCCAAATCCCTGGAACCTGTGAATGTTATCTTACTTGGAAAACGGGTATTTGCAGATGAATGAAGTTCAGGTTCTTGAGAGTAGATCATCCTGGATTACTTGCGTGATTCCTAAATTCAACGATAAGTGTGTTTGTAATATACGGAAGAGGTTAAGACACAGACAGACAGAGGAGATGGCAATGTGAAGATAGAGGCTGAAATTGGAGTGCTATGGCCACAAGGCAAGGAAGCCAAGGAATGCTCACTGCCCCCCAGAAGCTGTAAAAAGCAAGGATTTTCCCTTTTGCACCTCCAGAAGTAGTGTGGCCCTGCTGACACCTTGATTTCAGACTTGAGGCTTCTAGACCTGAGAGAATAATTTTCTCTTATTTTAAGCCACCCAGTTTGTGGTAATTTGTTATGGTACCCCTAGGAAATGAATACATCTTTCTGTTGAAATCTTTATCTCTTTAAGTATGTATTATATTTTTTTCACTAGATCCTTTAACGTATTAATTATAATTATTTTAAAGTTCCTGTCTGTTAGTTTCAACATCTGGACCAAATTCTGAGTTTGTTTAATCTCTTGACAATGGGTTGTTATGTTCTTGCTTTTTGTATATATAGCAATTTTGTTTACATACCAGATAACGTGTACAAAATAACATTAGACACTGAGCTAAATAATATTTATACCCAGCAGTAGGCATGCTTCTTCTTCTGTTAGATCATGAGTCTTTGGGCAGTTAAGGCTCTCTGAAACATACATGAGCTGGGTTTAAGTTAGCTGTTGTCATGTTGATATATTGCTATATTCAGTGAACCCTAGGCTTCAAATTTCTCCTATGGTAGATGAGTGCTACCTTGTCCTTAGTGTGAGGTCTGAAGTGCTAGAGGAATTTTCTAAATATTTCTTCACTCTCAGCTTTCAGCAATTAATGTATGACTTTGCCACTGGGGGGATTTCTTTCCATGTTCTTGTCCTTACCCTAGCCTAGAGACTTCTGTTGCTTGTTATTCTGTTCAAGACTCATGCTGGAGTTGGAGGCTTTCACTTCTCCTGTTCCAGCTTTAGTTTCAGGCAGGTCCTGTGCTCCTGAGCCTGATGTCAGTTGTTTTGAATACCTTCATGTCTCTCCCATGACAAGCCTTTGCCTCCTTTTCAGTCCATGGTTTAAAGTGCAGGTAGGTTTCCTGTACTTCCCTCCCTGCTGAACGGGTGAACTCTGCCTCCACCCCCAGCAATAACAGTCCTCTTCTTTGTATTAGTGCAGGATCCTTGGCATGAGAAAGTTTTCTACCACTTTCCCAGAAGTAGCCTACCTTTGCCTGGAAATAGGGACATGACGGGGTTTCATGTCCCTCCCTCAGTGGCAGATTCATTTTACTTCATGTAAAAGCATTGTCACGTCTGGGATGTGAACATGTTCTTTCTATTATCTCAACAGTGACAGATTTTACTTCCTATCTGAGAACATTCTGGGCTGTAGGGAGTAGCAGCTGCTCACCATACTGTACTCATGCAGAGCCCATTGAGAGATGAAATCCCATAGACACTCCTGCTCTTCTCTCAAACCTTAGCAGGCCCTGTACACCTGTGCCACCAAGAGGAATTTTCTCCAGCTTCCTACCTGCCGTCAATCTTTCTGATGAATATTCAGATGAGACCCATCAAGAGCCCCATGAGTGGGTGCAGGCTTCCCTGTGCCTATGGCACCCGGAGATTCTACACTTTCACACTAGTCCACACTTGTCCTTTAAGAATGTGCTACATTTCAACTGTTTTCATCTTACTGACTCCAATAACGGCCTCCCTTCCCTCCTATTCTCCCTAAAAGGTGAAACATCTGAGTGTCCTATGTTACCTATAAGGGGCCTTTCACCCTTAGGAATTTTGTTCAACTGATTAGCCTCAGCTCACTGATGAGCTCAAAAACTATTTTGTAGATTTTCAGGCTTTTTTTTTTTTCCCTGAAGGCAGTGTAGATTATTTAAGAGTGTAGATTACCAACTTTTCCTGTTTTGGTAATAGTGACATTCTTTTGCAGTTTCTGTATCCTAAGTGAAAGTAGAACTATATTCATTGATTTAACAGATTCAAATCAACAAATGTATACCTAGAGGACCAAGTGATGTCTGAAACTTAACATATACATAATGTAACTTTTGATTTGCCCCAACCATTGCCTGTTCTACCCTAAGCCTATCTCTGTAAGTTGTACCACTGTGCACCTAATTGGTTAAGCCAGAAACTGAAGTGTTTTCTTGATTTTCTCTTCTTTACCTCATACAGCCAATACAACAGTAGCCACTATAATTATTGATTCTATTTCCAAACTAAATATAAAATCCATTTACTTATTTCCATTATTGCTGTGACTAGTGTGATCCAAGCTGTCATCATCCGTTGTCTGGACTTCTTTGTCAACCAGAGGGTCTCACAGCTTTTACTTTTGTCCTTGTAGACTACATCATCCACCTGGCAGTGCAGGTTAAAACATAAATCTTACCATATTCTAAAAATATAAGTAAAATTTGATCATGTCAAATCCCTGCTCAAAATCATTCAATGTTTCCCTATTACCTTTCTAAAGGCAACTCAGTCTCAACTCCTCACCATGACCTGCAAGGCCGTGAATGATCTAGCCCTGTCTATTTCCACAACTTCATTTGGGGACACTTTCTTCTTCACTCACTCATTCATCTGTTGAGGAAAGAGAGGCACTTTTAACTTATACAAGTTTGAAGAATCAGAGCAGCTGTGAACATATCCCAGAACTCTGAAATTTCAAAAGTATAAAATGTTAATCCAAAAAGAATTCTAAACTTTAAATAATCTTCTTTTTGGTTATTTTTTATGGCATAGGTGCATTATTATTTCATCACTTTCAAAACTGACACAGTTTCCATAGTTAACTTTGAGTTATTTTTGTGAACTGACTATTGAACGAAAGCTCTCCATTTCCTAACAACAGTGTAGTGTTCTGAATCTTTTAGCTCTTATTGAAAAAATGTTCCTTTGTTATAGAGTGCAATGTGGTTTGTTTTGGAGGGAGTAAAGGAGGCAGGATGTCTGTCTTTGCTTGGTTTCCTGGCCACTGCATCTCATTTGAAAACAGTCTGCTTCAAGCAATTAAATCTATTCCTGGGAAGCCTCTATTTTTATATATATTTTTAATTTTTAGACAAGGTCTTGCTCTATTACCCAGGCTGGAGTGTGGTGGCACAATCATAGCTCATAGGAGTCTCAAACTCCTAGGCTCAAATGATCCTCCCATCACAGCCTCCCAAGTAGCTGGGACTACAGGTGTGTACCACCATGCCTAATTACTTTTTTTTCAAAAATTTTTAGTAGAGATGAGGTCTTGCTATGTTTCCTCAGGCTCGTCTCAAAATTCTGGGTTCAAGTGATCCTCTGACCTCAGCCTCCCAAAGTGCTGGATTACAGACATGAGCCACTGTGAACCCTCTATTTGTTTATGTTTTCTTTTTTCCTTTCTTCCCTTCTCCCTTCCTTTCTTTCTTTTCTTTTTAGACAAGTAATTTGACATTAGGAGGTCTTGAATGTGATGGCTTCCTCTGGCAATAGTGCCTTTTCTGTCACTGAAGGTGTTCAGTTGGGCAGAAAGCATGGCCACTGGAATCATTCTTTCATTAAAGAACAAACATTTATTAAACACCTCCCTTTGCCAAGCATTGGGACACTCAGTAGGAGTTCAAAGATAAAAAAGCATGCTTTTAGCAAGTTTACATTTTAGTGTCAGACATACAGTTTTAATACAACTGCTCATTATTATAATGGGAAATAGAAGATTCAGCCATTAAACTATTATGTGGTATAGAAGACCTTTTAAAATAGACTGATTTCTGAGAGTCTGTGATTTCACTTTAAGGCTTATGAGGGATTCTTAGCAAGGAAAAATGAGAATGGTTTCTGGTTATATTAATTGTGAACTTTGTGAGCCTTGAGCAAGTCTCTAAACTTTCTGAAGCTCAATTTGTTTTCTTACATTTTAAAAGAGAATATTTTGAAGAGAGCTAAATGGAATACTACAAATAAAGTTCCAGTGCCTATTAAGTGGAGTAAGGTGGAGCAGTGTTTACTGAAAATGAAAATTAGATTAAAGGACAGACACTTCAGGGCCATTTTTTCCTCCTTCATATGCGTGAGTGTGGATGCGGTAGGAAGAGGAAGGTGTTTTGTAATAAAGAAGTAAATGGAAAGAAAAATCTGAAGATCTAGTTCACTGGGGGAAGCACTGCAAATATAGACTAGTGATGGGCAATGAACTGCAGGACCTGAGCTAGTTCTGAGGCAGTGAGCCTCAGCTAGAACATGCTGTATACATCCCGGAAGGATGATGACATTTAATGTGTCAAAGTGTATGTAACTGATGTCAGTTTTATCAGGCTTTGTTTGCAATCATAGAGAATCCAGAAAAGTTAATTTTAATACTCTTGATATTGACAGAGAAATTCTTTTTAAAATGTAAAATTATTTTATTATTTCTCATTAAAGAAAGAAGAATAGGGCATTCCTGGCCATTTTTTTTTTTTTTTTTTTTTTTTTTCTTTGAGACAAGGTCTCACTCTGTCACTCAGGCTGGAGGGCCGTGGTGCGATCATGGCTCACTGCAGCCTCAACTTTCAGGCTCAAGCGATCCTCCCACCTCAGCCTCCTGCATTGCTAGGACTACAGGCACATGCTATCATGCCCATCTAAATGTTGCATATTTGTAGAGATGGGGTCTCGGTGTGTTGCCTATGCTGGTCTTGAACTCCTGGGTTCAAGCAATCCTCCTACCTTGGTCTCCCAAAGTGCTGGGATTACAAATGTGAGCCACTATGCCCAGCCCCTGATCTATTAACATGTTAGAAACTCATTCTTCGTGAGGCTATTTCATAATAAATTATCAGTATGTTGCAGCATTATACAAATTGCAAGTGCTTTCACATGGATAATCTCATTTTAATCTCATTTTTATCACCCCCATTTTACATATGAGAAAATTGAAGCTCAGAAATGATTAGTGTGAGGTCACACAGGTAAGATATGCCAAAGCTGAAACTTGAATTCTGGTCTTTCTTATCATGCTGCGCATAAAATTATGAACTATGCCTCAGATTAGGAGAAGATCAGAATTTTCAATGAAAATACAATTAAAATTGGATTAGTATGTCATTCTATTATCAGTCGTAACCATAATTGGCTAATCATATGAAAGCTGTTACACTGTCATCTAATTCAGTCCTACTGGACAAATGCTATTCTATTCTATTCAATATGATATCACTGAAAACTTCATGGAATATATTGAGCTGGAAAGATTAGACAAACAACTCCTCACTTAGGGTGCACACATGCACACACACACACACATCCCCACACACTTATACATCCCTACTAATTTATTTAAATATAGAACTGTATGTAATAATTAAAATAAGCAATTAATATTTACATATTATGTTATTAGTTACTTTTGAATACTCCAGCATAAATAATGTAAACAAATTAACTTTAATCAATACTTTAGGGGCAGTTAGTTACAGTACAGTAATAAAAAATGTTTAACAACCAACTCTGGGGAGGAGTAGTGCAACCAACTCTGGGGAGGAGTAGTGTTCTGATTTGTAGCATTTGCTGATTTCTGTCACATCAATACTCTCACCATGGCTGGTTTCAGGCTCCCAGTGTGAGGTCACCTAATGCAGGAATACAGATGCTGCTGTTTAAATCTGCACCGGAAGGTTCATTGATGAGGGTAAGGGATGTTGAGCATAATTTGGGGAGATAAGTAAAGGGTGTCCAAGATGTGTCTGGCTGAGAAAGCATTACACAGGCATCTTTGTCCTTGAAGGAACAGTACTGAAGGAGCCATCAAGCCCAGAAGCCCTACATCTTCAGAGTATCCCCTGGGTCTAGAACTTTGGTTCTATGCCTCCCTATTTAATCAAGACTCTATTACCTGATCCAATTACAAGCTTTGCTCATTCTTCTATTAGGTTATTACTGTAAAACTTGTTGGAGTGCTTAAAAGATAGATATCAGAGACTGACTTCCTCAAGCCAGGGCAATAGTTTCTATGACTATTTTGAAGCTAGCTGGCTAATAGATATTTCTATGTAGCAGAATATTGTCTAAGATTTCCTTTATTACACTTACTACCTAATGGTGAGGTAAGGGAAGAAGTCATAGCTTCCATTTCTCTTTTATCATATTACCAAATATTGAGGTGATGGATATTTACCAAAAAATCTGACAGTTGTATAGGGCCAACTTGATTTATTACATCAATTTGCAATATCAGTAAGTACCTACTAAGTTTGGGGCACTGTAATATGATAAGATCCTTGTCTACAGAGAGCTTTTAGGTGGATTTAAAAATGCAGTGTTACCATTTCTATTTATAATGTGTGAAAACAAAGTGGATGCCAGATCACACACAAGCCAGCAGAGAATGGTCTTGTTTACAATACTGGAATTGTGGTCAAGGTGAATACACACAGTCCTTTACTCTCTTATCAGAGAGCAAAGGTTTAAAGAAAAACCAACAAACGTGTCCAGGTACTTTTATTTTTTTTTCTTGAGACAGGGTCTCACCTAGGCTGGAGTATAGTGGCACGATCACAGCTTACTGCAGCGTTGACCTCCTGGGCTCAAGCAATCCTCCCACCTCAGGCTTCCGAGTAGCTGGGACTACAGGCGCGCCACCACACCCGGCTATTTTAATTTTTTTTTTGTAGAGACCAGATCTCACTATGCTGTCCAGGCTGGTCTTGCACTCCTGGGCTCAAGAGATCTTCCCACCTTGGCCTCCTAAAGTTCTTGGATTACAGGCCTCAAACTCCATTTCCAGCCTCGAGGTACTTTTTAACTGTAGTGATTATGTGGCATTTTGATGTAATGGCTCTAAAATATTGCCCCTGAATTCTTGGAAACTTCTTCCTTGTAGAGGTTGGGTGTGGTCTATGTCCTTTTCCCTTAAATCTGGGTTTTTGACTACTTAACCAATAGTACATGGCAGAAGTGTTGCTGTGGCAGTCTCTTAAGATACAGGTCTTGGCCGGGCGCGGTGGCTCAAGCCTGTAATCCCAGCACTTTGGGAGGCGGAGACGGGCGGATCACGAGGTCAGGAGATCGAGACCATCCTGGCTAACACGGTGAAACCCCGTCTCTACTAAAAAATACAAAAACTAGCCGGGCGAGGTGGCGGGCGCCTGTAGTCCCAGCTACTCGGGGAGGCTGAGGCAGGAGAATGGCGTGAACCCGGGAGGCGGAGCTTGCAGTGAGCTGAGATCCGGCCACAGTACTCCATCCCGGTCGACAGAGTGAGACTCTGCCTCAAAAAAAAAAAAAAAAAAAAGATACAGGTCTAGAAACTGGCACTTGATCTGGTAAGATCCAGAACTATATCCCAAGAAACTGGCTATTTCCACTTCCTATCTCTTGGGATATTTGCTGTTAGAACCTAGTCTCTAGGCTGTGAGGAAGCCTAGGCCACCTCATGGAGAGGAACCAATAGGCAGCATCAACTTACCATTCATGAAAGTAAGCCATCTTGGAGGTGGGTCATCCAACCCCAGTTAGGCCGCATGGAGCAGAGATAAGCTGTCTCTGCTGAGACCTGCCTAAATTGCAAATTCTTAAATAATTATTGCTGTTTAAGTCACAAAGTTTTAGGGTGGCTTGATATACTGCAATAGAAACCTGGACGCCTACTAATCTATTCGTGAGAAGAGACTATCAGATGCTTCTCAGTACCATTTTTCCTGTTAGCTGGTGAATCATTCCTTTGGAGACAGTCTATAGATTTCTCTTGTGTTTACTCCCTCTTGGGGACTTCCCCACTTGTACCTGGCTCCTATTTGGCAGGAATCTGTAGCGGACAAATCCCAAGCTGAAGCAGGGACTGGGGCTGAGCTTCTTTGACTAGTGGAAGTTTGCACAGCTTAACAAAGAGGTAATTTCTGCAGGGGTGCTTTTGGTAAGTAAGATGCCCATATGTTGGATTGCATAATTCTTTTTTCTTTCCAGTTTGGGATCATCAGGTCATCTGACTGCTGATTCTTCAGGTATGGACTTCTCTTCCAGCTCTGTGAATCTGTAGAGTCTGAGATGAGACTCTAGAGACAAAAATTGTTGCTGTGTCACCAACTGTGTGAGCTCAATCAAGCCATTTGACATTACTAGGAACGTAATGGGATTAAGATACTTAGAAGCCCTACACATTGAACATATGATATTATGACCCCAGATGTAATGAAAGCAAATACAACAAAATTCTGATTTTTTACCAAGGTGACTACTTGATGCTTTTCTTGAATTACCAAATGTCAGATTTGTTAATTTTTGTTCTTTTGGTGTTCCTAATTAGTCTACCTAGTGAATAACCGTTGTCTAGGCCTCAATTGCTTCATCCATAAAGTAGATAAGTAGATGGTTTGATCTATTCAAGTTCTTTTGTATCTGAATTTTGATTCTGCAATCACTTTTATTCCCTTTCCTTTGTTTGGTATGTTTTTTTTCCTCTTTGCTATAGCTTTATTGAGGTATAATTGACAAGCAATAAACTGAAAGATCTAAAGTGTACAATTTGAGAATTTTTGACATACTTATACACCATGGCCATTACCATAATCAAAACAGTAAACATATCCATCATCTCCACAAATTTCCTTGTGTTCTTCCCTTTGCCTTTTCTCACCCCAGCTTCTAGGCAACTATTGAGCTGCTGTGTGTCCCTATAGATTAGTTTGTACTTTCCAGAATTTTGTATAAATGGAATTCTAGAGTATGTATTCTTTTTTGTCTGACTTCTTTCACTCAGCATAATTGATTTGAGATACAGACATATTGTTTCATGTACCAGTAGTTCATGTTTTTAAGTTGCTGAGCTGTATTGCATTGTATGGATATGCCACAATCTGTTTTTCCATTTACCTGCTGATGGACATTTGGGTTGTTTGCAGTTTGGGGCTATTAGGGATAAAACTACTGAAGCTACTGTGAACATTCACATATAAATACTTATATAGACACATGATTTTATTTTTCTTGGGTTAACAGATACCTATGAGTGGAATGGTTGGATCATATGGTAATTACATGTGTAATTTTTAAAGAAACGACCACACTTTCCAAAAGTCATGGAACCACTTTACTCTCTGACTGGTAGTCTGTGAGAATTCTGGTTTCTCCGTATTCGCACCAATATTTTGTATGGTCAGTTTTTAAAGTTTAGAAATTCTAATAAGCATGTAGTGTTATCTTGTTGTGTCTTAAATGTACATTTTTGTAGTAACTAATGGTGTTAGAACATCTTTTCATCTGCTTATTGGCTGATATGATTTGGCTCTGTATCCCCACCAAAATTTCATCTCGAACTGTAATCTCCATGTATTGGGGAAGGGGCCTGGTGTGAAGTGATTGAATCATGGCAGTAGACTTCCCCCTTGCTGTTCTTGTGATAGTGAGTTCTCATGAGATATGATGGTTTAAAAATGTGTGGCAGTTCCCCCTCACTCATTCTCTCCTGCTTCACCATGGGAAGGTGTGCCTTGCTTCCCCTTCACCTTCTGCCGTGATGGTAAGTTTCCTGAGGCCTCCCAGTTATGCTTCCTGTTAAGCCCATGGAACTGGTCAATTCCATGGTTTAAAGAGGCAATTAAACTTATTTTCTTAATAAATTACCCAGTCTACAGTAGTTCTTTATAGAAGTGTGAAAATGAACTAATATGTTTGCCATCTGTATATCTTTTTTGGTGAAATGTCTGTCCAAATATTTTTTCTAGTTCTTAAAACCTATTACTGATTTTTGAGAGTTTAAAAAAATATATTCTGCATAAAATTTCTTTATTAGATATATAATTTCAAATATTTTCTTGCAGTCTGATTTATATTTTAATTCTATTAATATTTGGTATGTTCTTAAAGAGGAAAAAATCTTAACATGTGAAATATTTTACACACTTAAGTTCAAGGAGCAGCATAGGTGGATCTGGGAAGAAAAAGATATTAGCAAACCATTCAATGGTTTGGCATTGAATGCCTTTGTGTAAGATTTTCTTTAGTTAGCTTTTATTAAGTGACTTTTGTGTATAAAGTATTGCAGTATAAGCAAACATTGTAGTAAGTAATGTTTAAGCTTGAATTCTGGGCTTTATGCACATTTTTCAGAACAGCCACCAATTTAGAGACTCATGGTTTCTCTCAGTATTATGCCTGGTCTACAAAGAGTCTAAGCTAAGACACCCATATGTGATATTTATATATCCCACATCATCATACACCGATCTATTTCTATGTCTATATATGTATGTATAACTTGCAAAAAATGCAACTTATATTCATATTCAACTTACGCCTTTGGTCAAATATAACCATCGGGCAAATTGTTGCGACCTCACAGGTATGATAAGCTAAATGATAATATAAAATATGTATTACAAAGCTTGTGCACTTTACTTCACAGTAGAAACATGGATCTGCCTTCAGGTACTTATGTAGACAATTATTTATAAAGCAAGATAGATTATAACCAGTGAGGCCACACTGACAACATGTGGAAAAACAGTTCACAACAATGGGAGGAGAGACAGAAAATACAGACCCCCAAAACTAGAATGCAAAGAAGTCTGGATGTATTTTGTATTTGTATAGAAAGCCTTTTAAGTATGAATTTCCCGGAGGATATGGAGTCATGAGATTGGTAATAATTTATCTCAGAAATGGTTGGAATAAATTATAAGTTCTTAAAGGGAATAAGGTTTTGAAGAATGTATAATTAACTCCTTGATAATATAATTTATATTATGATATGATCAGAGGCTATAAACAGTATAAAACTTGCCAAAGAAGGGAGTGAGACTGCTGAATGAAGTTAAGGTAGAGAGTTTATCTTGAAAATTCTTCTGCTTTAAATATTCTGAATATTAAATAGAAGGATATGGTTAATTGTCAGTGGCAGAGAAAGAAACAGATGTTGAATGCACCTCTGTATTGTACCAGTAAAAGAGAAATTTCCAACCAACCAATTATTAAACCTCCTAATATTAAGAATTTGTATCTAACATTTGAAAATTTTGATCTAGAAATTTAAGAACAGGTAGAATTTCCTTCATCATCCCTGTTATTTTCTCTCTTAGTGCTTATAAGTGCAAACTCCAGAAACAGTCTAGATTGGGTTTGAGTTTCAACATTATCAGTGGGTTGGCTTCCATAAACCCAAGTTTTCTAACCTGCAGAATGGGACTAAAATCCCCACCTGAAGTGGTGGTGGTGAGGATTACAGGAGATGCAGGTAAAGGGCTTAGTAGAGTACCTGCCCCAGGGCTTTAAACACTTAGTAAATATAAAATATTATATTTACTATTATTGTTTATTCTAGGGAGAAATTTGAAGGACAAGCAGCATTGAAAAATTCAAGCAAAATCATCAGCAGTCAATATCCCATAATTTGAAATTAAGGATTAAAATTAGGTGTTATTTTCATCTCTTTTTGTTTCTCTGATTTTAATAAAAAAGCTGCGGAAGCCCCCAGAAATAACTGCCAGCTTTTGGAGGGCGTCTCTGGATGTTTTGTGTGTTCCATCTGGGTTGCAACCATTATTCTATCTACTTGACAGACGATGAGGTCATGGAGGCCAAGTGTTCTTCACGACAACACCCAGGTCAAAGGCATAGTTAAAGTACATCCCAGGTCACATAACTCATTCTCTGTTCAAGAATCTTTCCTAATCCCTGGTGCCATTTGGGAACTGTTTCAAAGACATTCCAACCTCAGAATCATGCCAGTGCAGTGGTTATCAATTATTTTGTTGATCCTTTAGCAAATCCTCAAACTGATTTTTCTGCCCTCCTGAGACACAAATCACAAAGCTGACCTTAACTGCTTTGGCATCCCCCTCCAGTTCCAAGGCACACAAAAAAGCAGCGCAGGGCTGGTGATTTATTGTTTTCCCACGCAGGTCACACTCGAGCCCAGACAGATAGAGAAGATCTGTCTTTAACGAGAGAAATGCACCATTACTTGGTCATAAATTCAACTTAATGGTAATTTTAGTAGGGCAGCTTGCCCAGGGTTTGTAGAAACACAAATCAAAAATCCCAAATTCCATGCATATCCTCCTAGAAACTCTTTTGGCAACTCCATTCCATTTGCTTTTTAAGGAAATCAATTTCCTTAGTTATGGTCCCTAGTTGCTTAGGGTGGATTTGCACAGAGTCTAGAATCACTGTGGCAGCAGAGAGGGGAGTGGGTGGCATGCTGCTTGAACTATTTTTGCCAAGCATTCGGCCTTGACTTCAGTTGTCAAGGAGGCACAAGTGAGCTGACACACAGATTCGGTAGACAGTCCCGCAAAAGTAGTATGTGGTGAAAATGTTCAGATGACTCTGTCTAAGGAAAGGTTTCATTTTTTTCAAATTCTCCTGTCCTTGACTGATTCCAAACTGACAAATACCAGTCATTACGAATCTCAGGTCACAGAACAAGCTCTGAATCCTCACAGAGTTGACTTAGTCCAAGTTGGCATAGAAGTATCTATGGAATATATTCAGACACAAGGCTACCAGACACCCCTCCACACTCTTAGAAGTAGACTCGAACATACCATCTTGTATGCATGCCATATCATGTGCTCACTATGATCGTAGCAACTAGAAGACCTTATTTCCTTAATTACTCATGTGTGTTCCCTTATGGCACACTGTATGCTCCCAGGTGTAGGGCAATGCCATACCTGAGTTTGTTTCTCCAGTTTTTAACCCAGTGCCTGACATATAACAGATGCACAGTTATTATTGGTTTAATGAACAGAAGTATGAGTGAATAAATTTCATGCCTTTCCAGTAAGGTCTGACTTTTAAGCCAGGGAACCTGGGAAATGGCCATTCTTCTTCTTCTTCTTCTTCTTCTTCTTTTTTTTTTTTTTTTTTTTTAGGATGATATACGTGGCCAGGTGAAGACAGTAGAGAGAAAACAGAACTGAAAGTAACTGTCTCCCATAGGTAGGGTAATTTGTACTTTATTTATTTAAACCAAAATTTATAGAATGCCAATACAGTCAAAGCATAGTGTCAGGGACTGAAGATTTCAACTAGGAATCAAAGAACTCAAGATCTCTTACTCTTTAGATCTAAGATTCAATGTATAATGCTACCATAAATTACTTTATTCTTAATAGCATTACTCTATGCAGAGAAAATACATGACATTCTAGCTCTCCTTCTCTAATTTGGTTTTGCAGATGGGTCTACCTATAACCTTCCCCTCAGGGGTAGAGAGGAGTTTAGCTGGCAGTTTATTTCTCTTTCTACTCACACACCTAGCATATGGGAAGGCTGGGATTAGAGCCAAAGGAGAAGCCTGGAACACCCAGGTAATGGCAATGAGTGGCTCTCCAGCTTGAATGGGCATCAGAATCACCTGGAAGGCTTCTTAAGACACATTATTGTTGAGCCCCTGCCCCTAGAGTTCCTGAGTCAGTAGGTTTAGATTCAGATTCTAGAAATTGTATTTCTAGGAAGTCCCCAAGCAATGCAAATGCTATTGGTTTAGGGCCAGCTGAACTAAGGTAAGCCCTGATACTTACCTCCCACCAAATCAAATTCTCTCATTCCCTTGTATAATGCCACAGGGTGATTCCATTTGTATGGTTTTGTCGAGGTAGCCTTGGTCTCAAATAAAAGAATCAGTTGAAATTACTTATTTCGTAGCTGTTTTCCACTTACTTGGGGCAAATTTTTTATGCCAGATATCTTCATTTGTGGTTTAACCTGTATTTATGGGCTGCCTCTCTTGTCATTAGTTGGAAATAAAAAAGATAGTATCAATGAAAGCAACCTGCAAAAGTATTGTTAACATAGGGATGCATACATATAAACTGTTTATTCATGCCATTGGGCTTGTGTGGATAACTGTATAAGATGATGAATTTAACATTAGCCTTTGGATTCTTTCTTCTTTCCCTCGTCTGCTCTGACTAGGAGAATAACTGTAGCTTCAGTCTAAATGGAGAAATATTAGCCAGGTCTTTCTGTCTTCCAGATAGGTCCTGTAGCCCAGCCAAGCTATTTGGATTTCTGATTAGACAGTTTTTTATAAAGAGAAAAAATGTATTTTCTCAAGAATTATTTTTAGTTATTTTCCCTCTTGTGATGAAAGGCTTATCTAAATAGCCCAAGCTTCATTCAATATTCTTCCCCACTCTTTGTTGTCATCCAGCCTTCCCTGACCTCATTCACCCTCAGACAGCCAGGGATTTAAAAATATGTTGGAAGATTTTAATGGTCTCTGCAGAGTAGAATTACATTCTTCTGTGTAACATTTGGACACCAAGCAGAGAGATAGCACAGTCTGTCTAGCTCTTTTGTAATTATTTCATGGTATTGTTTTAATTGTGACATGGCTTAATCACCGGCTGTGCACAGATTATGCTACATACTTAAAATAATTATGGGGATTTGATAAGATAATGCTGTGAATTCATTTAATGCTTCTTTTCGAATAGACTCCACACTCTTAAAAGGAGAGAGAGCAAAGAAGGACAGCCAATCAATGCCAGCATTGGTCATTTTCTGCACCTTGTGAGGACTGACCAGGATAATATATGTACATTCTTTTATTTCAGTCATCTTCCACCTGCCCAAGGAGGCATTTTTTCCAGTACTCAAAGATCCTGAAGCTAGTGTGATCCTGTTAATATCGCTTTACCGGCTAACACTTAATATAGGTTCACAACTAGTAACCTAGCCAGGCCTGTGTGAACACATTTGTTTTAAATCCAATGGTTTGTCTTGTAACTGTATTAGCCAGGGTTTTCTAAAGGGACAGAACTAATAGGATAGGTTAATATATGAAAGGGAGTTTATTAAGGAGTATTGACTCACATGAGCATAAGGTGAGGTCCCCACAATAGGCTGTCTGCAAGCTGAAGAGCCAGGAAGCCATTCCAAGTCCCAAAACTTTAGAAGTAAGGAAGCTGATAGTGCAGCCTTCAGTCTGTGGCCAAAGGCCCAAGAGCCCCTGGCAAATCACTGACGTAAGTCCAAGAGTCCAAAAGCTGAAGAACTTGGGAGTCTGATGTTCGAGGGCAGGAAGCATCCAGCACAGGGGAAAGATGGAGGCCAGAAGACTCAGCCAGTCTAGTCCTTCCACGTTCCTCTCCCTGCTTTTATCCCAGCCATGCTGGCAGCTGATTAGATGGTGCCCACCCAGATTGAGGGTGGGTCTGCCTTTCTTAGTCCACTGACTCAAATGTTAATCTCCTTTGGCAACACCCTCACAGACACACCCAGAAACAATACTTCACATTTTTCAATCCAATCAAGTGGACACTCAATATTAACCATCACAGTAACTGATGACTGCTATCTTCATTAGCAGTTCTTTAGCTTCAGAAGAGTGTAATCTGGTTATAAATCGTTGTTAGAGCTACTTTGTTGGTTATAAATCGTTGTTGCTGGCCTAAGCAATGCCCAGATAGCTGGTAGAACATTTGTCCTGGGTGTGCCTGTGAGGGTATTTCTGGAAGACACTAGCATTTGAATCAGCAGACTGAGAAAAGAAGATGCACTCTCGCCAATGTGGGTGAGCATCATTAATCCATTGAGAGCCAAATAGAACAAAAAGGTGGGGCAAGGGTGAATTTACTCTCTCTTCTTGAGCTGGGATGTCTATCTCCTCCTGCCCTTGGGCCTTAGAGTTCTTGTTTCTTGGGCTTTTAGACTTCAAGACTTACAACAATGCCCCCACTCACCACAAGGTTCTCAGGTTTATGGCCTTGGATTTAGAGTTACACCATCAGTTCTTCTGATCTCAGGCCTTCATGCTTGGATTGACTTCTGCCACTGGCTGTCCTGGGTCTCACACTTGTAGATGGCATATCATGGGACTTCTTAGCCTCTGTAATTTCATGAGCCAATGCCTGCAATAAATATCCTATCTATCTGTCTGTCTATGTATCTATCTATCTGTCTATCTATCAATCATCTATCTATCTGTCATCTATCTATCTTCTATTGGTTCTGTTTCTCTGGAGAACTCTGGCTAATACAACTATCATGCAATTTATATGGTTTAT
This sequence comes from Piliocolobus tephrosceles, assembly GCF_002776525.5. NCBI lineage: Eukaryota > Metazoa > Chordata > Mammalia > Primates > Cercopithecidae > Piliocolobus > Piliocolobus tephrosceles. The sequence continues at coordinate 99,915,919 of NC_045443.1, forward strand.
TGAATACTGATTTAATCATTCATTCAACAAACATTTATCTTGTGCCTACTGTGTGCCAAGTGATGTTCCAAACTCTAGCAGTGAACAAGCTAAGCAAAATTCCTACTTTGTGGCACTGATGTTTGAGAAGTAGGGGAGACAGACAGTAAACAAACAACAAAATAACAATTTCAGATATGATTAGTCCTATGAATAACATAAAGCAGGGTTGGAGAATAGATAGTAGCTAGAGTATGGAAATTTTAGATAGAAGATAGCATTTGAACAGAGTCCTGGTGATGAGAAGGAATCAGACTTGTGAAAGTTTAGGGGAAGGGAATTTTAGGCAGAAGGGAGGCAAAGTGTAAGGGGCTGAGTCCATAGTAAGCTCAGTGGTTCTGCGAACAGTGAACAGTGTAGAGGGGCTGGAGCAGAGCAAGTAAGCAGTAGGGTTGTTGGAAGAGGAGGAAGCTAAGGCCAGGTCAGAGGGCTGTGCTCACATGGCAATAAGGTTAGATTTTTATGTAATGGGATGTCTTAGAGGGTTTACATTGCCTAAGGCTGATATTTTTGAAAGATCATTCTGGTTGAGGAGATAAGATTTATAGGCAAGAATGAAAGTAGAAAGGGTCATTTAGGAAGCTATCGTACTGGCCGAGTTATCCTCGGCTTGGATTAGGATGGGAGTGGTAGAGAGGTTAGAAATATTTTGGAGCTAGAACCCACAAGAGTTTCTAATAGATTGGGTCTAGGGATTAAAGGAATGAATGGAATCAAAACTGATTCCTAGATTTCTGGCTTAAGCAACTGGGGAATGGTGGAACCATTAACTGAGATGGGGAAGACTACCGCATGCAAAATTTTGTTTAGATTTGTTGAGTTTGAGATAAGTATTATACATCCAAGTGGGAGTTTAGTAGACAGTTGAAAATATAAATCTAGAGTTCAGGGGATAGGTCAGAGTTGGAGATATATGTGTAGGAGTCCTTACTGTATACATGTAGTATTTATTACCTAAGCTACATCTTGGCTGAGTGAAGAGATGAGGTGATGCAAACAAAGTATACATCATTGCCCTGCCCTACTAGAGTATATACTTGTAAAATCTTATCTTTTTAAAATGATGTACTTAATGAATAATAGAAGGAAACGTAGAGTAGGATTTGAATACAGTATGTTTTTGTTCATTTGTTATTTAATAGCAAATAACCCAAAATTTAGATATTTAAATAAGAATTATCTTTCAAGGTAGCCTCTTGGGAGGGCTAGCCAATTGGCCAAACAATTTCTTAGAGCTTTCTTGGAGTGATTGGGATTCTCTTTTAGATTTGGTCATGCCACACAAGAAAGTTAGCCTTCCTTTTCATAAAATTATATCTCATTTCTTATTAAAAAATAGGACTTGCTTGAAAGTTCACCTGTTATTGGACTTGTGATGACAAGAAAAAAATATATATATCTCCAGAGGAATATGACTTGGTACCCATATTAGTCCATTCTCCTGCTGCTACAAGGATATAGTTGAGACTGGGTAATTTATAAAGGACAAACATTCAATTGACTCACAATTTCAGGGTTAGGGAGGCCTCAGGAAACATACAATCATGGCAGAAGGGGAAGCAAACATGTCCTTCTTCACATGGCAGCAGGAAAGAGAAGAATGAGAGCCAAGCAAAGGGGGAAACCCTTTATAAAACCATTAAATCTCACACCCATAAGAACTCACTCACTATAATGAGAATAGCATGGGGGAACCTCCCCCATGATTCAGTTACCTCCCACTGGGTCCCTCTCATGGCATGTGGGAATTATGGGAACTACAATTCAATGCCCTTCCAACAGTGCCCCAAAGTCTTACCTCATTCCAGCATTAACTCAAAAGTCCAAGTCCAAAGGCTCATCTGGGATAAGGCAAGTCCCTTCTACCTATGAGGCTGCAAAATCAAAAGTTAGTTACTTCCTAGATACAATAGGGCTACAGATATTGGCAAATACACCCATTCCAAATGGGAGAAATTGACCAAAACAAAGGGGCCACAGGCCCCATGCAGTTCTGAAATCCAGTAGGGCAGTCATTAAGACTTAAAGTTCCAAAATGATTTCCTTTGACTCCACATCTCATATCCAGGTCATGCTGATGCAAGAGGTGGACTCCCATGGCCTTGAAGAGCTGTTCCCCTGTGGCTTTGCAGGGTAAACAGCCCCCTTCCTGGATGATTTCATGGGTTGGCATTGAGTGCCTTTGGCTTTTCCAGGTGCACAGTGCAAGCTGTCAGTGGATCTACCATTCTGGGGTCTGGAGAACAGTGGCCCTCTTTTCACAGCTCCACTAGGCAGTGCCCCAGTGGGGACTCTGTGTGAGGGCTCCAACCCTACATTTCCCTTCCACACTGCCCTAGCAGAGGTCCTCCATGAGGGCTCCACCCCTGTAGCAAACTTCTGCCTGGACATTCAGGCATTTCCATACACCCTTTGAAATGTGGGCATAGGTTCCCAAAACTCTGTTCTTATCTTCTGCCCATCCACAGGGCCAAGACCATGTAGAAGCTGCCAGGGCTTGGAGCTTGCACCCTCTGAAGTAGTGACTTGAGCTGTACATTGACCCCTTTTAGCCATGACTGGAGCTGAAGCAGTGGGGATGCAGGGCACCATGTCCCAAGGGTGCACAGAACAGGAGGGCCCTGGGCCTGGTCCACTAAAGCATTTTTCCCTCCTAGGCCTCCAGGCCTGTGATGGAAGAGGCTGCCATGAAGGTCTCTGACATGTCCTGGAGATATTTTCCCCATGTCTTGGTGGTTAACATTCTGCTACTTGTTACTTAGGCAAATTTCTGAAGCAGGCTTGAATTTCTCCCCAGAAAATGGGGTTTTCTTTTCTATAGCATTGTCAAACCTGCAAATTTTTCAGACATTTATGCTCTGCTTCCTCTTGAATGCTTTGCCACTTAGAAATTTCTTCCACCTGATACCCTAAGCCATTGCTTTCAAGTTCAAAGTTCCACATATCTCTAGGGTAGTCTCTTTGCTAAAGCATAGCAAGAGTCATCTTTGTTCCAGCACCCAAGAAGTTTCTCATCTCTATCTGAGACAACTACATCCTGGACTTCATTGTCCTTATCACTATCAGCATTTTGGTCAAAGCTATTTAACAAGTCTCTAGGAAGTTCCAAACTTTTCCACAGCTTTCTGTCTTCTGAGCCCTTCAAGTCTCCAGGAAGTTCCAAACTTTCCCACATTTTCCTGTCTTTTTCTGAGCCCTCTAAATGATTCCAATTTCTTCCTGTTACCCAGTTCCAAAATCACTTCCACATTTTGGGATATCTTTACAGCAGTGCCCCACTCTCTGTGGTACCAATTTATTATATTAGTCTGTTCTGCTGCTATAAGGACATACCCAGGACAAGATAATTTATAATGAAGAGGTTTAATTGACTCACAGTTCCATAGGGGTGGGAAGGCCTCAGGAAACTTATAATCATGGCAGAAGGGGAAGCAAACATGTCCTTCTTCACATGGCAGCAGGAAGGAGAAGAATGAGAGTGACACAAAGGGGGAAGCTCCTTATAAAACCATCAGATATTATGAGAACTTAATCACTATCGTGAGAATACCATGGGGCAAACTGCCCCCATGATTCAATACCTTCCACTGGATTCCTCCCATGACATGTGGAGATTATGAGAACTACAATTCAAGATGAGTTTTGGGTGGGGATACAGTCAAACCATGTCAGTACCACTGATTATTTTAAATTGACTTTGTCACTTGCCTTGGTCATTCATAGAAGAGTGTCTGGATATGTTTTGAGCAATAAAGAGATGACTGGAAAAAGTACACAATCTCCCATGTGATAACTTTGAAGGAAACACTGTTTATTTGCTTTTAAAGCTTTCGTTGTATTCACTCATTCATTTATTCAGTCATGAAAAAAAGATTTATTATCTGACATGTGCCCGGTGGTATTCTAGGCAGTGAAAAGGCAGTTACAAGTAGTGAAAAAAAATATTAATTTTTAAGTCTTCATCTTTGGCCTAAAATGTTAGTATCTCTTAACCTTAACAAATCCAGTGTTTTCCAAATGGCTCAATCAATCAATCAATTTATTGAACAAACAAAAACATTCAAATGAAGGAATAAAATTTACTTTACCTTTGCCTCCACTATCTGTCTTCCTCTTTGTATTATATCCCCAGAAACCTCACTCCCACCCCTCTGCTTTTGAAGTCTAAAGTAATCTGTTCCTGTATGCTGTAACATCTCCCTCAAACACGAAACACTTTTATTTTTCTTTCTCCCTCATTTTGCTACTGGGATATGTAGCAAATCTCTACATATCTCTGGGTTAGGATGGTAACATATGAATTAATTCATATTTAGGTATAAATGATTTGATGCTGATTTACTAAGCCCTAAACTTTTATTTTAACAACAGGACAGGACTTAAAGAAATATATCTCTACTGATGGAAATGATAGCATTTGCAAGTAGTAAAATGACATATTTCCTGGCTGAGAGCCTTCTCCATGTCTCTGAAATCACAGCCTATACAATCTACTTAAATTGTCAATTATAATTCCTAGGAACAAAAACCTTTCAGTTTCTCCCTGATGCTACTATTTCTTTTTCTTTTTAAGAGATACTTAGCAGCGCTTTCATGTCATGTAGTATATTAGCAAGTAATCCTCATAGTTGTGTTAGAGGAATGGGCCAAATTTTGCCTTGGTCTTTGTTTAACTGGATGGTACCTCCACACTGTACTGGGGCTCTCCATCACCATAGCTCCTTCAGTCTTGTGCAACATATTATTACAATCAGCTTCACTTGTTCCCAGTTCTTTCAGCATCTGTAGTGGCAGCTGGCGCATCTCCCACTTCATCAGGAAGTGCATTCAAGGGTATCCGGCTAGAAAGTTCCCCCAGCAAGCATTTCTTCATATTGCAAAATGAAGAAGCAAGGTTTCACTTGTAGGTATTCGTATCTGGGGTCAAGTAAGGTAGAATAAAGTCAGGGAGATCTTCCATCATCAAAGTGTCTTCATCATGGGTGAGGCCAGTAAAAAATATCCACTCTTTTTTTCTAGCAGACTGGCATTCCTTTGATCCTGGTTTTAATCAGAAAAGGAATGAGCAGAATTATGTGATTGGCACTGCCCTTGTTTGTTTTCTAAATTCTCAAAGGGAATTGCTCTCATACCATGGGTTTCCCCCAAGATCTACAATTCTGATTACCAAGGTTCACTTTTGTGTGGGGTTTCCTGCATTTTGCCTTTGGACACCCAAGTCTATCTTTCCTGCAATTAACAGGAAAATTCCATTGTGCCAATTGTGGTTTTGCTTTTTCTTCTTAAGAAAACAACCTTTATTGCCCTTCACCTGCCTTTACCTCCAGTATTCTGTACAAGTGTGTCATTGCATGACAAAGAAGGTGGCAATGAGGACCAGCATGTGTCAAAAGTGTTTGAAAACTGTTCTAGTTAATTAGAAAGAGCCATGCTCTAGAAAGTTCAAGTCATGTGAAAATAACTGGCTCGGAGAACTAACTTCTCTTCAACATTTTCTCTTTGGGGAAGAGGTTTGGGACAACCCCCTCCAAGGTCATTCATTTTTGTCTTCGTAATTTCATAGTATGTCATGTGTCTGGTAATCAGTATTAGAGCCAGAAGTGTTGCTAGACTTCAACAATCTTTGGCAGTTATTGAGATAGATGTGTCTCTTGCAGAAAGATTAATTGGAGTCTGAAATGTTTAAGGAAGCTAACAATTATTGAGTGCTTGTTCTGTGCCAGGCAATATGCTAGGAATTTCTGCATATGCTATCTCATGTCAAAGAATCTCAATTTTTCTGCTTATGAGTTGGAATATGGGATTTTATTTAAGTCTTCCTTTTATTAATTTTGTCTGAAATGTTGCCTCTGTAATTTTGTACTTGAACGAAAGTTTATTCAGTGGTTAAAAGGAACCACAGAGGTAGCAAATAATTTGGAATTAGGCTTGTTCATTAAGTACACAAATAAATCCAAAGTACACAAACAAGTTCACATTACAGAGTTAGAGCTTGTATTAGACCATTCTTACATTGCTATAAAGAAATAATGAGACAGGGTAATTTACAAAACAATAAGTTTGATTGGCTCACAGTTCTGCAGGCTGTACAGGAACTGCAGGCTGCATAGTGGTATCTGCTTCTTAGGAGGCTTCAAGAAGCTTCCAATCATGGCACATGGTGAAAGCAGGAACAAAAGAAAGAGAGGAAAGGTGCTACACACTTTTAAATGACCCAGATCTCATGAGAACCCACCCACTATCGCAAGGACAATACCAAGGGGATGTTACTAAACCATTCATGAGAAATTCACCCCTATGAGCCAATCACCTCCCAACAAGCCCCACCTCCAACATTGGGGATTACATTTGAATATGAGAGTTGGGTGGGGACAATATCCAAACTATATCAGGGCTAGTCAGCACCACTAGAGTCAAGTGAGCTCACAGGACAATTTTGTGAATTTGGCACTAAAGCAGTCATTAGAACTATTTATCAATATTTCCAGACTTTCTCTTCCTGCAGTATTCTCAAGCCATATAACGTATTAGCAAGTGATCCTCATATTAGACCACAATTCCCCAAATCCTTGAAATTAGGTGTGGCCATGTAACTTGCTTTGGCCAATGAAATGTGAGCAGAATTGACATATGTCCCTTCAGGTAGAAGCCTTTAGGGTCAGTAGAGGAGACATCATCTTCCTTTCCTCCAGCCATGGTGACCAACATTCCAGAGGGTGCAGGTCTGCAAGTGTGAGTCCTAAATGAGGACAACGTGAAGCCAAACTCACTACCAACCCAAAGTACCATGAGTGAGAAATAAATAAGCCTCTGTTATAAGTCACAGAGATTTGGGGATTATTTGTTAATATAGCACAAACTAGATTATTCTAACTTATACAGGAACCATCCAGCCAGAAAGCCAAAAAGTCCTTCCTAAATGTATCTGCTTTCATTACCTGAGAAGTTTAACCAGAGGTTTGAATTGACCAAATTCTTGTGATGATTATATAGTTTGGTAACTAAGAGATCTCTGCAGTCAGGCTGTCACCATAGGTACATCAGCCCTGCTGCTTTCTACCTGTGAAAACTTGAATGCGTTACTTGATCCATCTAGGTCTCAATTTCCTCATCTGAAAAATAGGTATAATAGTAATACTGACCTCCTAGAGCTATTGTAAGGTGAAATAAGATAATGTATGGAAAGCACATATCAGTTTTTAAATTTTCTGTGATTAATGTTAGCTGTCATTCCATTATCCGGTACCAGCACTAACTTTATACAGTCTATCTTTTTGCAGTCTAATGGTTTGGATAACTGATCTTTCAAGTCCCTTCCAGCACTGAAACTCTATGAGTCAATGAAATACCTCACTTTTTGGTACCTAAATTTCCTCAGAGTAGCTTTAAATTGTAGTTTGAGTTTTATGGTGCATGTGGGAACTGATGTTAGCAGAGTTTCTCTGGCTTAAGAAATCCTTCTACAAAAAATCAGTTTTCTCTGCCTCAACTGTCTCTCGCTTGTCCTACTACATCATTCCTTGAAGTTTTTCCAGAATTTTTTGACTTTGTAGTTGCTTGCTTCTTTTTCATTCTGGAATACATTTTTTCCTTTTGGCTTTTGACACTGAACAACATAAATTTTCCTTTTAATGGACTTGCCCATGTGTATGGTAAATAAAACCAGGAATATGTGAGGAACCATTTCCCAATAGATTATGGAGATTTTTGATGGTGTTTTAAGGTTTTATGACACTGAAGAGAGGAAAGGAGAAAAACTTGTTCTTATAAACATATCAACTGTAACATTACACCAAAACATTTCATATACACATATTTGCAGGAATATTTCTGATTTGCTGTGTATATTTTCCAGTATTCTCTCTAGGAAATAATTCACTAAGACCTGAAAAAACTAGTTATGATTGGTTAAAAATGTTTTGTTAAAATATAAAAAAAGTGTAGTCTTAAGTATTTTGCTGGCTTAGTGGGAACCAATAACTATTGCTTTGAAATGCAGCTGCACGTTGTAAAGCTGTGAACAAGACTGTTCAAGGAAAATAGCATTGTCTAAGATGAAGGAAGAGGCCAGGACCTATAGTTGTGTCAGATTTGAGCAGGTAGTGCCAAAGTTATTTGTAGAAAAGATGGTGATGGTTTAGTTCCTGGGACAATAACCTGAGAGATCAGGGAACATGAAAAGGTAGAGTCAGGAAAATCAAACTTGGGGACTGGGGATGGGATGTGAAAGGGAGAAAAACTGAGTCAGGAAGAGGGATGAGATCAAAGAGGATACAGAATAAAGGCAGAGCTACAGATAAAGCCCTCAGGACCAAAAGTCACAGACAATCCCAGCTTGTTTAATCCAGAGACAGGAAAAAGGACATCCTCTAAAAATACCTAGGTTATGGCTGGAGGGAGAAGATAGATAACAGGAAAGAACCAGGCTTCTCTTTGGACCCAAAGAGCAAGACCGGCCCTAACTTCCCCCCTTCCTTTCTCTGCATTAACACTTCTCATAAAACAATAGTTTAACTTGAGACTAGAAGGTGGAAATGAAACAAACTGTCTGAAAAGAGAGAGAACCTCAGAGTCCCCAAACCAGGAGACTGCCAGAGAAGGCCTGGCAGAAAGTCTAGCATAGTGATGGGGCTTGCAGTGACAGGCCATGGCAGGAAGGGATTGTCTCATACTTTACAAGTATTATTTTATAGAATAAGTGAGTGTGTGCAGTAGGAAGCATTGAACTTGAGCTGAGCTCACCAGCAGCATGGCCTTCCACTCCAATTCTGGAAAGCTAAGACCCTGAAATTCCCTCCCAGGTGGTAAAGTGCCTTGCCCAGACTTGCTGCCCAAAAAATAATGTATGAAAGAGACCCCTCCAGAGGAAGGTGGTCAGATATGAGCTGGGGTAGGGAGAAGGGGCAGGAGAGGTATATTGTGCTGGAAAGCAAGTGGGAAGAGGAGCCATTTCCTCTTCTCCTTCTTCCAACCCTCAGATAAAGTGAATCATAGGGAACACTGATTGGTAAATCCATCAACCTAAGTAGGTTATTTTCACCACGTAATGGCATTGTGTAATTTGCTGCAATATTTCCATTGTTTAGGCTATACTAGAGGGTCACTGATAATCCAAAGCAAATGAAGGAAGAGTTTTGGAAATAATTGATGTTAGACAAGGCTCCAGAATCCTACAGCAATGCAATGTCTTGAATGCCTGCCTATTTTTCCCTTGTAATCTTTATGAATCCCAATGGAATCAGATCTAATTCAGTCTTAGGGTACTTTGATTTTTCCAATTTGGGTTATTAGACCCTAAGAAATCCTTGACTTACCTCCTTTCTCTCTTCTTTAGAGGGAAGGCTTCCTCAATGTTTTCTGGAAGGACAGTCTTGGATGCTGTTACCTCAAACTTGGGTCCTCTACTTGTCTTGGGTTTGTTTTGTGCTGCTATAACAGAATAGCACAGACTAGATCATTTATAACGAATAGAAATTCATTTGGCTCACATTTCTGGAGGCTGAGAAGTCCAAGACTGAGAGGCCACACCTGGTGAGGGCCTTCTTGCTATGTTATCAAATGTCAGGAAGCATCACACAGGTGAGACAGAATGAGAGAGAGAGAGAGAGAGAGAGAGGAGGGGGAGAGGAGGGGAGCAGAGGGGAGGGGAGAAGAGAGGAGAGGGCTAATTTTTTAAAATAAAAAATTAGCAACCTCTAATATAACCTCTACTCTCATGAATGGATTAATGTTGCCATCGCAGTAGCATTAATCCATTCATGAGAGTAGAGCCCTAATGACCTAATTACCTCATAAAGGCCTCCTCTCCTAACACCATTGCATTGGGAATTAAGTTTCCAACACATAAACTTTGGGGGACACAGTCAAACCATACTACCACTCATTAGCTATAATTAGCTATATGTCCTTATGAAATTGCCTTAATCATCTGAGTTTCAGTTTCTTCATCTATAAATGGGGTACCACCTCCTCCTCATAGGGAAGTTGTATAAACTCATGACGAGGACATTCGAGAAGTTCCAACGTTACATATGGCACCTTTCTCTCATGATGTTGAGTGCCTAATATGTCTTCTTTGCCCAAATAATCCTAGGGTATCTTTCCCCAGAAGAAAGCAAGCCAATTTTGTGTGAAGGTCTCAAGGACTTGGCTCCAGAGACAAAGTTTCTCCTAAATAGTCAAACTAGTATGTGCAATGGACTGTCCATCGTTTCTTCTGTCTCCCAGCTTCAAATGTTTTCTTGAAAGTCTGGCTACCTGACAGCTTAAGCTACTAACTCCTTCATTAGTCCAGCAGAGGCCTCGGTATGAGAATTGGTGAAAATGGGCATTACCAGTACACATATGTTTTAGGTGAATGTGATAGTTAATACTGAGTGTCAACTTGATTGGATTAAAGGATGCAGAGTTTTGTCCCTGGGTGTGTCTGTGAGGGTGTTTCCAAAGGAGATTAACATTTGATCAGGGGACTGGGAAAGGCAGACCCACCCTTAATCTGAGTGGGCACAATCTAATCAGCTTCCAGTCCAGCCAGAATAAAAAGCAGGCAGAAGAACACGAAAAGATTAGAATGGCTTAACCTCCCAGCCTACATCTTTCTCCTCTGCTGGATGCTTCCTGCCCTCGAACTTCGGTCTCCAAGTTCTTCAGCTTTGGGACTTGGACTGGCTTCCTTGCTCCTCAACTTGCACACAGCCTATGGTGGGACCTTGTGATCATGTGAGTTAACCCTACTTAATAAACTCCCCTTTATATATACATCTGTCCTATTAGTTCTGTCCCTCTAGAGAACTCTGACTAATACCGCAAGTTATACCTTGCGAAGGTCAACTTAAAGGAAAGAAGTCCCACCAAAGGCTAGGGATGGTATAAAATAGGAGACATTCGTTCAGTGTAGATTCTTAGGACCCACAAGTACAAAAAGATGACACAATTAGGTTCCTCCCTGACCTTCAATCTCATCACCTCTGAACCTAGTGTGGTCATGGTGGCATCAGTATTCATTGCTGCTTTAGTCACAGGTTATGAAATAATCACTAGATATCACACATGTGTGACTCTGTAATGATGGCTTGTGTTCCAGCCATGAAACCTGAGAGAGCCAGAGTATGTCCAGCCTGATCATGGCAACCCAGGCTTGCAGTAGTCATGCTGAAGGCTGCTCTGAATCAGATAGTTGAGTTCAATAGTGTTTATGGGCAACATAGAGAGACTCCTGTGCCTTCTGCTGGACTCTTTGGAGAGCTAATGCTATCTCTGTTGAAGGGAGAGCTAATGCTATCTCTGTTGAAGGGAGCTACATTTCCCAGGTTCCATTACCAACTGGTTTTCAAGTAGGTTTGGCTAATGAGAGACACTGCAGAGCAGATGAACCAGAGTATTTCTCTTCCTTTTTGCTTTAAATGAGGCTTCCAGCAGTGGCAACTTTTGTTTGTTTGTAAAATGTTAGCTCCTATTGGTCCCCATTCTTTGTGTTTCCAGCTCCTGTGCAGTGATCCCTGTCATAGTTTTAACTCTCACCAAATTGTTTTAGTTTCTGGTTCTGGTAATGCTGTATTCTCTCTTTGTCCTTCCAGCCCTAGAGGTGGTCACCACTTTTGGCTGTTTAGCAGTTTCATCACTTATGTAACCAATTCCCTGTATTAAATTCTTTCTGCTTAAAATGCCTCAGTTGATGTCTGTTTTTCTGACTAGACTCTCACTGCTACATATTTCTCAGTCATTGCTACTTCACCTTCATTTTGGACTGAAATCTCCCATGCAAGGTTTGCAGTCTCCCAAGTCACAAACTAGGAAATCAGATAATGATTCCCTCAGTCCTTAGGTTTCTCTGAACATATCCTAGATTTCTTTCACTGACCTCTTTGGGTTTTTGACCCTATGAGGGAGAGAGGGTGTTTTTTATTTTTAAGTGACCTACCTTATATAAACACCAGTCAAGATTCTTAAGATTGTTCTCCCATCCAATGGTTAATTTCTTTTAGAGTAGAAAAACTGCTCTTAGTTCATCATTCATTTTCTCCCTTCCTTTTGTTTGTGTTATAAACTCTGTGTTATCCCTCTAGACTTTACTGTTGGAGAAAAAAGCCTTTCAATAAAACAAATACAAACACAAAGACAAAATAGGAATGGATGCAGAACTTCAAGGACCACGTAGATCTATTGAAGTGATGAGTGGCAGCAACAGTATTACATCAGATTTCAAGGGACAGCAATGGCTGCAGGGCAATTAGCAATTCCCAGTAATGGGAGTATGGATCATCACACTCCCTTAGTAGTGGTAACAGTGGTGTCTTTATCAACTAGGGTTTTGTAGCATAATTTTGAACATGATCTCTTTTTTTTTTTTTTTTTTTTGAGATGGAGTCTCGCTCTGTCACCCAGGCTGGAGTGCAGTGGCCGGATCTCAGCTCACTGCAAGCTCTGCCTCCCAGGTTCACGCCATTCTCCTGCCTCAGCCTCCCGAGTAGTTGGGACTACAGGCGCCGCCACCTCACCCGGCTAGTTTTTTGTATTTTTAGTAGAGACGGGGTTTCACCGTGTTAGCCAGGATGGTCTCGATCTCCTGACCTCGTGATCCTCCCGTCTCGGCCTCCCAAAGTGCTGGGATTACAGGCTTGAGCCACCGCGCCCGGCCTGAACATGATCTCTTAATGTATAGCATCGAAGCCTGATTTGTTGACTTTCCTAGAGATTTTTGAGCTACTCAATATAATTTTTTGGTAAATCATTACAAATTTGTTTCTGTAACTAAAAATAGTTACAAAATTGACATTCTGAACAATGTTTTCTGATTTACAAAACCATACATTCCAACGTGTCCAGATGTACTTTAATCTGATGTGCCCTTATAATGAGTCTACAATATTTGAGTTCCATGTAATATTTATCAAAAGGTTCCACAACTATTAGGCAATTAATATAACCTACGCTTTGAAGGGCTTTGTCCTCAGCTTTGTCAATGGTTCTCAGTGGACTTGTTAGTCAAGTGGCCATGGTGGCAGAAACTGATATCCTAGCTTAATTATGTGGGCTTCCCTTCACCAAGGCTTTCTTGACACCATCAATTTGCCAGCTCTAGTGACCAACACTGACACTCCCATATGATACCATTCCAAGGATACTGGTCAGTCACATGGTGGCTGGTGAGCCACATTTGACTCCTTCTTTTGGGGAAGAAGAAGCACTATACCATAACTAAAATAAGCACTATTTGGATTTGAATTTACTTTCCTTTCCTCCCCCACCTTCCTTCTGCCAAAGCTATCATCTGCAGATAATCTAGATGCCTTGTTCACTATCACAGTATCCCACCCAATGTTGCTTCTCACCAAGAAACTTTTTTGGGAGAGGAAGCCAACAGGCTGACACACATGAAAATTCATGTTCTTATAAACTCTGTGTCCTGGAAGCACAGCGGAATGACTGAGGTAAGACTCAATTATGATGCCAGCTTGAAATCAAAATCTTGAAAGGTTGGGATACCATTTTGGAGGGGAGACATGTTTTCCTGTGTTTGATACATGATGAAGGCTTTTGATGAAAAGATAAATCCAGGGACCAAGGTAAGGAAATTGGAATGTCATTTCTCATGATCACATTAATATTACACCCATGACTCTGGACAATAAATGTATAGGATTTTAGTAGTTGGAGGAGAAATGCTTTAACCACAGGAAACAACAGATACTGCCATCTTGCTATCTCAGGCTCCTTTTACCACTCGGCAAGGAAAATATGGGTCATAGTATTGGCCGGGGTGACTGATCCTGTTACCAAATATTTCTGATACATATTATCATACACAGTGGGATCAGAGAGGAATATAAATGAATCCAGAGGAACCTCTTAGGATTCCCCTGTCTGGTAGTAAGTTAAGGGAAAACTATAGCAATTCTCTACAGGCAGAAACCACTGAAAACTCAGATCCCTTGGGAGTCAAGTTTTGGGTCACTTCACAATGAAACACTGGCCATCTGAAGAGGAAATAAAAGGAACATAGGATAAGCAGTGGAGGGTGGAAATAATAAATTTTCACTATGGTCTTTTTTACCAGGGAAGCCATGCTTTGAGAGCAGACATGAAAAGAGCAGGACATATTTGCATTTAACCAGTTCTATTACTGAGCACATAAAATCATAAAGCAAACCCTCCAAAAATTTTCTTTTGCAACCAGAATAAAATCCAACTTATTTGAATTTATTCAGGCTTCCAAAAGACTATGTAAATTGGCACTTGCCTACCCCTCTCACTCTATTTCATGCCACTTATCCAGTTGCCTGCCATCTTTAAGCCTATGGGTAAAGCTCATTTCAATCTCAAGGATTTGTACTAGCTGTTCCCTCCACCTGGAATGTTTTCCCCTAACATATCCAGATGGTTTAATCCCTCACTTCATTTGGCTCTCTGCTGAAATGCCCTGTGTTAGTGAAACCTTCCCTTCCTACCCTATATAAACAGCACTACCCCATGTTCTCTCTCTTCCCCTATCCATGCGTTAGTTCCCATGATAGAACTGGTAACTGTATTACATATTAGACATGTATGTGTTTCTTATCTGTCCCTCTCCAGTGGGATATAATCTCCATGAAGAGAGAGGCTTTTTGTTGGTTGTTGAATCCTCAGAGCCTAGAACAGTGGAGGTGCTCAAGTATTTGTTGAATAAATGATTTGATTAGTTTATGACAGAGAAAAGATTTAACAGATTCTAGAAAGCCTTGGAAATCAGAGTAAGATATTTGGAACCCTAACATTTCTAATAACTTAGTAAGGAGTAAAATAGAAGCTATTGCAGATAATTTTTGAAATTGCTCAGGGACCTTTGCTGTCTTCCAAGTTCTTTGGTCATTCAGAATTGTGCCAATGGCTTGCTCTGTTCTGGGGATGCTTTTATGTTGATCCCTATTCTTCAGTAAGTGCCCCCAACCCTCCCTGCTGGTTACTTTTGTTTCGTTTTCCAGCTAGCAATAGATCTCTCTCCCTGTCTCCCTTTTTTCGTTTAACATTTTCTTCTCTAAGTGGTATATTTTGATTATTCAGCAGCTGCTTCATACAGATGGTGGGAAGGGGCCTTGTATATTTGCTGTAGCCCAGCATCCTGATGAATATGCCATTTGCTTCTGTGTATCAGCTTTTGAAGGCTATTCTAAAGCTTCTGCTTGGTACTTTCATTATCAGAATGTACAGGCTGCTGCTCAGATGGCTGGTTCTAGTGAAACAGATATAGTATAGAGTTAACTCTGTCCAGCAGGGCAGTTGAGGTGGCCTTCTTTTTCTACTTGTTCTGTCCAAATCATTCTGCTTCAAATCATTGATCCTTCAGGTTTGTCTGGAAACTCCTGCTGTTTTTTCAGGCCTTACTGGTCTTCTCCTTGAACTCCTTTCACATGTATAGCTTATATCTCACATCTAAGCCCTTAATTATATACTGTTACACATTATTTCTTCAGGGCTTCAGACACTCTTCTGCCTCCGTGTAGTTATAAGTTCACACATTCCCATCATCACCACTTTTCTTCATCAGTAATCATCAGTATTAGAGAGCTTGACATGCCCCACTCCATTCTACTTGAAAACCTCTGTCTATTATTTCATTTGTCTGAATTATCTTCCTCAATTAGATTGTAATTTCTTGCATCGTTGATTGTATCTCATGTTTCTGTAGGATTCTTCTAGATGTGGTTTGATGTCTAGAATAGTACTGGACACATAATGGATGCTTTTTTCTATAAGAATTAATTGATTTTTTTTATTGAGTCATAATTGATTTTTTTTTTTTTTTTACTGAAATATAGTTACCGTGTGTGTTTTTACCTCCATTCCAAACTTTCAGGACAGCCGTACTAGTTCTAATCTGTTCTTGGATTGATCCTATGACTATGCAATGTGACCACAAGGAAAAACCAGTTTTGGTTCTGTAAGAATTAACTCCATTCCTAAGACAGCAAAGACCAGGCATACCTTCCCTGCCACCACTCAGGCCTCTTCCAGCCTGACCCCCAACATCCAAGAAAGCAGGAATGCAGCTGAAGACAGGGTACAACCATGTGAGCAATCAATTGATTGATGATTAATGAATCAATCAATCATGCCTACATAATAAAACCCCAACAAAAACTCTGGACACTGAGCTGAATTCCCCAAGATGGTAATACTCTGTATTGTTACACATCAATGTTGGAAAGATAATTTGTACTGAGGACAATAGAAGCTCCCCATTTGGAATCCTAAACTCTATTCTCTGTGTGTTTTCTTTTCACTGGTCCTAATCCTTTTTCTGTAATAAATCATAGCTGTGAGTATAATAGTTTTCAGTGAGTTCTGTGAATCTTTCTAAATAATTATCAAACCTGAGGTGGTTTAGGGACTTCCCCAAACTCGCAGTTAGTGTCAAAACTTAGGGCAGTCTGGGAGATTGTTCCCAGTTTGGCTAACTCCAGGTAATGAAACAGCTACAACCCCCTCTTTCCTGAATATTAAAATATGACTGGAATGACAACTTTACCCTGTTGTAGCTTGAAAGAGACAGGGTTGGATTTTCTTTGTGTTCTAATTTATTTTCTCACCCACTGTGTTAGTGCTGGCTTCATTTCTCAGCTTCCAGACCCTCTCTGCGTAATATGCCTCACTGTGTACTCATCCCTGCCTCAGCTCCAGGCTTCATGGAGATAGGATAGATAGGAAGACCTGCAATGCAGCTGGTGCAGCTCACTATTAAGGTTCTCTAAAAGTCAGAAGTGGCTTCCTGGGAACCAGCGATGACCCTTGGCCACTGTCCCATAAACTTACAACTTCCCTCACTTCCGATCACACCTGGGACTTAGTACCACCAGGGCAAATCATTAGGTGCCTGAGGATGCTGGGTTTCCTCTGAATTAAAAACCTTTTCTACCCCTTCCCAGTACTTTCTGATGTTGGCTTAGCCCCATGTATTAGTCCGTTCTCATGCTGCTAATAAAGACATACCCAGGACTGGGTAATTTATAAAGGAAAAATGTTTAATTGACTCACAGTTCAGCATGTCTGGGAAGGCCTTAGGAAATGTACAATCACAGTGGAAGGGGAAGCAAACACATCCTTCTTCACATGGTGGCAGCAAGAAGAAATGCCCAACAAAAAGGGGGAAAATCCTCTTATAAAATTATCAGACCTCATGAGAATTCACTGTCACGAGAACAGCTTGAGGGTAATTGCCCCTATGATTTAATTATCTTCCACTAGATCCCTCCCATGACACATGGGGATTATGGGAGCTCAATTCAAGATGAGGACATTCAAGATGAGGACATGGGAACTCAATTCAAGATGGGGACACAACCAAACCCTATCATTCCACCCTGGCCCCTATCAAATCTCATGACTTCACATTTCAAAACACAATCATGCCCTTCTAACAGTTCCCCAAAGTCTTAACTCATTCCAGCATTAACTCAAAAGTCCAAGTCCAAAGTCTCTTCTGAGACAGGGCAAGTTCCTTCCACCTGTGAGCCCGTAAAATAAAAAACAAGTTGGTTACTTCCCAGATACAGTGGGGGTACAGGCATTGGGTAAATACACACATTCCAAATGGGATAAATTGGCCAGAACAAAGGGGCTACAGGCCGCATGCAAGTCTGAAATCCAATAGGGCAGTCATTAAATCTTAAAGTTCCAAAATGATCTCCTTTGACTCCATGCCTCACATCCAGGGCATGCTGTCACACAGGTGGGTTCCTGTGTTTCATTTGTCTGAATTATCTTCCTCAATTAGATTGTAATTTCTCATGGCTTCACAATTTTCTTTGTGTTCTAATTTATTTTCACATTATTTCTTTGTGTTCTAATTTATTTCACAGCCTTGGGCAGCTCTACCTCTGTGGCTTTGCAGGGTATAGTGCCCCTGCCCTGCTGCCTTTACAGCTGGCGTTGAGTGTCTGTGGCTTTTCTAGGTGCATGGTGCAAGCTGTTGGTGGATCTACAATTCTGGGGTCTGGAGGATGGTGGCTATCTTTTCACAGCTCCACTAGGCAGTGCCCCAGTGGGGACTCTTTGTTGGGGCTCTGACCCCACATTTCCCTTCTGCCTGCCCTAGCAGAGGTTCTCCATGAGGGCTCTGCCCCTGCAGCAAACTTCTGCATGGACATGCAGGTATTTCCATACATCCTCTGAAATCTGGGCAGAGATTTCCAAACCTCAGTTCTTGACTTCTGTGCACCTGCAGGCTCAACACCACATGGAAGCTGCCAAGACTTGGAGCTTGCACTTTATGAAGACATGGCCTGAGCTGTACCTTGGTCCCTTTTGCCATGGCTGGAGCTGAAGCTGCTGGGACACAGGACACCATGTCCTGAGGCTGCACAGAGCAGGGGGGCCCTGGGCCTGGCCCATGAAACTATTTTTCCCTCCTAGGCCTCCAGGCCTGTGATGGGAGGGGACTTTATAAAGGTCTTGGACATACCCTGGAGACATTTTCCACATTATCTTGGTGATTAACATTCTGTACCTTGTTACTTAGGCAAATTTCTGCAGCAGGCTTGAATTTCTCCCCAGAAAATGGATTTTTCTTTTCTATCGTGTTGTCAGCCTGCAAATTTTCCCAACTTTTATACTGTGTTTTCTCTTGAATGTTTTGCCACTTAGAAATATCTTCTCCCAGATACCCTAAGCACTCTCTCTCAAGTTCAAAGTTCCACAGATCTCTAGGGCAGGGGCAAAATGCTGTCAGTCTCTTTGCTAAAGCACAACAAGAGTTACCTTTGCTCCAGTTCCCGAGAATTTTCTCATCTCCATCTGAGATCACCCTGGACTCTGTGGTCCATATCACTATCAGCATTTTGGTCAAAGCCATTCAACAAGCCTACAGGAAGTTCCAAACTTTCCCACATCTTCCTGTTTTCTTAGTCCTCCGAGTTTCTAGGAAGTTCCAAACTTTTCTACATTTTTCTGTCTTTTTCTGAGCCTTCCAAATAGTTTCAACCTTTGCTTGTTACCCAGTTCTAAAATCACTTCCACATTTTCGGGTATCTTTACAGC